>NW_006437828.1:7860470-7928646 GCF_000325575.1 Pteropus alecto | reverse complement strand
GGGGGCGGGGGGCGGGGGGGGGGAACCAACAGGGGAACCAGATTTCAAGTCAGCTGAATTCCATTCACGCTCTGGTATGCACAGCAGCTAGTGTCACGCTGAGGACACAATCAGGTTCAAGCAAATGATTACCGTCTCCGCGCCATGGTGATCTGAGAAAGACAATTACAGCCCAGGAAGGCGACTTCTGCAGGGCCGTCAGGCTGTGACAAGGGCCAACGGACGCAGCCCCCAGTTGAGACTGTCAGGCATTAGTGGTGATTAAAAATGCCGAGCAGCGCTGGGGAGGGCTGATGGGTTGCGGCTTCCATGCGGATTCCTAAATCAGACTTCTTTATGGTGGTAAAATGTGCCCGTAATAACCTAAAACTTACCATGTTAACCATCTTTAAGTGTGAAATCCAGCAGCATTCAGAACAGTCACATTGTCCCGTAACCATCACGCCCATCCACCTCTCCAAGTGTTTCATCATCCCACACAGAACCTCTGTTTCCGTTACGGACACGCTCCATCCTGCTGTCCCTCAGCCTCTGGTAACCACTCGTCTCCTCTCCGTCTCCGTGAATGTGCTCGTTCTAGATGCTTCACATGGGTGGAGTCACATCGCATCTGGCCTTCTGTGCCTGACATTCACTTAGCGTAACGTTTTCAAGGTTCACCCCTATTTTAGCATGCATCGGAATCTTACTCCTTTTAAAGGGTGAATAATATTTCACTGTATGTATATAACACGTTTTGTTGATTCAAACAAACCTTTTGTCTATTGCGGATAATGCTGCTATGAACATGGGTGTACGAATAGCTCTTCAATTCCCTGCCTTCGATTCTTTTGCTAATATATCCAGAAGCGGAATTGTGGGATCATATGAAAATTCCATGTTTAAATTTTTGAGGAACTACCATATAAATAAGAATGTTTTGAAGTATAGAAAACCTCGTCGGTGTTTCAGAGAAGCGGCAGGTTTAGCAACGTCCATATTTTTACGGAGAAAATTGCTCTAGGAAGAAGCCACGCAGCTGCTCGCGCAGTAATCCCGCATCTGTAATATCATCCTCGTTTGTCATACATTTATAGTACTCTGTTCATGTGCCACAAGCCGCTAGGGGCTGGGGACACAGTGGTGAACAAGACAGGAGCCATCCCTGCCCAGGGAAATAGAGCGAGTTAAGCCAGGATGTGGGAGAGGACGGCCAGGCTAACGGACACCAAAACTGAGCTGAGCCTGAGGCCGAGGACGCTATCTGCTGCTCACTGAGTGCCCAGTGGGGGGTCAGTGCTGGACATCTCTAACAGAGCCTAATTTAATCCTCACGTGGTCAGCGTTATTGCCTCATTTTACAGATGTGAGAACCGTGAGACTCTAAGAGCTTAATTCCCAGCGCCTCACAGGTGACATCTTCATAGTGTCATTGGTGTTGAGTCAGACGGGCAGCCAGGGAGGAGGAGGCTTCACGCCATCACTCACAGCGGAAACTAGGTTCTCCTGACTTCATTTCAGATCATGGGTCTACAGTTTGCCAGGCTCATGCCTCTATCAGAGGTAATGTGGAAACGTACCATGTGCTTAATTTCCAGCCACAACTCATTTCTAGCAACAGGTAAACTTGGAAACGGTTAAGAGGTAAAAAACAGAATCACAAGCTCTTTCTTTGTTAAACCATAAATTCTTTAAAGATTGATACATTCACGACTTAATCGTATGCACCTGTACAGTAGGAACTCAATGAATCAACTTAAGTATTTATTGAGCAACTTTTATATGCTCAGCACCGAAAAATTAGCATCATTCTCCTAATTTTAAGCAGCATGTGGTTTGGCCCACGTAGTAATAAGAGGAAACTCTAGGGCTAATTTACGTGATATTAGTATAAATATCTGATCCAACAAGAATGAAAATCGACACACACACAGTGAGGGTTTACTATGTGCCACTCACTGAGTGACAGAAACTTCTTTGCATACCTAACCTACTCTACACCTTACGTCTCCCACTGAGACCGAGATGAGTAGCTTTTCCAATGGGGATACAAAGCCTTGGTAGGTTAGGCAATGTGTCCCATGTCACATACATATATGCATACATATCCTGATTTCTATGTACACGTGTGTGTATATAAATATAAGCGCGTGCGCGCGTGTGTGTGTGTGTATTTATACACATATACAGGAAATGTGTATATATATATATGTGTGCGAGTATATATGTATATATTTATGCACACATTTACATTCTGTTGGTTCTGTTTCTCTGGAGAACCCTGACTGCACTAGCTAGAAATGATCTGGAATTAAAATTCATGGCTCAGAGAGAGATAGAGATTTATTTTAAGGAATTAGCTCACGTGATGTGGAGACTGACAAGTTCAAGATTCATAGGACAGACTGGAAACAGGCAGGTGTTGATGCTGTGATCTTGAGGCAAAATTTCCTCTTTAGAAAAACCTCAGTTTTTGCTCTTAAGACCTTTAACTGAGTAAATGAGGTGGACCCAAATCACTGAGGGTAATTTCCTTTACTTAAAGGCAACCGAGTGTAGATGCTAACCACATCTACAAAGCGCCTTCACAGCACCACCTAAATTAGAGTTTGATTAAATAACTGGCTGCTAGAGCCTAGTCATCTACACCCATCATTCACGAAGATGGCTTATGAATGGAGTGCTCCTTAGTCACGTACACCATAATGGCAGGAAATTTCACTGAGCTGGACGCAGAAGACCTGGGCTTCGCACTGCCTTCCTAGGTAACCTGGACGTGTACCCTTTAAGCTCTGAGTCTCGTTTTCCTCCAGTGGGACATGATAATACCTTTCCTGCTTATCTATCATGAGATTTAAGGAGATAAGGTATATAAAAAAATTGTTAATGTTGCATTTTAATAAATAATATTATTGCACTCTTATTATGTTCAGACATTATGCTAAGTGCTTTACATAAATTATATTATTTAATTCCCAAAACAGTCCTGTGAGATTGATATCACTTTATAGATGAGGAAATGAGCTCAGAGAGTGAAGTAACCTGGACAAATTCCCACAGCAAGTAAACGGCACCTAACGTTCGCAATGAGCTATGTCCGACTCTGAAGTCTATAATTTAACTTCTTTACTATATTCAAATATATTAAAATTTATTATGTATTCATATTCATTATGTAGCTGGAAGCAAGTGAATCATATGACCAAATTCATGTGTTAATGATCTCCTAAAGTACACTAGAAAAGGCATCAAATAATTCTCATTTGATTTATGCCATCAAGGAAAACCATATGCTCAAAATCATTAATGTGTATATGCCCAAAGAAAAGAAGGCAAATTCATCTCAGTCAGTCTCTTTCTGGGTTGGTTTTTTTTTTTTTTTTTCCCCCAGTGCTTATTCTGCATCTAAACGACAATGAGTCCTAACTTACTCTTCTTACACTAAGTTCTTCAGGAAATATAAAATGTGCACAGATAATTTCAATGCAAGTTACGATACCGAAGTCACTGAGAGAGTTATAAAGCGTTACAGATATGGAACGATGCAACGGGAAGATATAAAGAAAATAGGTAGACACGATTGAATTCTCTGGCACTCTCTGCCATAAAATCTCAGCTGTTATTAAATATGCATAAGAGAAAAGAAATCTTTATTGGTTCTTTAGAAATTCTTAATTGTTACAAAACTCTTAGCAGCTTACCCCCTACCCGCTCTCTTACACTCCTGGGAAATAATCGACGTATTTCAAATACAAGCTACTATAATAAAAATACTTTAACATTGTTTGCCTCTGCTAGATTCAGAAAGATATTAGTTCCCTGAATGTTTTTTTGCACAAAAGGGAAATGTTTTCTGCTCTAGAAAGCCCGATTTAGCGTTGGCTATAAGTGACTTTGCAGGGGACGGAGTAAAAACCGTTTCCACCCACCATGACATGCGCATTAACACGCACTCGGCGTCATTTCCTCATGATGGTTCTTCGTTCGGTAGGGAACGGTTTTTGTCAGGAATTACATCCATCTCCATATCTAACACTCCCAACCAACTTGGTGAAACCACTTACTGGCTTCTGCCTCCAAGCCTCACGCAGATCACACCCCAAATTTAGGTAACAGTACCTGTTACTTAAATTTTTGCTTTTCCTGCCCTTCAGGGAGGGGTGTGACAGCCCTGTGCTTCCCTGTCCCACTGAATTTAGGGCTGCCATGTGACACTGTAGCCAATAAACCAAGAATAGAAGTGATTTAAGAAAGGAGAATGACTTAAGACCTGCTGGGCCAGCAAAAATATATGTGAGCACCACAGTGTTGGAAGCGCTCCCGTCACCGTGTCACCACGGAAAGCCATCTGTCCCCATGTCCCACTCCTGCACAGAAGTATCTTCTGATACATCTTGGGTTTGAACCAGTGTCGTTAGTCCTAATTTTCTACTTGCCCTAATAAAATTATTTTGAAGCGTTCCCTTTTTGCTTCACAAAGAATTTCAACAAGCAACGCTTCTCAACGCTTCTCCTGCAACTACCAGCTGTGTATCTCTCATGAAGTCACACTTAAAAGATCATCAAGGAGAACTTACATTTGAAAATCGAGCTTTTCACGATTGAAAAGTTAAATAGGTCTCAATTACTCATCTTCTGTAATGCATCTGGAACGATTTTAAAAAATGGATTCCGGAATCCCCTTTAAGATAGAAAAAAATGAAGTATTTAAGAAGTGAAAGTTTTGCTGACATTGCAGGTATTACATCTAATGGCTTGGGCATATTCATTTGCTGAAGAACGAGATGAGGAGTTTGAAAAGGCCTATAATAAAGTGACAGTTTGATTTGTGTGGGAGATGATATCTCCTCTCCGTCTTAATTTAGTTCATTAATTTGCCTGCAAAATGTAAAGTTTGCAATTAAGCATGGTAAAAACACAAATAAACAGTGCCATCTTTTGGACAAGGCTTAAACTTTATGTATCTTTACAGTCATAGGTACCTGTGGCAGACAATGTACTTAGTACCCACAAGCATCCATCACAGATGCCAAAAATCTTATTTTTATCATTAGTAGATTTCCAGGGCATGAAAGCTTTTATTGGCACTACAGGAATGCAAGCCACCATGCCTAAAAATAGTGTGGCTTGCACCTGTCCAACCTGCCGAGAATAGCATGCTCAGTTTGGCTTTTTAACATCTCTGTGGACATGCCATCTCGGCCCTGTGTTCATTTGCTTCTTGGAGCACCTGAAGATGTTTTTTTTCCCAAGTTAAGTTCCTTTCTGAATCTGGATGAAATGTATCTGGCTCAGGTGTCAGGTTGTGAAAAGTAGGTGGATGAATATCATGCACAAAAATAGAAACGCCGTTGTTATTCTGCTCATATCATAACTGATATTCATAACTAAGGTGGGAGGAAAAGACAGGAAAAGCTTGTTTCACAAAAACTCATTTTCTGTTGAATAGCGCAGATCCGTTCTGTAGTGGGCAGTCCGAAAAGACGACCTGTTCATAACGACGCGAGTGTTTTAAAAGCGCAATTCTAAATTGTTAATATAGCAAACGTTTTATAACCACTTAGCACTGTGCTAGGAGCTACACGTGACACAGTCCTGTGGTCCCTAAGTTATTGAGTCGGTTGTTCCTTGAAGGGTTTGTAGTAGGAAAAATGTTTCAAAGGTGTGATTTTATAGAATTGGAAAATATAAAATGAAAACGGAGGTGATTTTGATGACGATGATGGTAATGATGATGAGAGCTAACATTTATTGAGCATTTACCATGTGCCAGACACTGTTTAATGTTGTGCATGTATAAATTCATTTAACCCTCATGAAAGTTTAATGAAGTCGGTTCAATTATAATCATCATTCTGCAGATAGGGAAACAAACAGAGAGAGGATTAGTAACTTGTCCAAAGTCACATAGTCGGTGACAGCTTACTAGAAAATCTCACGTCAAAGAAAACTAGAAAATTAGTGCCTGCCATGATAAGGAAATAAGGGCCAAAGCCAAGATATAGGTATGACTATCAAATTCATTTATTCTTTCAACAAATACACAGTTATTTGAGCACTTATTCTATGCCAGGTACCATTGTCAGAACTGAGGATTATACAAAACAGACGAATTCCCCAGCACCTTAAAGCCTGCCTCACAATACAGCAGATAGTACACAGAAACAGGCTATAAAGTCTTGTGATGAGCAGGGAGGCAGGACAGAGTTAGGGAATGCTTGGGGACACTGTGCTAGACTCAAACGGACATGAGATGAAACAACTGACACCTGTCCCCAAAGCACTTTGCGTTCGATGAAGAGGTAAGACAGTCTCAGTAAGAAAGCACATGGTGACTGATGCTTTGGGAGAGGTAAACACAGAGTGTCTGAAAGGACACAGGGCCCCCCACCTAGACTGGGATGGAGGTTTCCAAAGAGGCTTTTCAGAGATGGTGATGTTTCCACTGAGGATTAAACAATGAGTGGAATTCGTTAGACAAGAAATGCAGGGACACCTTGGGAAACTTGGGGAAGAATAAGCACAAAACACCAAACTTGAGAGTTGGGCAAGATCTAGTAACTGGAGTGTCTTCATCAGGGTGACAGAGAGAAACAGAACCAATAGGAGATAGATAGATATAGATAGAGAGATAGATAGATGATAGATAGATAGATAGATAGATAGATAGATAGATAGATAGATAGATAGATAGATAGATAGATAGAGATAGATAGATGATAGATAGATAGATAGAAAAAAGTTTATTATAAAGAACTGGCTTTTACAGCTATGGAGCTAAAAAGTGCCAGGATTGCCATGTGCCATCCTGAGACTCAGGGCAGCAGCTGGTGTAACTCAGCCCTAGTCTGAAGGCCTGAGAAACACGAGTGCCAAGGGCAGAAGATCCAGGCCCCAGCTCAAGCAGTCAGGCAGGAGGAGCTGAATTCTTCCTTCCTCCGCCATTTTGTCCTTGTCAGCCCTCAGCGGATCAGACGAGGCCCACTCATGTTGGAAAAGGCCGATCGCTTTACTGAATCCAGTGATTTAAATGCTAACATCCAAAAACACCCTCATCGACATACCCAGGAATCACGTTTAGCCAAATATCTGGGCACCCTGCGATCCAGTCAAGTTGACACATGAATTAACCATCACATGAAGGCAGGTCCATATGGTAAGATCTTAGGATATGTGTAGGTGAGCAGCCAGAAACAGGTGGTTCTGCAAGACTGAGCAGAGGGTAAGTCACACGAGACCTCACACAAGGCCTGTGATGGAGCAGGTGCTAATCCTGAGAGCCATAGTTAGACACGGAGTAGCTGTTGATGGGGGAAGACATGATCCCCTCTACGTGCTGGAGAGAGCTTAGAGACAGGGTGTTAAGTCATAGGCTGGCAGGGGCCGAGGCCAAGGCAGGACGGGAAATACAGAAATTGTCACAGCAATCTAGGGAAGAGACATGGACTTGGAGAGGAGGAGATTCTAGAAGAACAGTGGTCGTCCGTTGGATCTGAAGGAAGAATGGGAAGGAATGAAGCGGGCAGATGGCGGTGTCAGTCACAGGAGGAGAGACACAAAAGGAGGGGCAGGTTTGGATGTGAAAGTGCCTGGTATGTGACTGACGTTCCTGCACGGACAAACGCCTCTGGTTCTTCAGGCGTGCCACCCTCAGGACTCCCAGACTGCGGCCCCCGCCCGATTTCTCATGTCTCCTCCACTTCCTGCGTTTGCCCTGAGCGATCTCAGCTCGTACCTCTGGTGTCAGCTTCTGTGTCCTCTCGTCTGTGGCCTCCCTGACCCCAGTCAGCGTGAGGCTCTTGCTGACGGTGCCCTGCACCCTGTTCTCTCTCCCCCAGTTGTATGCAAGTTTCTTTTTTACTCATTTGTGTCCCAAACTAAACAAAAGACAGTCTAGACTCGTCGCTGCACAGCACCTGCCACGTGGCACAGCCTAAGAAACGCTGTTGGACGCCTATATGAATGGGTGGCCTGTGAACTCCGGGACAGACGGGCACCAAGCTCCAAAGAGGGCTCTGCAAATAGAGATATGGATTTGGATCCGGGTGTCGTCAGCTGGCGGAAGCAGTTTCCATTACATCGGTGATCGCACAGCTCTGGGAGAGGAAAGTATTTTTCCAGCAACACCCTGAAAGGCAGCACTGAAAAGCCACCACATACTTCTTATCCCACAGCGCCTCACTCATATTTTCTTTTGATGCTTCCTGTCATCCCAGGAGAGCAGGTGGTGTTGTGCACTCATTTCCTTTCTTTGTTTTTTTTTTTTTTTTTTTTCCCCTCTCCACTGGTTTCTTTTCAGCCTAAGTAAAAGGCTTTTCACACTAACAGCAAAGATAACATAGACTCACCGAAATGATACACAGAAGAGAGGAGATCTCTCCCCTCGAGATCAGAGGGTGGCTTTGCTTCAAGGACAAAGGTGAAACCAGTGCTTTCCCTCACCCCCCGTCCCCCATTCTTCATCTGCTCCCATCTCTGGGGGGTCTTCATGTGAATTTTCCTTAAACATCACATTCTTCTCTGTCCTACGCAGCCTAGATTTCTCTTTAGGAAGAATCACCTCTCTCTACGGTGGTTCAGCCCAAGTCTCAAACCCTTTCTGTCTGTGGAGCAAGCACTGATCATCATGGCTGGTTTTCTAGCAAGTTCCCCCACCAAGGCGAAGAGATGCGCCCCTTCTAGAGGAGGTTAATGGGGACACTTTCTGTATACACCTCATGTTCCCTGCCTGAGCAAGGAACGAGCTGGTGTGTTAATGAATGATCATTAGGATGGATTACAGTGTGGCCATCTGTCACATTAGTTGATTTTATTTCACCCTCTGCTGGAAGGAATACTACTTTCCTAGTCTTGTGAAAATTATTTAATTTGAATATACAATAAAGAGATTTGTCTTCGGTTCACATCTCTGTAATCATCATCATTATTATTTATACTTATTTTGTGCCTTCTTCTGTACCCCTCTAGATGGCTAAATGTCATGCACTCAGAGAACATAAAGAATAATAAATAAATACTGAGACCAATTAATAAATACTAAGCAAATGCACAAAGTATGCATTCTTGCACAAATACAGAATTAAGTACATGTGAGACCTTTCTGAAATGCTTGGCTACAGATGCTCTGAATGGTTTCTGAATTGCCGGATGTTATTTTAAATCAGAATCAAAGTGTGATTCTTAGTTTAATGGGTTATGTCTTTCCAAAGTCTTTGGCGGGGGGGATGATTATAATATAAATCTTGAGACTGTGGTGAAAGGCATTTTGCTAAGGTGGAGTTTTGAGTGTAGATGTGCATCTCTTCCAGCGGCTGGAGAAGTGACTTCAATGTGGGCTGAAATGATGTACCAATTTGCCAATTTCCTGGTTCAAATACCAAAGCATGAGATAGATCTTCTCCACATGTGGAATTTCAACATACTTGGAACCCCTTTCAACTTCCAAATTAGAAAAGATTCAAAAGAAAAAGAAAAAAAAAACTTTCGAAGCAACTTCATTAAAGAGAACCATTACTATGTTAATTCTCCGAAAGTCCGCCTCACCTGGGTCCCCCAGGAAGACCTGGGAGGGTGCTAGTCCCCTTATCCTAAGCCTGCTGAGGAAGATGTTCTAGAAACTACTTAGAAAGTATTAACCAAGAAGACCAGTGCCTGACCCACATCTGGAAAAGTTCAAGTTGCCTGTGACAGTGGCGGGTAGTGGTGGCTGCTCTGCCACGTGGCTGGAACACCCGAGGTCTTAGGGGCAAAGGATTTGTGAGTGTTTCTGATGGACGAGATTTGCTCTAGGTGGGTGATTGAGTCTTCGTGAGGCTACGATTTCCCAACAGACATTTTGAACTGCATCGAGGTCTGCTATAAACTCCTTAGCCTAACGTCTAAATTTTGGGAATTCAAGCTCTTTCTTTTATGCACCCGGGAACTAAGACCCATTGAGTGGTCTTCCCAAGACCACAAGAAGTGAGGCTTAGAAATGAAAACACTTAGCAGAATTGCAACTAGACTCTCTGGATGAGCTGGCAGCCTGCAAATGTTGACCCAGTCTAGACCCACGCATGGTGTCTACAGGTTTCCGACACCACCTCTTTGTGTGCAGTTAGCTTGAGTAGCTTTTAGCAAAAGACAGGTCCTGAGCACAGTCTAATGGAGTTGAATGCGCAAAGGTGGCACTAACTTGCTGTTGCCTTGAGATGTGTTTTGCCTTGTTTTGCTAATAGACGTGATGGATTTGTCTCAGTTCTGTATTCGTGAATGATGGGGAAGGAACATCAGCCGCTAAGTCTAACTTTTAGGCCTGACTGCCTGAAAAAATCTGATTGAAATGGCAAAACATGTAAGATGACTTTGCGTGATACGTAGGAGCTTTTTCGAGTCCATTGCCGTCACAACAGAACTGTATTACATCCCACAAGAAGATGCATTTCGTGATTGCTCAGTCGGTATGTAGAAGGAGCCAGAAAGGAAAACCCACCAAAGCCAAACTGACCATTTTAAGCACCAGGTCTTGGAATAATAGATTTCTAAAAGAAAGATAAATCGTGTGTTAACTTCTACTCAGACGCATACGGTTTTGCAAATTTACCACCATCTGGATCAACCTCGCAGAAATATCCCAAACCTCAGAACGCACACGTGGGTTTCTTCCATCATCTAGTTTCCATATTCCTACGCTCTTTCCTTTCGCATCAGAATATTTAGATTTGAAACACAGATGCTCTGATCATCCTTCCGGTATCCGGGAGCAGGGGAGTTGACAGAGAAGGGAAAAGAAATATGATTTTCCAAAAAAGAACACTCTTAATTTACAAGCGGCAGGCCTTCTAGATACAGCAAGATGTGGTTTTGTACAACGCTAAATATTAAATCTGGAGGGATTTCAACGGTACAGAAACAGATAAATAAACAAATAAATAAACGCTTCGCTATGTCATGCAGCGTCTCCCTTTGGTTTTATAAGCATTTCCATTCTGAAAACTTGATGTCTCGCTATGAAAAACCCACCTCCTTTTCCTGGTTCCTTGATCTTTGTTCTTTCCTATTGACTACTGTTGATTTTCTCCTCCATATAATGAGCACATTTCTCTTCTCGATCCATCACTCCCTCCACTCAAAGATAGTTTGGCAGGAAGCAGGCAGGACTTCTCCACATCCTTCTTCATTCTGCAATGTGTTAAGTGCGTGTTCTCCTTGCCCAGAGCCAGTAGGATTAACTCTGGGGGGAGCAGGGATGGGGACGAGATGCAAACTATATGACCTGCTTCTCTCATCAAGCTGTTCTCCGGGCCATGGCCACATTGATCCGTATTTAAATTTTTGCGAGACTACTCCAGGCCACAAACAATAATAGACATCCTGAGTTGGTTTTCTATTATGCTGGCCTCTAGTTTGTTTCTTTTTTCCTTTCAACTCAACAGAAATCCATGCAAATGGGAAGGTGCTTGCCTGCCGCATGATTTATCACTCAGTCTTTGCAGGAACCCTACATTTCATTTTAATATTTGCCATTACATGCGACTTGTACCCGGTGCTCTGTATCTCGAATGCAGTAATCTTTACTGCACTAACTAAGACATATTATTCACCACTCTGGAAGTAGCAGAAGGATTGATTTACCCAGGTACATAGTGCTTACCCAGCAGCTGTTGCATTCAGAATCATTTGCTTAGAAAATCCATCAGAATTAAAGAGCAAATTTCAAAATAAATTGTTATCATTTTCATCTGCAGCCTGGATGCATACGTTGCAAGAAGAACAAAGATCCTTGTGCCTAAACATTTCTTTGAACCTCCTCTTAGGAACAACGGTTATGAAAGCAAGTGCCTCGGGAGTTTTTCCAGGGACCACAGCCAGTGTTTGACCTGGTGATGCTGAGGCGGGCTTTCAACTTCATCTGATTTATGCGAACAACAAAGCGGCTCATCAAAATGAGTTAGGACTCTTGAATTATTGCAGGCCTCCAGCTCCGAAGGAGCAAACAATCTAGAAACACAAAATGCCTGCTTATCTATCATGCAGAATACTGATGGGAGCCCGGCCCTCCCTCTGTCACAGCGAGGCCGGTCTCCTGGGCAGCATCCCCAGGGCTTGGACCGCCCTTGCTGGAAACAATGAGCGGCTCCCACCTCCTGGTGCATTCGGCTTATGCATCCCCTCTGAAGCGTCCGTCACGATGACCACGGTGTCATGTCAATCTAACCGAAGCGTGTGAGATTTAGAGAGCAGGTCGGCTTCAGCAATTCGGTGGCAAATACCAAACTGAGTGGTCGGGGCTGTACTTGACCCCGCTGCTCAGCCGTGGTGGGTCACGTTGCTTCCCCAGACTTGACATAAGCATTTTTTCCTGAACCGTCCCAAGGTGATTTGCCTTCAATGGCAAATCAATTTCATCATAATCTTGACCTCAGGCTTGCTCACCCTCTTCTTTTAGCTAAGTGCAGGTAGAGCTGCCCAGGGGTTAGAGGGCCCTGGGACTTTGGAGTGAAATGCCTTGGGCACATCGTCAGGTTAAACCCTATGAGATTGTCATATCCGCAGGTCAAAACCAGTCAAATTATTAGCAATTTCATATGGTGCAATCCTAATTCCTACATGTTTTAGTTTTCTTCTCTGGGAAAAGAGGCAAAGTACAAAACCTACATCATGAAATTACTATGAAAATCGAATGAGATACCTGTCAAGACTTAGTATAGTATTCGGCACAGGGTGAGCGTTGGCTGTTTTTACAGTGACAGGAGGAGCATTAATTAAGACTCCTCATTTTAGGTGTGCCTGACATAGCTGAATCTGCTGACGCACTCATGGCCATCAGATTCTGGTTTTCTGGTCTACCAAGTTACTTTTTCAATACAGAAATATATATATCGGTAATGTTTATAACATTAAAAGAAATCTAAAATCTGAATTACAAGTCGTACCCAGACAGTTCAACGCTGAGTTAAAATTTCAAGTCAAACAAAAGTGTCATCTTTTAGAAAGCATTCTTGTTATATCCATCCCGTTTAAAACCTTTCAAAAATAACTCAACGTCTTTTTAATTTCCATTTTGGGTCCTTGATGAGGCTGAACGTTTTTCTATATTTGTATTGGT
Organism: Pteropus alecto; assembly: GCF_000325575.1. Classification (NCBI taxonomy): domain Eukaryota; kingdom Metazoa; phylum Chordata; class Mammalia; order Chiroptera; family Pteropodidae; genus Pteropus; species Pteropus alecto. Next base: position 7,915,580 of record NW_006437828.1, on the reverse strand, counting down.
TGTATTTCAATGAGAACGGTTTGGGGACCAAATCTACGTACAGAAGGAGGAGAGATGAGAGGGTCTCAGGCTTTTCCGCAGACTTTATGCGGGGTTCCTATCTCCTTCCTCCCTGGGCTACAACCCTCTGCTCTGCTTCGTCCTACCCCTTCTCCCGGGGCTGATCCAGGCTCACATAGTATAACCTCCTCCCCTAGGATAATTCATCGTAATCAGCATCTTCTTCAATCAACACCGCAGGTGAGACTCAAGCTAGGAAGACCAACGAGTCTGGGTTCTGGACCCTGGCTCTCCTCGGGTAGCGTGACCACAGAGAACAAGAAAAGAAGAGAATCGAAGCCATATCTAATGTTTAAAAGGTCAGTATTAAGCAAAATAAATAATAAAAGACCAGTATTGTCATTTTGCCCCCATATGCAAATTAATGGATAGCCTCAGTCCTGTGAAGTTTACAAAGTGACGAGATGGTCACGGTACTCATCTACAAGTTACTTTATGAACCTCCAAACGATAACGGCATCGCCCCTTTTTTCCTATAGAAAAACTCTTCGTTGAGCTAAATGACATTTGTGTCAGCCATGACCCCGACATTGATTTCACGTAACATGAACAGGCCAAACAAGTGAATGATCAAGTGACAGACTATGTGACACAACCTCTCAGTACTGTAAATGTTGAGAGAAAGAACAGTATTTATAGAAGAGCTGGGACTCGACCTCGACTTCTCTTTATCGAGTGATCCGGCAGATGGCGCCTCTTCTATGTTCTGCTTCTATTCTTGGCTCTGCTCTATGAAGTGTGGCCCTTTCTCAGAAACCTTTAGAAACGCCAACATTTTTTAGCGCAAATGAAAACTCTCCATCTTGACTTATGGGATGCTGTGCTCCATAACTTACCCTCCCCATGATGCCAAATTGTCCTCACCCCCGGGGCGGGGCTCATGGCTCTAATCTAAGCAGCACTCATGGGTCTCATTCATTCTCACTGCTTGTTCTCACCCCGAGCACCCCCACACCCATCAACGCCCTCTGCTCTTTTTGTGAATGTTGCTGCTTCTTCTAACTCCTCCTCCTCCTCCCCTTCCTCCTCCTCCACTTCTTTCTTTTTTCCCCCAAATCTCCACATTTCTATCTAACTCCATCTAACTGCTCATCCAATCACTCAAACCAATCAGACACAGCTAACTAAGTCAGAAAAATGATGGTTTGGAGTTCTTAGGGTGTTCTGTCTTTTGTTTGTGTGTTTTTTGGTGTGGCAGAATGGTTGCTTCTCTCATTTATTTTCTGACACGTTTTCTTGGGTGTGCTCCTAATGGCCGCGGGAAGTTTAATACTCTTTCAGAGCAGAGGCGGTGCCTTCTCTCTGCTCTGATGCTCCCCGCGGTGCGCAGTGGGTGCCCCAGAGTTGTCTCTGACTGATGGATGTAATGAAAGCTTCAACGGACCGCAGAGCGGTGTAATCACACTGCTGCTTTCTCAACCTCCAAACTCTGGGCAGAACGCCAAAGCCCCCCCAAGATGTCGTAATGGCCTTATAATGACACGGTATTTGTTTACAAGCCTTCTTAAGAGAAAGTCCATTTGTAGCATCTGAAGTCTTCCAGACATATTGTTTAATTAGCACTCTTATTGTGGCTTGGGGGTGACCTAACCCTCTACAGAAAGGAGCAACCGCAGAGGGTACAGAATCTGCCTTACAGTGTATGGGTTCTTGGCAACACTCATAAAGCTACTAGTAGTGAAAGCTCTTGTTCCCCTACTTTGAAGTCTTCTTTGATCTCTTGGGTCAGTGGTAGCCATTCCACTTTTTAAAAGCGTCCGAAGTATCTACTGTGCGGAGCCCATAAATTGGTCTGGGGTGTGTATAGCAATGAGTAAATAATGCCGGCCAAGTATAATGACCGATGATAATAAAGAAGTAAGTAGAAGGTTCCAGGTAAGTATCCTCTGAAGCGAAGTTCACAGACACCTTTTCTTTTGTGTCTTTGCCTAAAATTAAATGGCAAATAGAAAGCAATGATTCTCATTCTTAGCCAGCAATAGACCACTGAGAGGAAATAAGTTCATTTTCCTTCAGGTCTGTGATGGCCATTCTCTTCTCTTTTCCGCCTGGAAATAGATATTAGCTAAACTGAAACCTGGGAACTTCCAGCTATCGAACGGTGATGATATGAAGGCACTTAACTTGTTTTTGCAGATTCGATATGTTTCCATGGAAATAACAGTTGGAAGCCAGCAACTGAGAAGTAAGAGTCTGGTTTTTGCTTAGCTTCTAGCTCTTGACAGAGAGCCAAATTTTCAAACAAGCTGAAGAATCTCAGAATCTTTGATCTGGTACATTTACCATACTCCATTAAAATAAAAATTCCAAGGTTCCTCTTTTGTGACTTTCTAATAATCATCATGACTGTGAACTACTATTTAGGTCACTCTCGTGATCCAGGAGTTGGCCCAGTGTAAGAAAGGACATAGCCCTGAGCCCATAGTCAGAAGATCTGGGCTCAATTCTCACAGATTCTAGTGGTGAAAAGTGGGCTCTCAGAATTTCCATTTTTTAAGTAAAAGGTAAATTATTAGAGGGTGATTATAAGCATTAAATGAAATAAAATGCAAGGAGCATTTCATGTAGGGTACACTGTAAGTGATCAACCAATGTGTTGAATCTTAGTGAAGAGACAGAAAAGCAGTAAAGTGTTTACACCTCCACCCACCCTCACATTCATCAACATCCTCATCAAGCTGAGAAGCGACACTCCTGTTTGACATTTGGTTGTGATCTCTGATCCAAAAGAATTTCATGATGTGCATTAATTTTCTCTTGCTGCCATTACACATTACCACAAACTTAGGGATTTAAAACTACACGAATCTATTACCTCGGTGTCTGTAGGTCAGAAGTTCTGCCCAATGTAGCTGGCTTCTCGGCTCGGGGTCTCGTAAGGCTGAAATCAAGGTGTTGGTTGGGGCTCCGGTTCACACATGGGGCTCAGAGTCCCTTTCCAAGCTCATCGGTCATGGCCAGAATTCGATTCCTTCTCACACTTTCCACAGGGACCCCACCATCTTCACGCCAGCAAAGGCACAGCAGATCTCGCTTCTACTTCAAATCTTTCTGACTTCCAAACTGAGCTCGGAGAAAGCTCTGCTGTCCAGAGTTTGTGGGGCTACATTAGACCTAGATACTTCAGAGTAATTTTCCATCTTAAGGTCAGATTACTAACTTACTTATATCTGCAAAGTCCCTTCGGCCATGTAGCAAGCATGCTCAAGGTGGAATACTAGACAGCGAGGGCGATGGGGGCCGAAATTCTACAGAGCACATGATGTGTCATGTAGAATAAGGATATGAGTTAATCCACCTTATCTGTTACAATTGGAAAATGATGCGAAGTAACAATGGTCACCCAACTACCCAGGAACAGAACCAAAATAACCCAATTTCCCTTTAACTATTTCTGATAAACTTGTCATCTCCATACCAAGCGCCCTAGATCCTGCCTCCTCAACCACATTTCCAGCCTCAGCATCAGCCATTCAATGGCAGAAAAAAGAAAATTCAGAAAAAGAAAAAGAAAACCTCCCAGCCTGCTCTGGAGACCGCCACATACTCTGGGCATGTGACGGAAGTTTCACGCAGGAGACCAGGAAGGGAGAGATCCCCTTCTCCTTCGGGCCGCCCCAGACGCTTCCAGTACTGCAGCTTCTGCTTAAGAAGGCTGCTCCCCCAGCCGTCCTGGAGCCACTGCAGCCTCAAACAGCCATGGGCCGGGGCCCTGCGTCCTGTGCTGCAAGGTGGCTCAGCCCTAGGCCTCCTCCAGCCAAAGCAACCCATGGTCGCCCGCCTGCAGCTCCATCATGGGGCACCACGCCACAGCCCCGCCGACCCTGTCCCCGCCACACACTGCACTGTCTCTGCTTCCCCCCCCACCCACCGTGTCCCCCACTCCCATTTCTGCCAGAAGCAGAGGCGTAATATTAAGCTGCTAAATTTTAGGGGTGATTTGTCATGTAGCAATAAATAATTCATAGACTGGCATTAACCCCAAATAGATTAACAATAAACTACCGATCCTTTAAAAACAAAAGACTAAAAAGATTCAGTTGTTTTCTCAAGTTTGATTTTTTTTTTTTGACATAAAGAAAAACCACCACGATGCACACTTTAAATATCTTACAGTTTTGTTTGTGAATTATACCTCAATAAAGCTGAAAAAGATCAAAAAGTAGAGGACAGGTTTTCGACTTCAGAGAGACTCAAAATGGAGACCAGTGTCAGTGGCATCGCTGGGCCCATGGGAGACGGGCTTCTCAAACCGTTCTTTAGAGAGCCACACGTTCTCTGGAATATTTTCCAAAAGTCACGAAGCTAAGGAAGCTTCCTTCCTGATGCTTCTACACAACCAGTGGTATGTTACCTCTCTTCAGTCAATAAAAAGTCTGGGGACGAAGAAAGTCAACAAACAGGTGACAAAGAAAAGATCCGAGCTAAACACGTGAGATCACAGAGCCTCGGCATTTTGCCTAAACCGTCAAGGTAATGTAGACAGATGTGTGCGAGGAAGTTGCTAGAAGCATGTGACATTTAATTAATTATTCGCGAGGAGCAGAATGCCTCCCTCTCAGCTCTATGCTTTTTCAGGATAATCAGGGGAATTCTTGGAGATGTCATGAATAAGATTATAATCAAATAGAAACTTTCTTGGAAATGTTGACCTGAGTTTGAACCACCATCTTCTCCAGGTAGATGAGAGAACGAGATTAAATTGCACATGTGACCTACTTCAGAGGAATCGGCGCCTACGGTCCCAGCACTGAGCCCTGAATGCGGGTTTCGGATGCTGATGCTCCACGCGTGAGCTGGGTTGGTTGCTCTTTCAGGAAAAGCATCTTGGGCTGTAAATCTGCTTCGCTGCACAGGTGCGTTTTGCATCTCACCACCTGGAGTGTGTACCCATGCTAATGAGTGAAGGCCAGACCACCCCTCTCCGGTTTATTTTTTTTAACGATACCTTATTCTCCTGGAAAGCAAACATCCCCAAGCCCTCAAGAACATTTGCATTTTGTTTGATAATGTGCTCACTGGAGAACACTCTCGCTTGCTCTACAAATATCGCACTTACTCAGAGACCACCTGTCTCTAGAGAAAGACCTCTTTCCTCGGAGGGTGGCCGCTGCTTCCCCCGGGTGTTATAGATAAATCAAGTCACCAAGGCTAGAGATCGAGTATCCCCACGTTCATTTCCATCCAGTGTGGGAAAAAGCTTAGATTGGCAAAAGTAGCCCTAGTGATATTTTACGAATTTGAAAGTTGTATGGGTCAGCATTTCCCAACTGTTATAAACAACCTTCAAAAATCAGTGGCATGTCAAAAGGAAAAAAATATATCTCATTCTTGCTATAGGCTGAAACAGGAGTTCCTTGTTAAGCGTTTCTCCCGGATGCCTCTCCTTCAGCAAAGACTCAGGGGTCCAGCCTCCGTCTTGTCTTCGCCATTCTCCAAATCCTCAACGTTCTCGCCATCCAACCGTCAAGTGGAGAAAAACAAGAAAGCCGTGGTTTCCAAAACATGCCCCCGAGTGCCACAGTGAATTCGCAGGGGTGCCACAAGCTGTTTAAAAATTTGTAAGGAAACCCGGCAATACTGAGCATCTGCTGGACATTGCAGAACCTACTCCCTCAAGATAATTGCAGTTCGATCACTAAATTATGCTACATGCATTTCTATAATGCAATATCGTTTTATTAAAATATAATTGACATATACACAGTGGAAGTTTAAGTTTTACAATGTATTGATTTGATACTTTAATGTATCGCAACATGATCACCACCATAACATTTAGCTAACACTTCTATTACATCACATAATAATATTTTTGTGTGTGGGTGGGGAGCAATTAAGACCTACTCTTAGCAACTTTGAAATTTATAATACAGTGTTGTTGACCATAACCACTATGCTGGATTTATTTACCTACTAGTTCCCAATTTGTCCCTTTAATCAACTTCTCTCCAATCTCCAGTAACCACCATTCTATTCTGCTTTTATAAGTTTGTTTTTTTTAAGATACCACATATCAGTGAGGTCATAGAGTATTGGTCTTTCTCTGACTTATCTGATTTAGCAAATTGGCCTCAAGGCCCATCCATGTTGTTGCAAATGGCAAGATTTCCTTCTTCGTATTTTTTTTCAATTTCCGTGAAAAACGTCACTGGAATTTTGATAGGGATTGCATTGTGATATATGTATACTACATCTTCTTTATCCATTCATTCACTGACAATCGCTTAGGTGCTTTCCGTGTCTTGGCTATTGTGAATAATGCTGCAATAAACATAGAAGTGCATGTATCTCTTTGAATGCCTGGGGTTTTTTTGTTTGTTTTTGTTTTTGTTTTTTTATATCTACCCTAGAATTGAAATGGCTCAACCATATGGTAGTTCATTGCTGTTGAATGCCTGGGGTTTTTTTGTTTGTTTTTGTTTTTTTGGGTTTTTTTATATCTACCCTAGAATTGGAATGGCTCAACCATATGGTAGTTCATTGTTGCTTTTTATAGAACCTCCATACTGTTTTCCATAGTGGCTACACCGATTTGCATTCCCACCAACAGTGCACAAGAGTTCTCTTATCTCTATATTTTTGCCAACACTTTTTATCTCTTGTCTTCTTGATGATAGCTGTTCTAATAGGTGTAAGGCGAAATCTCATTTGTGGTTTTGACTTGCATTTCCCTGATGATTAGTCATGTTTAGCATCTTTTCATGTACCTGTTGGCCATTTGGATAATGTTTTCTTTGGAAAAATGTATATTTAGTTCTTCTGCCCATTTTTTTAATTAAATTGTTTGGAGTTTTGTTGTTGTTGTTAAGTTCTTTATATTTTCTGGATATTAATCCCATATCTGATATATAGATTGCAAAGTTTTCCCCGATTCCATAGGTTGCTTTTATGTCTCTTTTGCTGTGAAGAAGCTTTTTTAGTTATATAGTCCCACTCGTTGATTTTTGCATTGGTTGCTTGTGCTTTTAATATCATATCGAAGAAATTATTGCCCAGTCCAATGGCAAGAAGTTTCTTCCTTATGTTTTCTTCTGGGAGATTTAAAGTATCCAGTTTTATGTTTAAGTCTATCATTCATTGTCAATTAATTTTGTGAGTGCTGTAACATAAGGGGCCAATTTCATTTTTCTGCATGTGGCTATCTACTTTTCCCAGCATAATTTATTGAAGATACGATCCTTTCCTCATTGAGTATTCTTGGTTCCTTTGTTAAATATTAGTGTGGGGGTTAACTTCTTGATTCTATCCCGTTGGCCTATGTGTCTATTTTTATTCTGTGTCATACTGTTTTGGTTACTCTAGCTTTGTAGTATAGTTTGAAATCAAGAAGTGTGATGCCTCCAACTTTTTCTCCTTTCTCATGATTATTTTAGCTATTTGGGGTCTTGTGATTCCATACAAATTTTAGGATTGTTTTTCTATTTCTTTGAAAAATGTCATTGGAATTTTGATAGGTATTGCATTGAATCTACAGTGACTTTGAGTAATATGGACATTTTAACAATATTAATTCTTCGGATCCATGAACACAAGATAGCTTTCCATTTGTTTATATCAATTTCTTTTATAAAAAGGTCTTATAGTTTTTATTGTACAGATCTTTCATTTTCTTGGTTAAATTTATTCCTAAATATTTTATTGTTTTTGTTGCTATTGTGAATGGGATCATTTTCTTTATTTTCTTTTCAGATATTTCATTGTTAATGTATGGAAAGGAAGCTGATTTCTGTATGTAAATTTTATATCCTGTCACTTTATTGAAATCGTAATTAGTTCCAACAGTTTTTTGGTTGAGTCTTTAGGATTTTCTATATATATAAGATCATATCATCTGCATATAATGACAATTTTACTTCTTCCTTTCTGATTTACATGTCTTTTATTTATTTGTCTGGCCTAATGCTCTAGCTAGGACTTCCAGTACTCTGTTGAATGAGAGTGGTAAGCATGAGCATCCTTGTCTTGTTCCTGATCTTAGAGGAAAAGCTTTAGATTTTTCTATTAACATAGTGTATTACATTTATTGGTTTGCATGTGTTGAACCATCCTTGGATCCCAGGGATAAATCCCAGTTAGCCTGGTGTATAATCTGTTAAATGCATTGTTGAATATTATTTGCTAATATTTTCTGGATGATTTTTGCATCTATATCCATCAGGAATATTGATCTGCAGTTTTTTCTTACAGTGTCCTTACCTGCTTTGGTATCAGGGTAATGCTGGCCTTGTAAAATAAATTTGGGAGTGTTTCCTCCTCTTCTATTTTTTGAAAGAGTTTTAGAAGAATTGGTATTAACTTTTCTTTAAATGTTTGGCAGAATTTACCAGTGAAGCCATCTGTTCCCAGGATTTTATGTGTTGGGAGATTTTCGATTACTGATTCAGTCTCATTACTCATCATTAGTCTATTCAGTTTTCTATTTCTTCCTGATTTAGTCTTGCTGGATTGTTTCTAGGAACTTATCACTTTCTTCCAGGTTATCCAATTAGTTGGCATGTAAGTGTTTATGTCAGTCTCTTATGATCATATGTATTTCTGTAGTATCAGTTGTAAAGTCTCTTCTTTTATTTCTGATTTTATTTGAATCTTCTCTCTTTTATTTAGTCTAGCTAAAGATTTATAAATTTTATTTGTCTTTTCAAAAAGCTAACTCATAGTTATTTTTTTCATATTGTATTTCTGGCCTCTAATTTATTTCTACTCTGATCTTTGTTATTTTTATTTTTCCTGTTAACTTTGAGCTTAGTTTGTTCTTCTTTTTCTAGTTCCTTGAGGTGTAAAGTTTGGGTATTTATTTGACATCTTTCTAATTTCTTAATATATACATTTATCACTGTAAACTTCCATCTGAGAACTACCTTTGCAGCATCCCATAGGTTTTGTATGTCATGTTTACATATATTTTTTAAGTTATTGTTTACTTTTCTTTGAATTTATTCTTTGACCCATTGATTGTTCAGGAGTGCCATGTTTAATTTGTACATATTTTTTAGCTCTTTTCTTGTTGATTTCTAGTTTCATACCATTGTGGTCAGAAAAGATACTTGGTATTATTTCAATGTTCTTAAATTTCTAAGACTCGTTTTCAGTCCTATCATATATTTTATCCTAGTGAATGTACCCTATGCACTTAAACAGAATATGTATTCTGCTTCTGTTGGATAGGATGTTCTATAAATGTCCGTTAGGTTCATTTGGTTTAACGTATGATTCAGGTCCATTGTTTTCCACTGATTTTCTGTCTGGATGACCTAGCCATTGCTGAAAATGGGGTATTAAAGTCCCTTTCTCTTATTGTGGTGTTGTCTGTTTCTCCCTTCAGATCTGTTAATATTTGTTTAATACATTTTCATACTCTGATGTTGGATATCTATGTATTTACAATTGTTGTATCTTCTTGATGGATTGACCTCTTTATTATTATATCATGACTCTTTTTGTATCTCGCTACCAATTTTACTTTAAAGTCTATTTTATCTAATGTGAGTATAGCTGTCTCTGCATTCCATAGGTTTCCACTTGTACTAAATATCTTTCTCTCGCCTCTACTTTGACCTTATGTGTGTCTCTAAAGCTTAAGCGAGTCTCTGGTAGGCAGCATATAGCTGGGTCTTGTTTTCTTATTCATCCATTCACTCTGTGCCTTTGGGCGGGTGGATTCAATCCACTTATTTTTAGAGTGATTATTGATATAGAAAGACTTGCTAATGCGATCTTATTGTTTTCTAGCTGTTTTGTAATTCCATTATTTCTCTCTCTGTTTCTGCCTGCCTTTCTAAGTCGGTGATTTTCTGCCGTGGTATGCTCTGTTTTCTTCTTCCTTATCTTCCGTGCATCTGTTCTAGATTTTTGCTTTGTGGTTACCATGAGACTTACATAAGACATGTCATACATAAAACAAACCATTTTAAACTGACAGCATCTACACTTCAATCATCTACAAAAGCTTCTCTCTTTTACTTCTCGTTTTTATATTTTTGATGTCTTTTTATATTGCGATTGCATTAACTCATTGTAGTAGTAGCTATAATTGTTTAAACTCTTTTTCTTTGACCTTTATATTATAGTTAAGTGACTGACACATGATCTTATTACAAATTTAGAGTTTTCTAAGTCTGACCGTATATGTACCTTTACCAGTGTGTTTTATACTTTTGTGTATCTTAAAGTCATTGATTAGCATCTTTTCACTTTAGTTTGAACTCTTTTCAGGATTCCTTGCAACACAGGTCGAGTGTGATGAAATTTCTGAGTTTTTGTTTATCTAGAAAAGTCTATTTCTCCTGCATGTCTGAAGAATAACTTTGCTGGATTGAGTATTCCTTGGCTGGTGATTTTTTTTTTTTCCTAGCACTTTTAATATGTCACTCCACTGTCCCCTGGCCTGTAAAGTTTCTTCTGAAAAATCTACTGATGGCCTAATGAAGGATTTATTTGTAGGTTACAACCTCTTTTTCTCTGGCTACTCTTAGAATTCTTTCTTTATCTTTGATTTTTGACAGTTTTATTATAATGTGTCTTGGAGACGTTCTTTTGCATTGAGATAATAGGGTATTCTAAGCTTCGTTAACTTTCATGTTCAATTTTTTCCCTAGGTTTAGGAAATTCTCAGCTATTATTTAATAGGGTATTCTAAGCTTCGTTAACTTTCATGTTCGATTTTTTTCCTAGGTTTAGGAAAGTCTCAGCTATTATTTCTTAAAAAAAAAAAATGGTCTGCTCCCTCCTCCCTGTCTTCTCCTTCTATAATATGATCATTCAAATATTTGTTCTTTTGATGGAATCCTATAGATCAGTAGGCTTTCTTTGCTGTTTTTCATTCTTTTTTCTCTGTTTTTCGTTGAGTCGGTTATTTTATAATTTCTGCCCTCTAATTTACTAACTCTATCTTCCATTTGCTCTATGCCACTGCTAATGTTCTTTATTGCATTTCACTCATTGAGTTCTTCAGCTCCAGAATCTGCTTTGTTCTTTTTTATGATTTCTATCTCTTTGAAAAAATCTCTTTTTATCATTTTTTTTTTTTTAAAGATTTCATCGAATTGTCTTTCTGGGTTTTCTCGTAGCTCATTTTCTTCAAAACAGATATTGTGACTTCATTACCATCTAGATCACAAACTTCTGTGTCTTTGAGCTTAGTTATTGGAGAATTTTGCATTTCTTGTAGTTTTATGTTGCTACTTTCGCATTTGAAGTAGCAGACACCTCCTTAATTTCTTGCTAGCTGTCTTCAGATGGGGTATTCTTTTGATGGTATTATCATCTCGGGTTTTATCTGTCCTTCTCTGTATACACCTACTCTTCCTGCTCCCTCTTGTGGCAAGTTTCTTAAGCATTTATATGTTCCCGGGTTCTTAAAGTCACCAGACTGGCTACTGGAATCTTCTCGTTGTTTTCCAGAAGATGGCGCTATAGCTCAAGTGTGTGGGTTTCCCCCCTGGCCCATAGGCTCAGGCCTGTTTTCTGAGCTTGCTACCTGTCTACCGGGGCCCTCTCTCACCACCATACGTGGGAGCATGGACCAGGAGTCCGCCACAAAGAGGGGGAAGGTGCGGGTTTAGCCCTCGAGGTGTTGGGGTGCCGGCAGAACCCGCAAGGAGGTCCCCAGGGGTGGTACTCCCAGAGGCTCATGGGTAAGCTTCCCACTGAGCACAGTCAGCAGGAGCCGCATCCTTTATCTGCCCTTTCCCTCAGTCTCCTGCCGCCCCAAGTCATGGAGCTCTTTCCTGAGGACTCTGGGTGCTTCTGGGGAGACAGAGGTTTCTCCAGCCATGACGAGAACAATCAGGGTAGCCAGGCGCCCGCTCGCTGCTCCCCTCTTCCTGGGGGGTGAGGTTGCCACCAGCAGATTATCGACCCTGTGCCGTGTTTCTTGGGGGCTGGGATGGGGCTTGGGAACATTTTACCACCACCTCTGCTGTGACAAAACGCGCACGCGCACATTTTGTTCCAATCTCTTGCTGGAACGTCCAGTCCAGATGGCTGGATTTCTGCCAGTTCTCTCCTGCCGGTGTAGATGTCTAGGTCAGCACTCTCCAGTTTTTTCTTGGTGGCAGTGAGAGAGGTCTGGGCAGGTTTTCTGGCTCCCCTGGTTCCGCAGCCCCTACCTAGGTCTGTTTTCCTACTACCGGAAGCTCAGATGGGTGAGATTCCTCCCAGGTCCTAGGCATCAGGTGCCAGATCCCACTACACCCACAAAGGTGCTTTTGTTAGTGGACGGTTGTCTATTTTGTTTTTTAAAAAGAGGAACGTTTTAGCCACCATGATGCTATGTCACTGATGCTATTTCTTTTTTAAATCTTGTTTTTCTACCCTCGTTGTGATTTAAAAAAAAAAAAAAAAAGAATCAGATGGAAATCAGTATGCAACAGGAAACGAGGGTGGCTGCAATGCAAACTGATTCCCAGGTTTAAGGAGTTATGTAATACCCAAGCAGGCATACACATCCTGTTAGTAAGTAATCGTGGTTATTTAAGAACGATATAAAAATATGATTTGGCCTTTAATTCATGTGTACTATTCTTTTTGTAACATCATAATGTTATTAGGACATAAATAGTTATTAAGTTGTTTGGAACGTATCACTTTATAAGTGGAACTGTTAGATATTTTGAGACCAAGAATTAGTGTAAAATTTTTTACTGAGACTCTAAGAGCACCGTGAAATGAGAATAGAAGACTGTCCTAAGAAGTATTTAAGGGTCAAGTCCAGATGTCATATACATCACTTCCATCCACATTGCACTGGCCAGAATTTACTAGAGAGCTAATCTAAGAGAAATAGAGGATAGAAAATGTAGACTAGCTGTGTCCCCAAGGGGAAAATAATATGATGAAAATCTAGTTATTCTTTACTGTAGAAATGAGTAAGCAGGGGCCCCAAACTGTCCACATCCACAGTACGACTTGGGCTGAAAACTGTGTGGCACACTCTCAGGAGCTCGGTGTCCCCATCATCTCTTCCATCCTACAGCTCTTAGCATCCACAAAGCATAAACACCATGGCTTCATTCACTTCTCACAGCCCCATGATCTGGGCACAGCAAGGATTGTCTCCCATTTTACAGATCAGGAAATACATTGCAAACAACTGGATTATTCTGGTCACCCAGACAGCAAACAAAAGTCAGACCAAAATCCACATTTTACACCTTCTTAAGAGTTCTTTCTGCTATGACCACCAGGCCGGTGGGAATTCCCTGGACAGATGTGGGGCTTGTGTTCAACGACAGGGACATGACCTGTTTGGCAGGGGGTTCAGAGATGCAGAAATGGGCAAAAGGATTGTCAGACAAGCAGCCTCTCTCTACGAGTAGGAGATGATCATGTCTTGAAAGTCACAGTTCTTGGGACACGAGAGACAATCATTCAAGGTATGTTCTTTGGCTTCTCCTACACGGGGCAAACTCACAGAAGGGGTCTGGCCTCTATCTTCCCAGCCTTATGACTTACGCGGCCTTTGCACAGTCAACTCTCAATCACAGTGACAACTGATCAGGGACATATCGGAGATAACTGCCACCTGAATCTTATCTACCATTTTGAATTGCCTCATGATTTTAGGAAATGTGTTTAGTGGACTTTTTTTCTAATATAAATGAGTTAAAAGTAGTCTTTCTCTTCTTTAAACTCACGACTATTCATGGAGGGAGAGGAAGCCGGTGAGGAGGAGGGAAAAGCCTTTCTGGGGGTTGGGATCTACCAGCAGCAACTTACAACATGAATAATCCTCATACAGTTTGAATACATATTTGTCTAACAGAGGCAGCGGCACAGCCTTTTAAATCCTCTTCTGCCCCAGTAAACAAGAGATAAGGAGCCAGAAGCACTGAACTTGAAGAAGATGCAATGTATAGTTTACCTATGAATGGCAGCCATGCAGTGAGAGATAACGGAACTATTGAAGACAGTTGAGAAGGAATTCTCTTGCATGGCCAATCTTTCTGTTATTGTATTTTCTGTTCACATTTCCTTCTTCGAGCTTCAATTGAAAGTCGTTAGAAGCAGAGATTTCATCACTGGGTGCAGGTCAGAGGCCAATTGACTTTCTGATATGTCCCTCTTTGTCAGCAGTCAGCTAAAATATGCCGGCTTGGGGCCATGTGCTAAGACATGATTTGAGACCAGACTCTTGGACAAAAACCAAGTTCCCTCATGCTTATCGGTGATTTATTGTTGCTCGAACCAGAACTAGCTTGCCTACAAAGCTACACTCACAGCCAAGCCAACTGAGTCTGACAGAGCTAAAGGTAAAATTGTCGCTGAAGGGAATAAAGACCACGCATGAGAAGTTCATCCTTTGGGGTGTGATTTCTAGATGTGCGTGTGCCGAATATCTACACCAGCGCCTTTCTCTAGTCCACAACGCAAGCACTCTGGGCAGCCGTGTAGACTGAGGAGCTATGTGGAGTGACCCCCAAAGAGAAATCCTGTGGACATTTTCATTCTTGTAAGATGCTTTCACGGGAGCTCATAAAGATTATCTAATCCACTCTACTCATAAAGATTCCTGGAGAGCCAGGAAAAGAGCATGGTCCTCGTCCTTCAATGTAGAAAAGAAAAATCCTAAAGTTTTCAGTGATTTGCTTAAACTCCTCTAGTTGGGAAGAGGTGGTGCCACACTAGACCACAGAGTTCTCAAGGCCTGAAGGGAACTCCCCAATGCAGTTGAGCTTTGGCACTGACTCCGCCCCATTTCATTGATGCACAGACTTGCTTGGTAATCAATACTTTTTGAGACCTACCATTGGCTATGTACCAGGCGTGGTGCGAAATGCTTTGTCTGCATTGCATCGCGTAGTCCTCAGAGCGACACCAAGGGATGAGGGGAAGACAAAACCAGGGCTTGGTGTAGAAAGTGGTTGGAACAGAGGCAAATCTGAGGTGTTTGACTCCAAAATATGCACTCCAAAGCGTCGTAAAGAACCGCCGATAAGTCAGGCTGGAGCAGAATGTTTCCACGTCTTTTGTGTTTGTTACGTATTTTCTCTAATAACGAAAATTTGGGAGGTGACTTAAGGGAACTTTAAGACTAAAATTGTACTAATTAAGTCAGCAATCATTCAGGTATAAATTAATAGTAGATTATCACGCTGCATCACGAAATCCAATAAAAGTACCCACAGTTGCCATACTAGTCACCTCGGGTCGCTGTTTGAACAGGACTGTTGTCACTCTGACCACGAGAACGAGCTCACACGTATTCCAGAAAACACTGGAACTGCCCCGACCTTACTTTGTTCTGCTGAATTTCGGATCTCTTACTTGGAGTACGACACATAGCTACACAGCATATGAAGCACAATGTTCTCACGAATGTTCAGCATTGTTACAGGATTTCTTTTTAATTATAAAAAAAAAAACGCGAGCTTTTAAGTCTAATGCAGGATACGGAGAAATAAACGGACATTTTCTATTTAGGGCAGTGCGTGCTATGCTCGAAGAGAATGTTCCAGAAACACATAAGAAGCAAGTCTGACCTCCCGGGAGGAGGGAGGACGGAGGCGTGGGGACGGACTTCCTGGCGGAAGTGATTTCTGGGTTGCAACCTGGTGAGTGAACAGGAGTTACCCAGGCTGCAAAAGATGGCAACGTGTTCTAGGAGGCTGGAATGGCATGTTGGAGGGATGGAGGGAAGGGACACAATGAAAGGTCACTTAAGGAATTAAGACTTTCAGTGGTTAAAAATATGTCTGCAAAAAAACAAAACAAAACAAAACAAAAACCAAAACCTGCACGTGCATGTTTATGGCAGCTTTATTTATAATCACCCGAAACTAAAAGGAACCAGATGTCCTTCGACAAGTGCGTGGGTAAACACGCCGTGGGACACCCGTATGCTGGTCGATCACTCGGCGATCAAAAGCATGAGCTGTCAAGCCTTGAAAAGACATGGAGGAAGCTTAAACGCATCACACCACGTGGTAGAAGATGATCTGAAAAGGCTGCATGCTGTATGATCTAGCTCTACGACATCCCGAAAAGACGAAACTATGGAGCCGGCAAAAGGTCAGTGGTTGCCAAGGCCCAGGGGGACAGAGGGAAGGACAGGCGCGCAGCGGGTTTCAGGTCAGTGAGACTGATTTAATGGCGGAGACAGAGACCGGCCCTTGCACATTTGTCAACTCTCTGCCACAGCCGTAGAATGTACAACCCAAAGCGTGAGCCCTGATGTAAACGGTGGACTTTTATTAATGACAATGAATCAGTGGCTCATCAATTGTAAAAGTATAGCACACTAATGCAAAATGTTAATGACAAGGCGAAACTGTGTTTTTTTGGGGGGCGGGGCGGAGCAGGTTAGGGGCTGTGTGAAAACTCTACTGAGTTCTCTCTCTGCTCCATTCTTCCGTAAATCTAAAACAGGCCCTAACATTAAAGTCTGTTAATGAAAAAAGACACTTAGGGCAGCTGGACTGTTGAGTAGCAGATAGGGTGGAGTGGAGGGGGTGGGGAATCATGGCTGGGGAGGAGAGACCGAAGATGAAGGCGCTGCCTGAATCACGAAGGGTCTGGTCTGTGAGTCATTAGACTTGACCTTAAAAGCAATAAGAAACCATTAAGTCCAGGAGTGATGAAACCAGATGCCTTGTAAAAGGACAGCTCTGATTTGGGTGTAGAGACTGCCTTAAAAAGAGGAAAGAAAGATGGGAGGCCGGAAGGCCAGCTGCTGTCACAGTCATCAATGAGAGATCTAAGTAGGCTGCCCCGAAATCGGGGCAGGCGGGGCACAGCGAAGGGCATGGAGTAAAGAGGTGATTTAACTTAAAATGGAATTATCTATTGGGTGGTTAAATCTAGGGGGAAAGAAAAAACCCAGAATTTTGATCAGATAAAAAAATCACTTTTCAAAAACAATCATAACAGCCGTGTATAAAGTATTAGAAGCACATTTGCCGAAGAGGCTTCTGGAGAGAAAGTAAATGCAGGCAAGTCCCTCAACAGCCACTTGTCCTCCCTGTGACTGCCCACTCTGTGGGTCTCGGGGCACTTTCGCAGCTGTATGAAGGCCTTTTCTTAAGCGGTGATAATCAGCTGGTAATTATTCTTCTAGGTTTTCCATGAAATTTGAAGTGTCCTGGTAGATGTCATGCAAGTATTGAACAGGTCTTACAGCATTAAAAGATAAGAAAAAGCACTTAGAACTTCCTCAGGCATTTATTTGGTCTATTGCTCCTCGATTTGAAAAACTGTGGCCATGGCAGAATATATTAGTATGTAAGTATGAGGGAGAGAAATAAGGGTTTGTGGTTATTAACCTTTAAAAAAAAAAAAAGCCTATATTGGTGTCTGTTTAATTATAAAATTAATATATCTGCAAAATAAAATAGTGGAAAATATGGAAAAACACAAAGGAGAAAATATAATTATTCATATTATGACTATTCAGAAGTAAATGATTCGATACTTAGCTTTTCAGGTTTTTCTCAATGCATACATATATTTTTTCAAAAAAAATTGAGATCATAATACACATCTCAGTTTCCCGTTTCTTATTTTTTTTTCACCTGAACAATTGAGTATTTATGATAGATTAAAACCACTACTATAAAGAGACCCCAAAATATAGTGGTTCCATGATGAATAAGCTTTCTTCTCTCCCATGGGTGGATGCAGAGGTGAACAGGGTTCACGGGGAGCTTAGGCCGCTTTGCTCCCATGGTTGCCCAGGGGCCCAGCTCCGTGCCACCTCATTCCACATCCTGTGGGCACTGCTCCCATTCACGTGGGTGAAGCTGGCCAGACAGCACCACGTCCATCGCATTCCAGCCAAAGGGAAGGAGATGCAGAGGAGACGGAAGGCAAGGAGCCTTCTTCCTGTAGGGATGTGCCCTGATGGTGGGCTTCTTTTTCCCACTCATTTTCCATTTCCCAAAGTTCAACTGCACGGCTGCATTTAGTGACAAGGGAGACGGAAAAGTTGATCACCCGTTGCCCAGATTTGGTTGCAAAACCCCAGCATGGCAGGCTTATTACTAAATGAAGGAGGAAATGGACACTGGGAACAAACTCCAGCCTTTGCTCCAGGCCCCCCAGTTACTCATCTGTGTGCTCCTGGCCACTGACCACACACAGAACACGCTCACTCCCTCGCCAAGGAGACAGCCTGAAGAACCATGCAGGTACCACATTCGCCTCGGCGTCCAAGATTTCTGGATGACATCAGTCTTCTCCATCAGGGCTGGAGGTACCCGAATCTACTTATCATTGCTAGCTGTTAGGGAAATGCAATTCAAAACCACAATGAGATACCATCTCACACCTGTTAGAATAGCTATAATCAACAGGACAAGCAAGAGCAAATGCTGAAGAGGATGTGGAGAAAAGGGAAGCCTCATACACTGCTGGTGGGACTGCAAATTGGTACAGCCACTATGGAAAACAGTATAGGGGTTCCTCAAAAAACTAAGAATTGATCTACCATATGATCCAACAATCCCTCTACTGGGTATTTATCCCAAAGATTCGAAAACTCATATCCGAAAAGATATTTGCACACCGATGTTCATAGCAGCATTATTCACCGTGGCCAGGACATGGAAGCAACCAAAGTGTCCTACGATAGATGATTGGCTAAAGAAGCTGTCATACATATATACAATGGAATATGACTCAGCCATAGGAAGAGATGAAATACTGCCACTTGCACCAACATGGATGGACCTTGAAATAATCATACTAAACAAAATAGGCCAGACAGAAAAGGTTGAAAATCACGTAATATCACATATGTGGGATATAAACCTAAAAGCAACAAATGAACAGGACAAACAAACAGAGACTCACGGACATGGACAATGGACTAGTGGTTACCAGAAGCGGGGGAAGGGGAAAATAAAAAAATAAAATGTTAAAAAAAATTATGTATATATAGTATGAAAAAAATAAACTGGCATTTAAAAAATAAATAAAATAATAAAACTTTATAAAAAAGAATGATGAAATCTTACTGGGAAGGACTGATGACAAGTCTCTGCCACGGCCAATGAAGAACATTCCTTGGTCTGTAGACACTATTTCTCTCCGGGAGAAAGTCCTTTGTCCACTGACCTCTCGGAGTCTCCGCTAGTCCGTTAACTTCTGTGGCCACAACCAAAGTGAGTGGGAGAGAGCATGCCTTACTTGGGGGTGCACAGCTCTCCTGGGGGTTGCTTTGGGGATCAGAAAATTACATCTTTAGCAGGCCAGGATTGTGGGTTCTTTGATCACATAATTCTTTCAAAATTCTTAGCAGTTTTCTAGATAATTTGCTACCAGTCCAGTCCACGACATGTAAGGATAGACGAAGATCTTGCCTGTATGAATGCTTAGTTTATAAACACTCATTTTTTTCTCATCTCTATACTTGGACTATTTTCTCTCTACTGAATAGTAGCAACTTTGAGGCCATTTGAAATAACAGGCTTGAGCGAGACAACAATCCACTTAATTCTATATTTGCCGTTGGTTTGGCTCCTGGTTCCATTAGCCGCGGGCCCTGGAGGAAGGCTCTTAAACGCAGTATCCTTCTGTTTACGGTTCTCATGCAGTTCAACTTTCCAGCTCCCCGAGGCCTGCATACCTGGAGTGCTCGTCACTTCAGACTGCAATGCCACGCCCAGGGGACATCCCTACCCAAGCTGTATTTCCTTCCATCCCTACTGGCAACCTGGCGAATTCTGGCCAAACTTCACGGTCTCTCTTCATCGCCCTCTACTAAAAGCGGCAGGGAGCAGCCAGCAGAAAGCAGCCTTCTGATCCAGGGTCACCGTTGCCCCCACAGCTCCAGGCCTGGCGAGCGTGCCACCGGCCTTCAAAGTGATTTCAGGAACCAGTTTTACCAATGTTTGGTTGTGGTTTGACAAAGGTCACCAGCTTTTCAGCTTGCAATATCGGTTTCCTCGCTGCCTGTCACACAACTAACTACTAAAGGCTCGATTTTAAACACAGTCCGTTTTAACACAGTTGTTAAAAGATCACACAATCGTGAAAATGATGTCGTTCGCATTTTTGTCGCCCCGAAAGGATGCTATTTCTGGTCCCAATTTAATTTTTTATTTTTATGTTCTTATGATCAGACCAAGCTACTGTTACGAAAGACCCCAAAATACAGAATCGCAATGTGGATTGCGATTTCTCTCATCAAATAAAGCGTTAGGGTCATGAAGGTGTCTCCATTTAAGAGGTCGTCCGGGAACCCTGGTCTCGTCCGTCTTGCTGCTCTTTCCCCTGCGAGGGTCCTGCCTTGGATGCCTGGTCTGGGGTTGCTTACAGACGCCACTTCTGCATCCCGCATCTGCCAGTGAAGAGAGGGTAAAGGGCAAGCACTTTCTTTCTTTTTATGGATGCAACTCTCATGTTGCTCACACGTTTCCATTAAGATTGTGAGTCCAGTGGGAAACCGTGTGCCTTTCTAAAACTTTGTGGTGGTGGAGTCTACTACCACGTGCAAGATGACTAAATACGTAGGTACTAGGGGCAGTTAGAACTCTCCCATACCCATGAACGATGAGCATTTTCCAATATCCTTAAGTGATTTTGCAAATAAAACTTCCACTGGCAACAGGTGATTTTATCATATCCCTCTATCATTGACCATTGTTTTCCGGTTCGGGCTGTAGTGTATAATTCTTTATTGAACATCTTAGCAGTTTTTATATGCATCACTGGATGATTTAACTCAAAGATATACTTAGAAAGGAAAACGCTATGTATGACCCCTTTAAAAGACGGACTAATTGGCTTCTAGAAAGAGCATAGCCATTTGTAATTCCAACTGCAATACGTAAATCCTCCCCACGTAATCTCCAACACTTAATATTTTTATATTAAAAAGTAGCCCCCAAGCTAATGCATCTTCTTGCTTTTAGAAGAGCTTTTTACTGCAAGAAATGAAATTGTCAACCACAAATATATACTGACCACCTACAAACTTTCTCGGAAGGACTGAGGTAAAGAGAATGATCTGGAAGGGACTCTCCTTATTTTAAGGAAATATTTGGGGAGGAATGAAGAGTCAGGTTGAAACACCGCAAACAAATTTTACACTGTGTGTGTTTATGTGTAAAACTTGTTTTCTAATTTTAAAAAATAAACACAATCTCATTGGGAAAAATTGTGGGGGGAGGACAGAAAAATATAAAAAACAAGAATCACATCTAATTATTCCACAGTAAAAAAATCACCTTTTAACTGTTTACTGTATATCTACCTTTTCTTCTTCCTACAAACATATTTACAATTATATTTATATTACGATCTTGTTTTTGCGATGTCTATACTATTTTATATACTTTCTTCTTCACTTAAAAACATATTGACACATTTCCCATATTATTTAGAAATTCTTCAAAAATCTAATTTTCGTGGCTACATTACATATAGCTATAACATAGTAGAAGCTAGCATTTATTAAACATATTAAAATAGGAGCAATTGAATTTAATCCTTTGGAAAACAATATAAGGTCAATAATAGCATAAGCCTCACTATGGAAGATTTCATTATTGTATCTAATTCTTCCTCCTTCCCTACAGAACAATGGTTCCCAACCAGGGATTAATTTTGGCCACCAGGGGACATGCAGCAATGTCTGGAGGCATTTTTGGTCACCACAGTTGTGGAGGTACTACTGACAGCTCGTACATAGAGGCCAGGCATGCTGCTCAGCATCCAGCAAATCGTGGGACAGCCCCCACAAGAGGGAAGAGGTCGAGAATGGCTGGAAGTGGAGCCTTACCTTTACTGTGTGATCTCTGCCGCTCCCCGACTCGAGTCCTTGACTTGAGGCTTCGTCAGTGCGACTTGCTTTAGCCAATAGAATGAGGTGGAAACAACAATGTGACGTTGTCTTCTGCGTTTTCACATTCTCCTCTTGTAGCCCTTCTACCACCATGTAAAGGACATGCTCGTCTATCCCACTAGGATAAGACAGGTGGAGTCGGGCCACCCAGCAGACACACAGACCTATGGAGAGAAGCGGAGATGAACAGCCAGGTCCAGCCACGATCAGGCCGATGCCAGCCAACCTGCACATGTGGGAGCTGTGATCGTTAACGATTGTTGTTTTCAGTCACTGAGTTTGGGGGTTGTTTTTTTATTTAGCAATAGCTAATTAATAGATGAGCTGAGAAAACTCATTTGCTCCAGGGCACAAAATGAGTAAGTCAAAGAGCCGGGTCTCAGACTCAGACGCAGTTGACTCCACAGTCCATTCTCAATCTTGAGACTGTTTTTTGGCTTATTGCCATCGTTTACGCCACCATTCTTCTGTTGAACGGCTAAGTTATTTTCTGCATTTTGCAGTTGCAAATAATGCTTCTTTGGTAAACATCGTTTTACATAATGTTTGCCACCCATTCTGAATTCTCCAGAATAGTTTATCTGTCAAAAGATATGGACTTTTTAAGGAACTTGATGCATTTTGACTGCATAGTTTTTTTTAAAGAATCGTGTAAATAATTCTCTTAATTTTTTTTTAAATCTAGTAATCATTTCACAGTATATACGTGTCTCGAATCATCACACTGTACACCTTAATGATAAAATGTACGGTGCATAAGAAATGTATTCTTGGGCAATGTTTGTAAAATTTAAACTGCATGAAGAACACTTCCATTGCAGATGGCCATGGTATTTTTTGCAAGATGCAGTCTCTGTACTTTAATATTACATATCACTGGCTGCACCTGTAGTCAGATGGAAGTTGATTCTCATGTCTGGAAAAATGCAACCCGTTTCTATAGCATCTACCTTCATTCTTGAGAAGCCATTTTTAACCATGAATCAGAGCCCTGGAAAAAGTATCCGTGTCTAAACAAGGCAGTCCCTGCAGGTGAAGTTGGCAGCAATCGTGTGGCAGCAGAGGAGGTAAAGCTGGCCGGAGGGTATTTTTCTAGAGAGCCTGCGTCTGATAAACTGTGTGTCTAACAGGGACATGTGAGTAATGTAACTTGGCCACTGTAAGCCTCAGTAAAAAATATGGATAGATGTAAATGGCTCCCTAAAGCCAGCATGTGACCGCAGTGCATGGGGCAGGATTTATTAGTGTTTACTTTCACTTATCACAACCACTTCAGCCTAGAACATCAGTGTCAAACCCCTCTTCCCAATGGGTATGGTCACCAAAAGCCATCGGGTCTCCCTATAAAGGGAGGGCAGAACATCCTGAACAGGCAAGGAACCTAATTAATGTTCCTCCTGACACTGGGGCTTTGAGATATCAAATCATGCTTTGATGTCGCCTTTAGAAGATGCCAGGGCCTGAGCCAGGCCCACCACCTCCACAAAGCCAGCGCTGCCTTGCTGCAGAGCTCCCAACTCTGCCACTGCCCAGAGCAGAGCACGGCCTGCACTCAGAGGGCCCCCGTGCTTGGGGTTTAAACTCTGCCAGCAGCAACTTAAAGTTCTTAGTAATTTTATCTTTTCATTCATCGGTTTTACAACTGAAATCTGATAGGATGATAGAGCATTGCTGGGGGCTTGGAGTGTCAGCTCACCTGTGGTCCCACTTGCCACTGACACCTCCCCTCCTCCTCCTCTGCTCCCTACCCCCACCTGAGACCCACTGCACCCTCAACCATGACGGTGATGAGCCAGGGGTGGTGGGAGGGAGGAGAAACCCACTTTGTGCTCTTGGCCTCCACCCCCCACACCCGCTCCAGCAGTTCAGAGAATGGGAAAGAGGAGATTAACGTCCCCTGTTGTCATTTTGTTCTCGGCCCCTGTGCGGGAGGCTCCTGTCCCCTCATGCCCTCTCTTCCTAGACACTCTGCCACATGATGTACTATTTTCGTATGCTCAGGGGTCAGAGGGGTCTCCGTCTGAATATTGTCTTCTTCTGGCTGGCTGTCGCCACCTCTCCTTGACTGTCCTATGTCTGTTTACTCATTCTTCATAGCCATGAGAAAAAGTCATCCATTGATACCATGAATGTCTACATTTTAGTAACGAGAGAACTTGCTACCAAGAGAGGTTAGCTGACTTGTTCAGAGTCACAGAGCTAGCAAATGGCAGGGCCAGGACTTGTGACTAAATCCAAATTCCAAATCCAGCCTCTTCCCACTGTGCCAGCTCTGAGGACCTTCATTAAGGGGCCTAATAAAGGATGTGGGAGCCCGATGACTGCATTCAGCTCTCATTAATTTCCTTCGTCAGGTATTTACAGGAAATGGAAGGCAGTGTCCACCTGGCCCATTGTATTTGTGCATGACATAGTGCTGAGTAGTGACCTCTGGAGTGTAGCTCTGCCGCTTACTATGTGCCCTCGGCCAAGGTGCCGAACCTCTCTTGCCTCAGTTTCTCCATCTTTATACAAGGTGAGGATAATAACAGTAATTATTTTTCAGGAATGTTAGGCTTGATGGTACCAGTATGCTCTCAATAAATGTTAGTTATTGTTATGTCATAATGTATAATCATATTTATAATATAATCTTTCATTGCTTTTGCAGCCCGAGGGGGGATGGGTATGTACCCGTGTATCCTCACTCATTTGAACCTCCCTATTTCAGATGCTAAAACCTGACCTTGATGCAAGAGCCTTCTGAATGTTCTCCCCACACTCCTACTGTCCCCCCCCCTCCAACCCCCCTAGTCTCTGCTTAGCCTCTAAAGTGATGCCATGTAAGAAATTCAATGCTCAGACAACCATATTATCAGGAATCTTAGGCCGTATTAATAAGACATTTGAAGGCGCTCAACACATGACTCAACCGCCAGCCATGAGCGAATATGTTTCTGAACGATTCCAGCCAAAGGGTTGCTTTATGCAACAAAGTGTCGAGACGGTTTCTTACACAGCAATAATGGCCAGGATGGTGACACAGATATCGAGGTTAAAAAACATCAAACACAGATTGATCGGTTTGAAAAATAGATGACAAGAGGGAGTTCAACAACAAAAAAAAAACAACTAGAATTTAGGAAAAAGAATCAAATAGAAATTTTAGAACTAAAAAGCACAATAACTGAAATTTACTCGTTATGCGAGGTTTGTAGCAGATAAGTTACAGCAGGAGCTAAGATTAGTGATCTGGAAGGCAGGTCAGTAGGAAACGCCCAGACTGAAGCATGGACACCAAAAAGGATGGCGAGGGTAGCATGCGTGTGGGGACAGTAAAAAGGTCTGGTACACATGTCACTGGAATCCTAGAAAGGAAAGAGAGAAGACTTTGAAAAAGCAGATTTGGGAAGAGAAACCAAAAGAAAAACTAAATAAATAAGAGGCTAGTCCTCTGAATTCTGCATTCAGGTTCAGTGTGGCATGAAAATAGGAGCATCCTCTGAAATGGAAGAGTCAAAGACAGGGTGGAAAAGGGTCACCTTGAGCAGTGACGTCCAGGGTTCAGAAACGGCAAAGAACTAAAGAGAACAGGGCAGTTCTATGAAACGAGAAAAGGACATTGAATCTGAGGCGTCTGAAAAGAAGATTGAGATGACTAAATTATAGGCCACTGAAGGCCACGTCTCATTCATTTTTTTCAATATCAGTGGCACTTGGCACATGCCTGACACGGAAGAGATTCTCGGTAAAACATTTGCTGAGCGAGGAGCTTCTGCTCCATAGAGAGGAGAAGGTTTTCGCTTGTGCTCTTCGGACTGACTACTGAAGAGCTACTGGGGAAGCTAGACACCCCCCAGGTGCCACCGTCCAAGTCCTCCTGTTATCTCCAGCCTTCATTTGTCCTCTTTGCCAGAGAAAGACTTGCAAGGGAAGTAAAGAAAACTAAGACTTAAGATAGCAAGTTGATCAGGTTTCTTCATTCCCACTTCCTCCTTCCCTCCTTCCTTCCCTCTCTTCCTGTCGTCTTGCCTGCCTTCTTTCCTTCTTTCCTTCCTTCCTTCTTTCCCTCCTTGAATATCCCTTGGACAGTCCCTGGTGACTGGTCAGCGTGCTCGGGACCATGCCCAGAGATGAATAAGCACGGTCTTCTTAACTAGTGAAGGGAATAAACCTGTAACTAAATAATTATCATCCAACCTTTAAGCACCAAACCTAAGTGCCACAAGGGCCTAGAGAAGGAACTGACAAACTGATGGCCGTGAGGATGAAGAAAGCTTTTATGTGGAAGGTGACATTGGAGCTGTATCCTCAAGAATGAGGAGCAGATGTGAGACGGAGGAGGGGGAAAGGCCACCCAGAGCAGCAAGCACAATCGCGAAGGTGTGAAGGTGTGTGCCTGGTCGATGAGGCAGCAGGTGGTATTTGGGGGTGATGGGAGCAGTGTGTAGAGGCGAGGGGACAGAGGTTTCGGGAGAAAAACTTGCAGAAAGAGGCTGTAGCTATTTTGCGCTTAACCTGTTGGCACTGAGAAATGACGTGAGGCTTTGGGACAAGTGAGTGACATGATGGTAACTGTGTTTTAGAAAAATCGTCCTTCAGGGCAGTGGGGAGTGGTGCAGAGGCGGTGGTCGGGCAGGAAGCCACATCGACTCGTTGACGCACAATCCAGTTGCTCGGCCATCCTCACGACCAGTTTCTACACTCACTGGTCCAGTTGTGCGGTTGATCCAAAGCAATTGTTAAGTCATCTTGGAATCCAAAATGGTCATCGATCTCATGTTTTGAGCAGCCAAACATGTTTGGAAGAACGTTCCTTGAATACGCTCCATCAGGCCAGAAAGAACGAATGTTAAAAGAACAGAAAGTTGTTTTGTTTTGTTTTGTTTTAATCGGAGATCTTCAGTGTCTTGGCTACAGCAGGAAGTGTAAGGGGAACTTTCAAGTTCAGGAAAATGCATGCCTGCTGGAAGTCCAGCCCCCATCCGCCAGGTACACGTGGTGGGAAAGGTTTAGGTGAAGGTCACACGGCGGTGAGCAGAGTAATGCTCGATGGAACCCCATTGAAATCTTCCAGTTTGTGTTCTGTACACAAAAGTGGCCTAAAAATCCTGATCGATGCGGTTTTTCTCAAGCTAGGCATAGAGTTCCCCCTGCTCTCTTTCGACTTCTGATGAGAAGCCGATTTGTGGGAATCTCAAAGCTCGCTCTCTCCACCGCTGGGAACCCCTGGGCAATTGTGCATATTATTGTCAAACGGCCATAAAAGGTGGCGCTTTTTCAACTCCAAGGGAAGCAGGCGCCCTTCTGTCTGTCAGGACCGGCTTGGTTATGTAGAACCAACACACGACTTCAAACTTGAACGGCCAGGATTTATATCTTGCTCACACTACTTATAGCCGTGGGAGGCTCCACTCCACATCGTTCTCACTCCAGGACCCAAGACGTTGGAAGCTATGCCATACGGAACGCTGCTGATTTTGATAGTGAAGGAAAGAGGCCTCCAGATGGCTTTGCACCAGGAATTAAATGCTCCTGCCTAGATGTGACACGTGTCACTTAGGCTACAACCTATGGTCTAGCACTAGAGACGTGACCCCATCCAGTGACAAGGAGCAGAGATGTGTAATCTGTCCACGTGTTAGAAAGGAGAGGAGAACTTAATGTAAATGAAAACTAGTAGTTTTCAAAAGCAGAAACAAGCGTCTGCTGGGCTGAGCCCCTGGGGACATCTTCTCACTGAGTCTCCACGAAAAGAAACAGAGCCATGGGCGAGACCATGGTTCCCAGAGGCCTCGGGCGTGACAGCTCCATTTTGTCACCTGCCTTTTTCAGACTGCAGTCTTAGTTTCCGGAGAAGCACACATCTCCCACCAAGAGCTGAGGGCAAGTCGCACTACCGAAGTCCCAGAAAACTGAGCTGCGGGGGAATCTCTCTACTGACTCTACATGACTCGGCATGAGAAGGAAGACCTAGAAAACGCTGTGACAGCCGCCGTCTGTCTCCGTCCTCACATCTCCGCCCTCCATCACTGCTCTGCCTTCACTGGGGTCCCTTTCCTCTCTTCATGCCCAACATCGTCACGGTCTTTCAACTTTTTCCTCATCTTTCCCTGTTAAGTTCTACTCTCTACCCCTTCTCTCTCCAATCCTTCGAATGGACTCCAACTCAAACTTTAAGACTTGTCTTAGCTGTCAACTCCTAGAAGTCCTCTCTGAGCTTCCCGCCATGGACACTGTGCCCCTCCTCTCTGTCCCCAAAGCCCCAGGGGCATATTCCTATTATAACACTTTCTACCTTACGTGAAAAATTGCAATCTTCTCCTCAAAGTCCCTAGACATCAGGAACTCCATCGTTCGCCCTTTTGTTCCCATGCCTATCTGGGACTAATAGGTGGCTGAATAATGGGGGTCTAAATTGCTTCTAAGCACCTTGGCTCGAGACAGTGCCTGCCAATGTCCCGCTGAGACCAATCATGCCTTTTTCCTCCATGTAGAAAAGTCAAACCCTCCAGGCGTCATGAGCTGCGGGCCTGAGGAGGCTGTGTCGTTGCTGAAATCTGACTATTGATCTCACACCTAGAGCAAACACAGGCAGCAAGCAGGTGTCTGAACCAGGAAGGCAGTTTCTGTGGTGAAAGCTTTTTGTGCTTTGCCAACTCTCATTCTTCCATCGCAGTGTTTTATTCTGGTATCAATCCATCATACAGGAAGGAGCGAGGGGGAGAAGCGTGAGAAGGGGGGTGGCGAGCCCGTGGCCACTGTCAACAAGGACCTCAGGCCCACACTGGGGTCACATGTGTTCAGCCTACACAGATAAAAAGTCAGAAAGGTGCCAGCTCTCAGGAGAACCGATCTGTTCCCATTGGAGGCATAACCACCCGCCCAAATTCCCACGTTCCTTTGTGTATCTCAAAATAACATAATAAAAGTAACATCCTGAAGATCGAGGTACAATTGACACTTCCTTTGACACTCCCTTTGACACTCCCTTCAACACTCCCTTTGGCTATACTTAATCTTCTTTTTCCTGGAATTCCACAGAACCAGCCTTTTCTTTTTTATGCAAGCAGGCCTCCCGAGACAATCCATGCACTCTTTTGAATTTGGGGAGCTTTAGCTCCCTACACTGCCCCCCACTGAGAGTTTAATCAGTCTCCTACTCGTCAAAGCTTCTTCGTGTTTGGTTGGGTGGGTGGTTTTTTGCTAGCGAGGGCCATCACCATTAAGTTATGTATAAATCAGCAATAGGCCAGTTTATCGTTCCCAGGAGACCCCAGATGACACTGTTTGAAGGGAGACGGGCATGAAGAAAAGGAGTTAACTCTGCTCTCTGCTCTGCAAAATGAGGCATTGCAACTCTGGTGAGAACTAGTATCCGTCTTCCTACATTGTGAGAAATCCCTTGCAAACTGTCTGCACAGCAGGCAATATGTCTCTTCTCTTCGTAGTGGATTTGTACTCTGTAAGCCTAATAACTTATGTTTGTCTTTGGGAGGTATGTGTGTGTGAGGCATGTGTGTGTCCCCACCAAAAATCCCAGACAATTCTAAAGGACCCATATGGCCAGAGACCAGCTAAGAACCGTCTCGGTGGCGCTGCCCATCGCGGAGGGATACGCTCACTGCTGACGAGCACGACGCTGGGTGAAAGCTTGGCATTTCTGATAGGTGGGTGGTTCAGATATAGAGACCAGAAGAGGAGACAATGATGCTGAGCCATGCGCGACAGGGGAATAACGCTGGGGTTTGGGGTCTTCATGACAGAAACTTTAAAAAGAGCTTAACTCCTGCTTTTTGCCTGGAAATATGGTATATTAGTTAAAGTAATCCTAGGCTCCATCACAAAGAAACCCCAAGTATACCAGTGGCTTGACATGATAGTTTATTCCTCATTCACAAAGCAGGTGTTCCTGGCAAGCAGATGGCTTTTCTGCACGTGAAGACTCAGAGCCAGGCTCCTTCCATCTCGTGGGTCTGCTGTTCCTTAGACCCTTAGAATCTTTTGCTCCCAGTCCGCATAGAGAAGAAGGAAAGCGTCTCACCCATGTTGGCTTGCAGGTGACATATTATTCTGCTCACAAGCCATTGGTGGGACCTTGTCACGTGGTTCCATGACAGGGGAATTAGGACATACAGTCACCAGCTGGACTGGGCAGCTGCTTCCCACAACCACCCCAAAAAGGGGAGGCACACACTTCTGGTGAACAGTTAGGTATCTCTGCAGCCTGGGTTGGTTGGAGAGATTTTGAGAATTCAGTTCTCACTCAAAGCTCTCGGCCTTTGGAGTGACTTGGTAGAAGGGTTTAAGAACATCCAAATGTGGGATCTGTTGCCTTCAAAATCCAGACTGTTGACAAAGCACTGAGACTCTGTGTCAGGAGCAGCGATGCGGCAACTTGACCTACACTTTAAACCCCCAGAACTTCGACAGCCAGCACTACATAACATTCAAGAATGGACCCTCGACCCGGTCCCTGGGCAGTCAGAAGCAGGACGTGATCTCCTGAGATGCTCTGGGGGAGGCGTCCTGCCCCTTGGGGAGGGATGTGAAGGGGGCGTTTCTTTCTTCCTTTGATCATTGTTGTATCAGGATTCGATGTCCAGAAACTGCTGTGACTGTTTCACTAACATCAAGAGGGTGAAGCCAACACACGAAGGAGAACAGGTCAAAAAGGACAATGAGAAGCAAGAGCATCGACATGCTACACCGTGGCCTGACCCAGCACTCCCTTTCTCATGATGAAAAAAAGTCCTAATTTCCTCATCGTTTAAGCCACTTATGTTTGGGGTTGTCTGCTACAGATAAAAGCATCCTAAGCTATACCTCCTGAATGCACATGGACCTCGCACGTGCACACCCCTCCCCCAAAACATCTCTTCTCTAACCAACCCCCGCTGTCCAAAACGCTGCTCTTTAGTCAGCCATTCTCTTCATTGGAGAATTTTCTTTCAACTGTAACACACCTACCTCTGGAAGATTTTCTCGAAGCCCTTTTGTTTTTCTAAAAATTGGTTTAAATTTTATTGCATATTTTATTATATCCTTACCAAGGGCTAGACACTCTAGGCTGTCGGGATTTTAGGTCAAGGAAAGGGGCCAATAGATACGAGTGGTCTTTAAAGAATTGTGTTTCAAACGATGAAGAAGAGTTACGCGGGCCACCATTTTCTGGGACTTGTCCCTGTTTCACCACAGGCTGGCCAGCTGAGAGAGGAAAGTTACAGATGAGTTCGATGGAGAGAAAGAAGAAGACGGGTTTGGCTCTGAGGCTCTGATGTGTTGCTGCTTCAAGGACATTTTTACTTGGCCTGCAGGAAACGGAAAGCGAGACCCATCACGACCGCGACCTCTTTCACCTTTCTCCTCCTTTTTAGAAAAAGAAAAGATTGGAGGAGAGCTCAGTCCCCGGAATGCGAAAACAGAGCTCCGTGGGAGAAAAGCCACCTGCAATATCGGATCAGAGTAGAATTCACTTGAAGAACTGGGTCCACATAGAGATCAGGGCATAAATTGACCCAACTGCCCTCTAAAAAACCCTCCCAAAAGTGATTGCTGATTTGGGAGATGGCACCGATGTGGGTATGAATGAGCTGGCGTGGAAAAGAAGCCTTAGGAAAGCTGCTAGATGCCAATCGGGTCAAATTGTGTAGCTGGTCTGACTGACTTCAAGAATAATGACGCTATTCGATCCGTATTCCGTCTTTGTGACATGTTTGCACATTTATTGTTTTACTTAAACCCTCAAGAACACCAGATAAGTGATAGGGCTATTATTATTATTTTAATTTTATGAACAAAAAGTGGCATTACAGAAAGGTTAGGTATCTAGCCAAAGGTATGAAACATCGCTGAAGAGACAAGACTAGATCTCTACTCTCCCAACTACAAATTCGCTCATCTTTCCAGTCCATCCTTTTCCCTGCCGTGAGATTCTGTGTAAAGCCACTACGCTTGAAAAAGCTGTGACCGCCAGAACAGTCCCTTTGGCTCCAATCTCCCTCCTGCCAGTCGCCCGACTCTATGTAGCCTCAGCAAGAAATTGGGATGAAAATTCAAGAGGCCCTTAAGAGCCACACAACAAAAGCCGGGCTGTGGATGCTCACAGTTGACAGAGGACACAGGTGAGCTCACCGATCGTGCATTCAGTAAGCCCGTATCGAGTTCTCTGCCCCCATCATCTGCTCAGCAATACAAGACAAGCACAGAGCGCAGACTCTCCCTGTACTGAAGCAGCTCACGCTCCTCATGGGAGGCAGCACCAACACTCAGAAAACAGTCAAGGGATGGAAGAAGACACGAGATAACTGAGTCTCAGAGTGTGTGGTTAAAACACTAAGGACAGCAAGAGTTGACAAGAAAAAGGTGACTGATGGATTCATGGGGGCGATAAGGCTTGCAGAAGGAATTGAAGGACGGTGATAATCTGGCCAGGTGACAAGTGGGAGGACATTTCAGGTAGAAGGAACTGCATCAGTCACCTTGTCTGAGACAGCAGAAAGTCTGGTTGTTTCACATTCAAATCCCAAATGCATGCACACGTGCACACACACACCTTCTAGATGTCACTTAATATTGATGAGTCTATAAAATGGGATAGTGACAGTCACTGCATAGAATTGTAGTGGGGCTTAAAAGAGATTATGTGTAAGAACAGCCCTAGCAGAATGCCCAGTACATGGGAAGTATCAATACGTTTCGGCTAACCCTGACAAGAAGCACATCTTACTACTGCCTAACCCACAATTTGCAAACACTGGACAAATGCTAGTGGATCTCCTAGAAGAAAAGGAAAAATCCAGATATTTCTTAATCATTGATCTGGGCAAAGAAAAATGCATGGAAATGCATGAAAATGCATGAATAGACTACTGATAATTTTTGACAATTTGATGCAATATAGTCCATAATCCCTTTTCAGTGATGAGAAGAAAAATTCTCTTTTCGTGGAAAGACTGATGACCACAGCGCTATGTTTAACAGAGCCAAATTGGGAGGGCGGGAGGGGCTGGTGCCTATGGCACTGGAAACGTAAGATAGCATTAGAGAGGACCTGTTTACTTCTCTTTGTACCAGAAAGGAGTTCATTTGACCCTGGAACCATCCATAGGGATCAGACTCCTGAGGGACGTGTTCCTCTAAAACAGAGGGCATTCTGAGGGACCTCAGAAGTCCTTTTTCCTGAGAGGCTCATGCTAGTTTGGGCCAGAGCTGAACTGTTTAGGGCGGTCAAAAAGGAGGCATAACGCAGCCACCAGCAAGCCCCTTCTCCTCCCTTTTGTATACATCACTCCCCTTCTCTCTCAAACAAATCTTAAATAGTCATTTAAAGTGGACGAAATTGGTCCACCCCTTGTGGTTCAGGACCTGCTTTGCAGTAGATCCAAGAACGACTCTTCAGGGCCACCGCTAACCACAGAAATCTCTTTAAGTCCCCTGTAAAAAGACCTTAAAGGCAATAGACGTTAATGTTAACAGCACACAACAAATTCCAAAGGATTTTACTGGAAAACTCAGATAAGAAAGGCTTCCTGACCACGTTTGCTTGTTTCCCACCCTGGAGCCGGCTGGTCCTGATAGAACGTCAGAATTCTTGCCGTGGTGTTGGGCCAGAAGCTTCACCCAAACTTTTCAAGCCAATAGACGTTTCATAGACATTCTTGCTTGCAGGGATGGACTTCCGTGCGATGATATCTCAGGCTTACATAAGAATTCTTAGGTTTTTAAACACCAAATTTATGCTTTAAAAGAAAGTGCTTATGACCAACCTTTACTAGATCATGAACAAAAATGTTCAGCACACACACGCGCACACACTCACACACGCACGCACCTTATTAAATAGTTATGATACAGGATACTGTCTTTATCTCAGCAGCTTGCAGTGGGGAGAAGTCACCTCCTCCCAGTCCAAAACGTAGGCTCCTCGCGCCTCCAGCCAATGCATTCTCCCCAGCTTCCAGAGCATTCCATTTCAGAAGCACAGTGGCCTGACATCACCGGCCCTAGATCCACTTAGTGCCAAAGCTGCGAGGTCGTCTTCCTAAAGAAAGCTCAGTGGGAATGCTCTTTATTATAGACTTCGATAACCGTAAGAGGAGTCGGGGAATTGGGGAAAGAAAACACCCATGACTCACCTCCCTGACGTGGCAGCGTCCTCACGTTGTCCCCGACCCGGATCTGTCCTCAGCATGCACGGTTTGAGAAAGTCACAGATCCGGGGATTTGCATCATTCGGTACTTTACTCATCAACTGTTTTTCCGGTCTCAGCCCCTTCGCAATGGAAGGCATGGTCCCAAAAAGGTGGATATTGGGGTGATGGGCCCCATTAAGGAGGCTATCGGGGTGACAGGCCCCATTAACAGTGGGCTTTGGAAATGGTCATTTGGAGGGTTTCATAGCTGAATGGTGGCTCCAAAAAAGATACGTTTACACCCGAAGCCTGTAGATGTGACCTTGTTTGGGACATGGGTCATTGCAGACGTAATTAAGGATCTCGGGATGAGAGCCTCCTGGATTAATCAGGTGGGTCCTAAGTCTGACAAGTGTCCGTGTAAGAAACAGAGGCTGAGAAGACACGGGGAGAAGAGAAAACCACAGAAGACGGGCGCAGAGAACTCTGGGGACCACCGGGAGCTGGGAGAGGCAAGGCAGGGTCCCCGCTGGCGTGTGTGGCCCTGCCGTTGCCTTGACTTCAGACCCCTGGCTCCAGAACCCTGAGAGAATAAACTTTTTGTTGTTGTTTTAAGCCACCAAGTTGGTGGCAATTTGTTAAAGCAGCTCCAGGACACTAATGAGGCAGGCGACAGGCTTTCATAGTTTCAGGGACAGGACTGCATGACGGCTACCCCGCGAGCGAGCTGTCTGCCCGTCCGGCCCATTCTGCCCCGGGGATCATGGGCACTTGGGGTTCCTTCCCATTCTAGGGCGCCATCCACACCCCCAGACAGCTGGGCTCTGCCCACTTCTGTGGACCCTGCCAGTCTGTCTCTAGAGCCAAGCCCTTCCTGAGGCCCTAGCCGCCACCACGACAGGTGTGTCTCACCTCTTTCATTCCCAGGGGCCTACCTCTCCTCCCCGCTCCTGCACCCCTGAGCGGAGCCCAGACTTGGGTGGGACTTGTCCTTGGGGTGGTGGGCCACCTGTGCTGGAGATTTTGTGGAGGAGAAGGGGGTGGAAGGTGCTGCTCCTGCCTAGTGTCTGACGCCATGCGCAAGTCTCTTTCTCCTGCTATTATACGTGGTGTGTCTCTGAACCTTGGGACACAGGTAGACTCCTCTAGACGCCCCTCCCCTATTTCCTGACTTTTTTTTCCTGATTTAGGTATTTTTGATGAGTCTTCTTTATGATTTGCACTTCCTTAGAGTTGAGTGCGAATTTTTCTCCTCTTTTTAATTAGGGTCTAGGATGATTTTCTTCTAAATTTGAATAAGCCACTTTAAACTTGACCGAGTTTCCTCAGTGCAGGCTTCCCCACCAGAGAAGGTTCTAGGACACCACTTCAAAGCACAAGCTCCTCCACACACCCTGAGGTCATGGCTGCGGCCTTGCACTTCCTTCTGCTCCTGGTCCTGCAGGCTGCTCCATTCTGCAGGCCGGTGTCTGGGTAAATGCTTCCCTTCCACTGGCTTCCACCCAAAATGCAGTAACAAACTCACAAGGATGCTGGGAACTTTACCAAAGATTGCAGGGGCACAGCTAGGATCCTGTCCGCTCAGCCCTTGCCTTTCTTACCATCACCCACATGCCCACCCGCAGCCCCCTGGCACTCAGGTGGGGCTCCTCGCTAGTGCCCACCTCACGATTTCCCCCGGAAAAACTCCACCAAGCTGGCCTGCTTTCGTCTGCATTCTGGAATTTCGGGAGAGTAACATTTTCTTCATCTCTTTCCAGGTTTACTAGAGAGAGATGAACTCTTTCAAATCAGTTCCTTTTAACTCCTCGTCCTTGAGAAAAACCACGTTTAACACTAGAATTAAGGAATGAGTACAAATCCCGGTTATGGCTGTGGGCGGAGCCAGGATGCCCTGGAGTGGAGTGGGTGTGGCAGGGGAAGTGGCACCAAGGCTTCACAGGACAGAAGGGTGTAAGAGCGCATAACGGCCTTGACTTAGACTCAGCATCATCTCATGACCGTGCACGGCCAATACAAACATAGCAAATCCAAACACGATCCCACTCGTATTTCAGTGAAAATGAGCCCTCGTTTGGTCAGGTGGATTGACCAGCACATCGCTTGTACTTCCATTGTGGAATTAATTTTGTTCTAGTTATGGGTTGATTTTTAGACATTTATTTCATTTCTGGATTCTGAGTCCCTTGAAATTGGTAGAGGGTTGAGTAGTGTCCAAAATTCCATGTCCACCCTGAACCTGTGACCTCATTTGTAAACAGGGTCTTTGCAAATGCAGTCAAGGTCAGATGAGGTCATCCCAGGTTAGGGTGGGCCCTGATCCCACAGCTGGTGTCCGGAGGAAGAGATTGTTGAGATCAGGCTTTCGAGAAAATGAAGCTTCTGCAGAATCTATAGGAAAAGGGAGAGAATGGTTTTTGCCCAAGAGAGTAACATCTCATGATCTTAAAACCCTTGTAAGAGAACTTGAAATTTTTATTCCTTTTTAAGAGAACGTATTGTCTCTAAAACCAGTCCTGATCTCCAGTTAGTTCTGGGTGCTATTAATGGAATAAGCAATTTCTAGCTCATTCTTTGCCAACAGGAAGGGAAGCCTCTTCAAATTTTCAAAACAAAAGATTCTATTTTGTTTTATTAGTTTTGTTTTTTAGATTCCACACGTAAGTGAAATCATATAGTTTTTGTCCCTCACTGTCTGACTTATCTCACATAGTATAATACCCTCTAGGCCCCTCCATCTATGCAGTAATATGGTGATAGATGGTTATCAGACTTAGAGATCTCTTCATAAGGAATATGAGTGTTAAATAACTATGTTTTATGCCTGAAAACAATATAATAGTGTGTGTCACGTATACTTTAATGTAGAAAAATTCTACAAGATTTCTCTACAAACATTGAAAGCCAGTAGCGATATGTATGAACAACGTTATAATTAGTCTGCATCTGACAAAATCAAAGAGATTGTCACCACAAATAGCTAGATCCTGGTCAAGATGCAATAAAACAAGCCCCTGAAAAGGAAATCAGTCAACAAAGGAGAGGGGAGGTGGGAGCAGATGATTAGAAAATAGAATTTTTAAATTATAAGTATAGAAGAGTAGAGGTAGTATAAAAGTGTTATTAATCAAAAGGATTCCTGTTTTATAGCTAAAATCTAACATTCACAGTGTACAAATTTTTTATTGTAAAATGTGGCACAAGGCTAAATCATAATAATGTGAATCAATAACTAATTAGCATTTATAAATGCAGCTACTGGGAGACGTATTTCAATTTCATAGCCGGGGAGCTAGACGATCAATTAATAAAGCCAAAAGTGAAGCGAGGACATGCTCGCGTGCCCAGGATGACTCCACCGGGCTAAACGTGGAACTACAAATCGAATCGGATTTGTGTCCCCAAAATGTACGGGTGTAACCCCATGCCACTATCTCAAACCAAATCAATAATTGGACACAGAGAGAAAGGATGAGGCACAAGGTGCTCTAGTTTCCACCTGTATCACTAATGAAATAGGTCATCTTCTTTGGGTATTTTTCTAGGATGGCTTGATGGAAATGACTGACACAGAGGAAGGCAATAGAAAAGGTGGGTGGGTGGGAAGCAGCCTCACTAAACAAGGATCGTCACATACGTAGTTTTTGGAAAGATGCAAGTGTGCCTGACTTGGGCATCGTTGTGAAAGTTGACTCGAGATGACAGATGAGTTTGATTGAATTTTGCATGATTTCCTCCCTTCAGACTCGGCATGTGTTGGGAAGAAGATTGAAAGAGAGTAGTTAAAAATGAGCAAAAATTCATTTTATCATGGCATCCAGCATGTGTTGGTTTCCCGACATGATTTTGTCACTTCTCAACACATTTAGTCAGCTGCTGCTCAGGGTGGATGATCCGGTCCCATCTCAATCAGGTGCCGCAAGCTCTTATCCCCAAGGGCCATTGAAGAAACCAAATGGTCTTCTGGGACAAGAGCCAGGAACTGGGAGAAGAAAGGAAAGGCTAAAACACATACGGAAGAGTAGAAGGGGATGAGTGAGAAAAAAAAAGCAGGAGCGAACAGCAGCACGTGAGTGAGAAAAGCGAGGGTTTGGATCCCGCCATTCAGGTCCAGGAAAGCCTTGAGAATCACTAGGAAGGAGGAAAAGTCCTTTTTCACACACCCCCCGCAGGTCCCCCAGCTACGGTGGCCTCCTATGAGGCACAGACCAGTTTACGCTAACATTTCATTAAGTCATAGATTCATTCCAACAAAGCTCCGAAAATTCCTTTAAGGTCCATGAAATCCACATTACAGTTAAGGTCTTCCATAGGGGACCTCCCTTATCGTTACGAACCATGACTTTCGGTTTTAGCTGCAAGGTAGTTGTCTCTATGTTATAATAGTAATGGATATTCTATATTTACTTTTGGAACCTTTCGGGCCACCTCCTATGCTGCCTGATTTCGTTTCTAGACCTTCTGTCTAGACCCCGAAGACTGGGTTCACTGGCCCCCTTTCCGCTCCCCCCATAGTGCCCCACACACCCACACCCTAGAGCTTGCCACTCTCTTCCAGGGCTGGCTTCCCACTGGAGTGGAATGGAATGGGAGCTAGAGCATCTCAGTGCCCAGTACAGGGCCTAGCACATAGTTGGTGCTCACTAAATAACATGGAACAAACAAAGACATGAATGTCATTCACACTTGGAAACGACAGAATCAAGTTATAAGAGCCAGGACAGCTCATAAGACTCTCTACAAGATTTTGTGTCAGTGAAATTCTCCGATTGCTGATCAAAATGAATATTCCTTAAACCAAGATTTGGTCACTGGGTTACGCAACACTGAAATCTTGGTTCGTACCAATCTACCTCAAATTTACTGATAGTTTTAAATCAATAGGTCTACTTTGGTCAATGATTGAGTCCTACCATCAAAACTCCGCTGTTTAAAATTTACAACTACTAAAAAAATAAAATAACATAAAATGTGTAACTTCTTCTTCATAACATCTGCTGTTTCTTCTTTCCTTCCATCCTGTCACGACTGTCAACAGACATTTCTCCACAAATGGCCAAGCGCCTTACATGATGGGTCCTGCACCTCGCCATGCCCCACATTTCCTTACATCTCTCTCAGGGGAGTAACGAGCCTGGGTCGGACCACTGCCCAAGCACAATTTTCCCTTCATGACCCAAGCGCCTTACATGATGGGTCCTGCACCTCGCCACGCCCCACATTTCCTTGGGGAGCAACCACTGCCCAAGTACAATTTTCCCCTCACGACATAAGCATAACATAAACTTTTTTTTTTTTTTTTGAGCAAAGAAGCCTGTTTTCCATCTGGCTACCTTCTTCCATACAAATCCCTTGCAAATTATTTTGCAGATTCCAAGGTTCATTAATTGCATTGAATCTGTTCCTAATTTTTAATTAAATCTGCATTTCTCCCAATAACCTTTGGAAAGATAGAAGCCACATCACCATATTGGAGAGAGGGGGGTCACAGAGCAAGACAGATATAAAAGAGAAGCACGAAATCACAAAGCAGGTTATCTTAGAAATTTATTTTTGTACCAAAAAAGTTAACATTCAAAGGCAACGTCTTTATTGTACAGTATAAAATAACTCCCACTAAATTAAAGCTGGGATTTTTTTTTTTTTTTTTTTTTTTGCTGATAAGCCACGGATAACATTTTCATTTAAAAAAAAAAAAACCCAAAATTTTAAATTTGCATCCCTTGTAGAAAAAACATCTGTTCAATAATTATATAAATACTCTCGACAGATTCCACTGGCCCATTACGTATCCTTTTTGGCTCTGTCAGCTTTCTAAAGTCAATTAGCTTCTAAATTTGAAAGGCACCTGGTGGCCAACGTCCTGCTTGTTATTCAAGGCAAACATTTTCATTTTTGCATAGACTCGACAAGTCTGAAAAAGCTATTAAGTTAAAAAGAATGAAGAAATATAATACAGTTGATATTAGCAAACACTATTTTTTCCCCTTAGTGACACGTTTTCCACAGGGGGTTTAAAAAGTGCACCAGTTAAATATGTCTGTACATTTAGAACATTAAATATGTCAATAGCAAGACATTTTTAAATATTTTGAATCAAATACTATAGCACAAATATAATTTACAATACTTTGCACAGAAAACATTACATCTGAAATATAACTTTAGATATTATATAAAAATACATATATTTTCTCTCCTCATTAGAAAAAAAAAAAGTATTTATTTGCAGGTTCTACCATGATGTAACAATTCAAAAGAACGTAACCTTTCAGATTACCATCCCTTTGCAATTCGATGACACCCTCTCTACTTCAGCTGCACAGTGGCACATGACCAAGGGCCAGACCCTTCCCCCGGCCCGAACGCAGTTTTGCATAAAGGCAACCATAATTGCTCCAACCTGGCTTAATTCTAGGAATTCATTACAAAATTTAAAAACCATTGTGTAAGAAAGCCTTCGGACTACACCACACCTCGAGTCCAACGTCTCCATTTGGCTGTAAATACACATGCTCTCTACAGAGTCAGAAGCTGAGAGAAAGTCTTCATCCTATACCGTTGTAGGCCATACCTCTTAGTAGTCTCACACACCTATGTACATCTTTCTTGGCTTGTTTTTTAAAGTTTCTGTACATCCTAGGGAATATGTGATAATGCTCCAGAAAATGGGGGTCAATCTATATCTCGAACTTTAAAAGCCCCAAAGTACGTTGCGTCTTGATCTGGATCCAGTAGTGAAGGGTTGGAGACCTCGATGCTAATTTCCTCACCAGATCGTAACTTAAAAAAGCCTCCAACATTTATGGAGTAAAAATGGAATTCGGAGTTCCCTGACCAGTATTTGGTGCTTCCTCCTTTCATCAGGGTATGAGAACTTGGGATTTTGATGCTGGTTTTCGTGACATACACCATCAACTGAAGATACTCTGTGGCAAGGTCTCCCGAAGTTTCATGATGTCGAAAGCAAATGTTGGCATAGAGGTAATAAAAGCCATCTTGGTTGACTATTAGTTTTCCATTGCTGAAAGTCATGTTGGAGATCTTGGCCCAACCTCGGTCGTGGTACCAGGAAGACAGACTCACTTTGTGGGAACCTGAGGGGAGGAGAGAGAGGCACACGATTTCAAATCCATCCCTTCGATGAGAAGGACATCGTCCCAATTCAGTGAGGCTGGAGAAAAACATAGCATCACTGGCATCGTTCCAACAGAATAGCTTCTCAGAATTTAGTTTCTAAAAGGGGAGAAATGCTTTAAGATGTACTTGGTGCTCTCTGCTAGGCATCTGAGATGATACAGAGACAAAATCTCATTTTTCTTGCCCTCAAGCTCCCTACAGAACACTCGGGAAAAGTATGGCATGTGTGCAGGTCGGAAGCAAGCCATGAACCCCGACAGAAAACGTGCACATAGTTGCTATGGAAATTCACAGGAAGGAGAGAGAATTTCCTCCTAGAGGGATAGTGACTTTGTTGAGTTGCTCCTGAGCCTGAGCATTTTTACAGGAGGAATGCGATGCAGCCAACAGAGGCAGAAAGGTCATTCGAGGTTGAAGGAAGAAAATGGGCCAAAGGCAGTTGAGACAGGAAGAAAAAAATAAGTACAGGAAGAAGACTTTGATTTGACTCTACCTTCTCTTTCAATTCATGTAGAAACAGGAGACAGTCTGGGTCTCAGTAACTTTGACCAAAAGGTCAAACTCCTAAACCTATTCTCATCACCAAAGAACGCCCCTCCGCCAACAGCCCAAATGCCGCCCAGGCTCACACAGCAGAAGACTTGATCCCAGAGAATGCACGACGAGAATCCTCTGGGCACTGCCCTCCCCAGCTCCACAACCTCACACGATCCTTTGTGACTCAACTATCACGAAATTCTCCCCAAAAGACCAGAATTCTGTTTTAGCCTCTTCTTACCCTGAAATGTTTTAGAAATTGTTCTAAAACAGAAGCAGTTTCTAAAGAATCTTCTAAACCAGTAGTGTGCCCAGTGTTTTTAATATTTCAGGTCTTTCATGCATCTTACTAGATCTTTAAAAATAATCACTACCTCTATGATAAACCCAACTCAACAACCTCGTGTGCTTATGTGGACACCTGTTATCCAACAGGAAAAGGTATCAACTAGCAGGAGAAAAGTTGTTCTACTCTGGAAAGTTCAAAAACACATTTTTTTTTCCTTTAGAAAATTTTGTAAATACTTATGCTTGACTAATGTTGTCATCTTTGAGGATGTCAGCAAGGCAGAACAGAGCTGAGGAGTCGAAGGCCGGGTTTGGGATGAGCCTCCACAGCCAAAGAGAAGTCCTTTGCTGCCTGCACCCATGAGAAGTCAGCGCACGGTGGGACTGAGGCTTGCAGTGGATCCCAGGAATCCAGTGGATTTCTGTGGATCCTCGGGAGATCTTCATAGAATCGGAATCACATTGTGGCTGTCTTCCCAGACTGGTCTGAGTTCTGGGGAGCCTTGAGCACCTGCAGCGTTCTCCAGAGAGCCACAGAAAGGACAGTGCTCCATTGATCCTGGAGAGCCACTGGGCAGTCTGGAACATGGTCTGGGGACCTCAAGACCACGCTGTTCTGAACACCAACCAGGTGGTGGGGCGAGTGGGGAAAAAAGCTACACAGAGGCCAAGCTATGGTGGGGAACCTGCCGGGAGGCCTGTGAAGTGCCAGCAGTTCCAATCTCTCTGTCCAGGGACCGTGTTTTGACTGAAATCCACGTCTCAGTCATAGGAAGGAGCTAGAAGGAGCCCGAGATGCCATCACAGGCACCGCTGCATCCGGGACCCATCGCAGCTCGTGCCATTTTCATCAGAGCTCCTATCTCAGGTTATCTCAAATCGAAGCATCCCAAATGTAAATGTCATCCCACGGTCCCAAGTGAATCAAGATGAGACAACAAGACTAGCCACCACATCCTCATAAACGCTAGTAAAGTCATTCCTCCAGGCTGGAAAATACCTTGAGGAAGTTTAATAAAATTCAAGGTGTTTCCCATCTCATATGCTCCCATGTTGCCCTCCTTCTCGCTGACTCCTGTAGTCAATTCTTTACACAATCAATTATTTGCATTACGGTCTATTTCCCGTGATCTCTCTTAGAGAGGAGCAGAATGACAAGGGTGAAGCCTACCGTCTCAGCGGAGTCGATCCGCCAGTGTTAAGCCGGGGGCTCAGAGACATGGGCTGGGAAGGCAAGGACGGAGTACGAACGAGAGGGGGAGTAGGGCAGGACCTTGACCGCGTACCACTCCCACTAAAGTCAAGCGAAGCGTTGTCCTTATTCCTTATGAAACGTATCTGTTTTTACCCACTCGCTCATCCATTCACTGATCAGTTTGGTCGATCAGTCATTCAGTCAGTGACTGCTGTGCTTTCTACGGGCATTCCCTCTGCCCCTGACTAAGAATTGTATCGGGCAGTGTGCCCTCAAGGCACTTAACACTAGCAGTGGAGAAAATGACAATTGGGCACATACAGTGAAAAATACAACATTTTCATTTCTGCATGTCCCGTAGCACACGGCTGAAATACAGTTAAAGCAACTGAAAGTGAACGCTGCCGAAGTCAATGGCAATCAGAAGAGCTCCGCCCAGCAAGGGGCCAAAGGAGCCAGAGGACAGGGGCGACCTGGATCGGATGTAGGGGGGCTGAGCAAAGGGAGGGTGTTGTCAGTGACGGGAGCTGTTCGAGCAAAGGATGGAATGACACAGCGCCCAGAGGAAAAGGGAGGAAAGCCATCTGCGTGAACGGGGCGGGGGGCAGGGGGACCCATGAACAGACAGTAATGGGAGATAAGACAAGAAGATGACGCTGTGGTCAAGTCACAGGGCCCCTCACGGCAAACCTGGGTTTCCATCATTAATGCGGCAGGATGATGACCTCCTATCCCGCCCCCAGCTCCTCAGGTCGTTGCTGTTGGAGGAGACCCCTCTGCCAATAGTTAGCCTGAGGATCCCCTAAAGAAAGCCATGTATTCTGACCTCGCAAAATACTTCCCAATACATTTTGTTTGAGAAGCTTTGCCAACGCATAAGCTAGCACTCAATATAGGCAGATTTTGATTTCTTTCTTATGTGTAAATGAGTATAAAACAGAGACCCAAAATCAACATACAGAATGAAAGCCATCTTTTTCTGAAATATCCAGGTCTGGCCCAAACTGGGAGATAAATGGACTCTAGGGGCTGTTGGGCCAGCCAGAGAAGCAAATTCTATTTTCTTAAGCAGAAGCATACACTAATTCATTTCGCTCAGTCTCGAACTCAATAACTATCAGAAAATAACCAGGACTTTTGTCTTTGTCTTTGTCTTTGGCAATGATTCGATGCTTAGGGGAGAGAGCTTTGCAACTAAAACATGCTTGCGATTGCCAAACAGATTTTGGCACACAGTCTAATGCGATATTTATCATATGCCCTTTAAAATGAACCGAAAAAAAAAAAAAAACGCAGAGTACATTCGCAGCACATACAGCTGACATATCAGTATTAATTTGATTGCCTTTGCTAACATGCAAAATAGTTTTACACTCAGAAAATTAGTGTAGCTCTATGTAAGGCGCACATACACACAGAGAGAAAATGTGTTTATGAAGCCAGTAGCTGGGATGGGAGAGATAGTTTAGGAAAATCTTCTAAAACCTGAAGTCTTGTCTTCTCATTTTCTGTGCCTGCAGTCAGGAAAAATCCCTC
This sequence comes from Pteropus alecto, assembly GCF_000325575.1. Classification (NCBI taxonomy): domain Eukaryota; kingdom Metazoa; phylum Chordata; class Mammalia; order Chiroptera; family Pteropodidae; genus Pteropus; species Pteropus alecto. Next base: position 7,870,927 of record NW_006437828.1, on the reverse strand, counting down.
TTGCTATAATAGTTGCTTCTAAATTGTTTACTAAACCTCGAAATTTTTTAACTCCAAGAAAAACCTGCCTTAAATCATTTTTAAAACAAACTGGAATATGTACAATTATTTAATTAAACAAATAATAGTAACAAGTTGCATTCACTGGGCACATACTATATGCCAGCTTCCACATAGGAGTGTTAATACATTACTTCATTAAATCTTCACAGCTACCCCGTAAGGTAGACACCATCGCCATCCCAGTGAAGAAGCTGAGATGCAAATCATTCCCACAATTTGCCCAAGGTCACATCGTCAGTAAGGGGTACCGCGGGGCCTCCAGCCCGGGCACTCAGACTTCAGAGCCCCTGCCTGTTACAACTGCATTAATCTACTTCTTTGAGAAAAAGAACATCAGGGTTCTGACTTAATTTCCCCTTGGTAAAGCCAACTGGCCACAGGTACTTATGGAATGACCTACAGTGTAAAAAGCATGGACATGGGAATGAACTAGAGTGGAATTCAACTTCTATCGCCGCCGCCACTGTGACCTTGAGTTGGTAAACTGTGTGCACCTCCATTTACCTGTCTGCAAAATCTGAGTGGTGGTCAGTATCTTGCAGGGTTATAGTCAGGACCGGAGATGATGAACACAGAGTGAAATGCCTGATACATAGTGTATGTTGGATAAACGGCATGATATTACTAATAATAATGCTCAATTGTCACGCTATCATGATGTTCTTTTGGATGCTGACCTACCCCAAGGTGGAGTACGTGGTGGGGATGATAAGATGAAACAGCTGAAGCATTAAGGTCGATGCAGGCACAGAGCTCGGGGTGTCCCCATTTCCTAAAGACAACAGGTCTCCAGTCCACTGAGTAAATTCTCACCCTGGAGAAGGAGGAGCGCGTCTCATTGTCTAAAGGGCTGTTGCCTCTCAAATATCACTCTGTCAAGCCCGTACCTGGAACTCTGCAGAAGATGGTTGAGTACGTGACTGCCTGGATGAATTCATGCAACCTAGCGATGGAGGTACGTCAACTTTAGTTTGGGTAAATATAGATGAGCATAATAAGGGATTGTCCTTCCCAGTTACACAATTTCAACTGGCACTCATTTAAAATAAACACACTCTGATGATCTGAAATGAATATGGTGATGACGTCCATTCTGGCATGATCGAGAATCACTATTTTCACAATGTGGATCGTTAACTGAAGACTGAATGATTTTTTTTTTTTTGGTCTAGAAGTTCTGGGCTCTCAAAAATTCAGTAGAGGTTTTGAGTATACAAATGGCTGATCAATGACTCCTGACATACTTCTTTCAGGCTAGATGGAAATGGAACTTACCTGACGGAATGTCAGTGGCATTAATGGTGAGATGAGCAAAAGGCTGAGCATCCGGCTTGCCCCTCCTGGCCAGATCTAACCAGGCACTGTCTACTGTAGCTGGAGATGAGAGAAACCACGTTAGCTCAAAGAGCAGTAACCCCATGGGATTCTGGATACTCAGACAGATCCATGCTTACCTTTCTCTGCTCTGATGTGTTGGGATCTAACGATATGTTGTAATTCCTGAAATAAAAAGGAAAAAAACTCTTATGTATACACTCATTCTTTTGATAAAGCAATAAAAATCCAGGACTCTGGGACATACAATAAACTAATCTTCTTTCCTTCAAACTATGCCGGAAGTACATAGGGAGTAAAGTTCCTTGATGTTCTAGGTAGCTATGAAAAGAAGCTCATCCCAGAGCATTAAGCTGATGAGCTTAAAAGGTAGACCGCACGCAGTCTAACAAAGTACTTTGGACAATAAGAGGAAATAAAAACAACATGATTATAAAACATGGACTAATTGAACATAATTAAAAATTCGTAGCAGGTACACAAATGGAGATGAAGTTAACTAGGGAAATAACAATTACCGCAGAACATCAGACACTCTTAAATCTTAAGGGAGACTCTTTTCATGTCCATGTCATCAATAAATCCCTGTTATAACATTGACTGTCAGCCTGCAGGAAAGAGAATGATGCCTAGCTCCCACCGGCTAACTTTTTTATTTTAAAAAGTCACAGTGTGTTTGAAATGCTATACAAAAGTCTAAGAGCTTTTAGAGTAGCAATAATTAACTTAAAATATTGCTGCAAACAGAGGTGCAGAAGCACGAGGCAGAAAAAGAAAGAACGTAAGTATATAAAGAACGCAGGTAATTGCATATGTCAATTTGAGCCCTGAGAACGAAGGGTCTCGTAGGTGACTGCGTGCCCACCGGAATCAAGACCTTAGCCACCATTAACTAGGAAGCTGGAGTGGACAGGACCTCGGGCTTTGACCTCAGTCCAAACCCCCGCTCAGCTACCTACTTAGAGTGAGGATATGAACAGCACTTCTATCGTAAGGTGATTGCAAAGAGTCAATGAGATGACGCATGCAGGCACTTAGCAGAGCATCAGGTCAATTCATACATCTCAATACCAGCATAATTTTGGAGAGAGTCCTAATTTCTGTGATTGGGGTGACCATGCATGCTAAGCATGCCTCTTCCATGATGTTTAAAAGATAAGCCACAGGGCTTAAGCTGAGTGTCTGAAGAGGAGTGCTCTGAGATAGATGATAGATGACAGATAGATGACAGATAGAGGATAGGTAGGTAGGTAGGTAGGTAGATAGATAGATAGATGATAGGTAGGTAGGTAGGTAAGTAGATAGGTAGGTAGATAGATAGATAGACAGACAGACAGATAGATAGATGATAGGTAGGTAGATAGGTAGATAGATATAGATAAATAGATAAGATAGATGATAGATGATAGATAGATACTATAACACAACTTCAACTGTCAACAATTGGAAGGATTCTAGAGATAAAACAACACTGATTCTTTTGTCTGCCTTCAGGAACCCCAAGAGAGACGAGAATCTATTCCTAAAGAAATCACAGTGGGACCGCCTTTTAGAAAGAAGCCTTAGGGTCTTGTCCATGGCCGCCTCCTACACGTGCCTTGACAATGCACTGCACAAGAGAAGGGCCTTTGTGCTAGCTCGGCAGTTCTCAGACTGGAGCATGCATCACAGTCTCTCTGAGTGCATCTGAAATGGTTTCTGACCCCAGAGGTCCGGGTAGGGCCTCAGAATTTGCACCTCTAACAGGTGAGCTGATGCTGTTGGCCTGGGGCTTCAGTTTAAGAAAAGCAATCCCTTTCTTAAAGACCGCAGAGATGGACAAATCTGAGATTTTCTGAAAGCTTGAGACCCAAGCCAGAGAAGTGACAGACGAGTCACCAGCCACGTGGGCAGGATAAGTTTGTTCTCTCCCACTTGGAAGTGAAACTCTCCTGTCCATTTAATCAGTGGTTTCTAGCCTGGAGCTGTCACAGAACCTTCCCGTTACAAGAAAATTCAATAAACAGTATCATTCAGAAGCACATTCAGTGTCTGCTATTAAAAAAAAAAACATAGTGTCATGACCCCGGAAGAATTAAAACTCTAGCTAGAGACTCATGGGGTTCTGCTGCTTTCATCCGTTGTTGGGTAGCCGAGGAATGCAATTGCTCTCAGAAACCCCACAGGGACGTTTCACTGTGAAAAACGGAGTGCACGATGTGTCTACAACCTCAGGCTACAAAAAGTGTATTTTCAATATCGGTCCCTGTATCCCCACCCTGCCCCCAACTTTCTGTACTCCGACATCGTTGTTATTGACCTGCAGAGATAACAACCACAAACATAACAGTCTTCTAAGACCACACTTAGAGAGTGCTCTGGCCTCAAACCCAGCCGGTCTACCTCAATTAGACATTGAATTGGTAGTTTTTAAGAGAAACTCCGCCAGCAGGTAATAATTGAGTGTTCCCATGAACGGCTGTTTGCTGACATCTCTTTTTAGTCATAGATTTGTTATACTCTCACAATTGATGTATATTCCGCATACGGAAAATTAAATAATCCCTGATATTCACAGCCAACCAGGGGTTTCCCTTATATTATCACATTTGATTTTACTAGAATCAGAGGCTGGGTACCTATTACTAACCTCATTTTTCAGACTGGGAAACGGAGGCAAAGATAAAGCTGGAACTTGAACCTGTGCCTTCTGACTCTTCTTCTGGAGCTACGAGACCACGCCCCTTTACAGGACACTGTCATCCAGTGCTTTCCCGGGAGACGGGAGGAAAGCACCAAAGGACGGTGATGGGGCTCAGAACACGTTACCCCCAAATACGGTACCTCGGCAAGCTGAACACTTTCAGGTGAGCAAATGTGAGAAGCGGCAGGTGCAGGAGGGGCTCCCTGACTTCCTCCTTCTCTCCTGAAGCAGATCATAAGACCCTCATGCGGGAGATGCCCTCTCCACACCCAGAGGAAAGGAGCATCTTTAGTTGTAAAACCCAGGATGCTGCGAACAATGAGAATGAGCAGGTTTTGCCAAGTTTTCCCCAGGTTACTGCCCTTGGCTCATGACCTTCTGTCCTGCCACGTCCTCCCACACTGGAAACCCACTCTTCATCAAACCTAGTATAAGCGTTCGAGCTAACCTTTTCTTCAAGTCTCTATCTCCTTCTGTAGGTTCCCATGAGACATAAAACTTTAATAAATGTGCACACTTTGCTCTTGTTCATCTGTCTTTTGTCAGTCTTATTTACAGGGCCCCAGCTGGAGAACCTAGGAAGGTACAGAGAAAAAGATCTTTTTTCTCTTCCTTACACCTGTCAAGAAATCCTTAGAGGGAAGTTCTCTGACTAGAGGCTGACAGAAAGGAGTCACTGCATCAGGAAATATGGCCCCAGAATTCCCAGGGGCTTCAGAAAACGACCGGCCGAGCCATGCTCAGGGCTAAGCTGGTGAATGCCCCGAACTAAGCTCTGCGGAGCCTGGGCATGGGGGTGAGGGGCACCATGTCCCCAAATGTGACTCTGTCAAGTTCACCGCACAGAGCAGGAGCCACTCTGTTTTGTCGTTTTTCTCAGATACTTTCCTACGTACATCCCCAAGCACAGGTCTTTCTGGAATTCCCTCCTAGTTAAGGTCTCGTGTTCAAGATTATGGGAGACTCTTCTGAAGGAGTTGCCAGATTCACCCGACTGACAATTCCATGTATTTTCCGAGCTTTGAATTTACATTTATTCTCATCCACATTAATCCTCCTCTTCTGCCACATTCGTTGAGTGTTTTAAAATTTGCAGATTTCTTTACTTCCCAGTCTCACCATTCAGACATTGCTTCTGCTTACTTTGAATTGAGAAAGTTCTGATCACCTAATTTTGGGGAAACACCACATAGAACATCCTAATTCCTCTCCTCTGAACAAATTATTCAGATGCAAGAGAGATTTTTTAAAAAATGTTCTGTGTGTTTTAACTTACTTTAAATCCAGGTGTACATTTATTTAAAAAAAAACAAAACAAAAAACAGTTCACTCTGGATGAACATCCATGCAATCATATGTTGTCTAAACTATCAGAATGCCCACAGATTTGCACAGAAGTGTAGATAGCTTTGACACACCTCCCAGCAAACTCTAGCAGAAGCCAGAAACAGTTTCCAACAGCTCTAAATATGCTGGGCAAACAGCCTTTCCTGCAATCTTCTCTTAACTAAGAACCACTGGAGAACCCAGATCCTGCTCCCCAGGGTGACCAGAGATCTGTCTTCTCAGAATACGGCATGTACTGTATCCGTCACGTGCAAAGGACAAAAAGAATTGCCTTCTGGGTTCTATAAACTACCGATGACAACCAGGATCATTACCTCCACGTTACTAAGAATATTCACGTGAACGAATGAACTTATTTATGGTCCCACTGTAACAAGTAGGCTTTTCAGTGAATTTATGCACTTTTAGATAAGCATACTTTGGGCCTAATTTATGACAGCGTCATTTCATCCTTCAAAACAGGACAAAAAGGAAAAGCGAACCTCTGGTGGGCAGCCAAAGAAATCGCGGCCAATTCGAGGATGAGAGAAATCCTCTGACATACTGCCACCTAGTGGACGCTGGCCAAATGGACATGCCTGAGGCGCCCCAGGGATGCGAAACTGCCCTCCGCCCCCCGCCAGTCTAAAGACAGGAGATGAGGAAATGTCACAGCAATTTTTTGAAATCTTCTCATCGTGGTATTTTCCTACTTAGACTGCATTAACTTTTCATCTTTGCCATCAGGGTACATTTGAACAGACAAGAAAAAAACCGATAATGATTTTTTTGGTTTTTAATCTCAACTTCTGGTTCACGCACAGAAAAATGTCGGGATTTCACAATTTCTCCTCCAGGAAAGAAAGGACACAGAAGATCAATGCGATTGTGTCACCGTGGTCTCCAGGACTGCTTTTCTTCAACATCTGAACTCCACATCCACCGAGTGCGACCCCAGGGGTCATGACAGGCGAACTTGAAGAGCGAGGACCTTGAGCTCCGCCTGTAGGGACCCGGCTGATGCTCACCTTTTAGAACATTCTAGGATCTTTTGCCAAACAGAGTGAGGAGGGAGACGTTCCGGAACCAGCTCAATCTCGATTAGTCAGGGCCACTTAAAAGAGACCGTGATGTATAAGAATAAATACAAACACCTAAGAGAACTTTCAGCTCCTTTGAGAGTTATGGGAATTTTGCCCCAAGGAATTTCAACATTTACAACAAACGCTAAGCTTCCCTTTGCAAACTCGGCTGGATCAACTGCCCCGAACAGGACTTGGATAGCATTCCAGTTCAAGAGAGAATGTTAGTAAATTGGTCTTAAGTTGGTTCGACTGCAGTATTTATTGTTTTTTGTTTTGTTTTGTTTTGTTTTGTCTTACAAAATAATATAAATAGATCTAAGCTCCCGCTGAGGACATTCCCAGCTGTAAAGATTCCCTGAAAAGGTCAAATTGCCGGGGTCTGGGTTTATCAGACTGAAAACCTCACCCGCGCATTGAGATGTGAACTGTGTGATCCACGTGGTACCTGTCAATCAGAGCACAGAAGCAATTTGTACAGCCAGATGCTTCAGGAGCCACTGGCACCAGCTCGTAGCCTATCTCAGGTGGCTGCCACCCTCCACAACTCCAGCAGCAGCTGCAGAGGCATCTGGCTGGCTGAACAAGGATTTAACACCCCGTTTGCCAGATATAATACAGGGTTCAGACACTTGTTAACATATGTAATGCATTTATTTTAACATCTTAATGATACCCTTCACGTAATTCTTCTCCAACCTAGTTGCTTGAATGGTGCATTCATCAGCCGAGTTAGCACATGAATGCCACACATGGGTTGTTTCTGAAAATGAATAGCCGGTTGCCTTTTCCTGCAGGGAAGTCCTGCCGACTCCCACCTTGTAAATAGCTGGGAAACCCACCCCTCCCCTCCAGCAATAGGGCCGCTGCCTTCCCCCAGGCTCCCGACATTTCTCCCTAGGAGTACAGTGTGACCTCCTAGCCCTGAGGGCCCATGGGATCTTGGCCTTGCCCTTCTGAAAATCCTGCAGGGAATGCCTGCAGACCTCGGAACCAGGTCACGTCCCTTCCCGGGCTAATAGGGCCTGACGAGGAGAAAATTCTGAAACATTCCACGTTAAAATTACAGCAGCCGGCGAGCGAGAGGAAGAGACGGAACAGCCGGCCTGTCCATGGCTGTGGACCAGCTCGGACAAGAGGCTGCTCACATCCCCATGCGTCTGCTGGAACTTGGCATTGATTCCCGGGTGGCTATTTCTGCAGAACCTCCCAGCCGGCACCGCCCGCATCCAGGGCCCCTGCTTCCTGGTTACAGGTGAGCTTTCCAGTCGCTGCCCATAGCCACCCCCCCAGAGCGGACGTTTCCTGTTGGAGGACTCTGCGCCTGTCCCAGAGCTGGCCTGGCTTCACTTTCTCCCACCCCTGTGCCTACAGCTCATGGAAATTCTTCCTGGGACTTACGTCTTTCTACCCATTTCCTCCACTAGACAGATTAAAACGTTTGCAAACATAGACGATGGACATGTTGTCTTCCCTAGTGGCCATGCAGCAAAACCATTCTTTTTTTTTTGCTAGCAATGACATAATAAACCCTTTCTTTTAGAGACTGTTAATTTTTTTTTGTTTAACAGGCCCGGCACAACTGGGCTGCCTACTGGTCCAGGGTCTCCCACTATTCCTTCTCTGAACCTCGAAACTCTACCTCCCCGAAGGAGCCCTTAGGTTCCAGCCACAGGGAACTACTTGGAGTTTTTCCCCAAGTATCCTGCCCTCCGGATCCTTGGGACCTTGTGCACACCTGCTCCCTCAGAGGGCTGCCTTACTGTCTTATCAACAGCCCGTTCATTGTAAAGGTTTTGTCTCCATGATGTTCTTGGTCTGGGGGCACAGGAAGACTACGCACCAGCTGTTCTTGACAGCTGAGGAGACGGGGTTAGAGCCCACGTCTCGGGCATCTCAGCCGCTTGCTTTCCTCCTCCCTGATGCACACACTGACCTTCAACTCCACAGAACGTGGCGGGATATTTCATATACACCTGGATGGAGCTGGAGACACCCCAGTTCCATATGCAGAGTCAATGGTGACCGTTCAAAAACACCTCGAAGCGAAGAGCTTTAAGAGCAAAATATGATCTGTCACTTATATTATGTATTATGAATGGTATAGAGGCGACTGTGCTCCTCGGCCAGGGTCCCAGGACTAGAGAGGACAGGAGCCCTGGGGAAGGGGATGGCTCCTCACTGCCCCCGCTGGGGGGGGGGGTCAGCCTCCCAGCAAGCAGCAGGGGAGAGGACAGGGTTCTAGGGCCCAGGCCAGCCCAACCACGAAGGCGAGAGCCATCTCTGACTTCAATTTGTAACCTTACATTTTGAGCCCCCAAATCCTTTATTTCTTAATATAAACTACCGATTTTAAACAGTTCTCCCAAAGCCAAAGTCTTCTCAATGTGCCTTCTACCTCCCCACTCCCTGAAGTACCCCCTCTTCCCCTCCTAATCTCTTCACCTCCTAAGAGAATCAGCTGCCACCATCTCAGGGCCATCTCTGAAAACTCTCAGCGAAGAACTTGACCAAAACGCAGACCTTTCTCCTCCTCCCACCCCGAGTACGGCCACCGGGGACTCATTTCTCCCAGAAGAAGTCTGCTGATTGGAAAAGCATGTCTTTGCAAACAGATAGTGCATCCCTACCCTCCAAAGGGCTGAGGAAGAGAGGGCCCTGGTTTTCCTAAAATGGAGTGATGGAATGCTTTCTTGGCAGTGTGATGGCTGCTGGGAATAGAACACGTGTTCATATTGTTTAATCTTCACAGTTTAAATGAGGAAGCTTCTGCTACAGCTAAAGGTCCCCTTGGGTTTTCATAAAGTGGTCTTATGACAGCAATATTAGTCTTCATAAAGAAGTTGACTGTAAAGCGTCTGGCGCCGTAGCGGGTATTAAACAAGTATAATCGAAGGGCTAGGCGGAGTGACTGCGGTGTTGGCAGGTTGGGCTCCCAGTGCCACTTGTCTCTGCTGCTTGAAACCTCGTCATGCCACCTCACATTGTCAGAGCTTTTGACAGTCACGAAGCCTCGTCTCCTCAGAAGAAGGCTCGCTCTCACTCATCCTCCCCAAAGCGTTTCTGATCACTAGGATGAGACTCAGAGAGGGCAGGTACCAGGCCAGCTGCTGTGGACAAATGAGGCCAGAGGGAAGCGGGCAGAGTGGCCAGGGAAGGGCCTCCAGACCCAAGATCCCTAATGTGTTCACATCCCCAAGAGGGAAGAAGCTTCCCTCTTGAAAAAGCAGGGAAAACGCTGTACTTGGGAGTGACCTCTGACCCCTTACGAATGGAGATGTGCCTATTAACCAACCAGCCACTTGCTTAGCACCACAGCACGGGGGGCCGGGGAGGGGCACGGCCAAGGGAGGGAGCTTCGGGCCCCTTCACTTTGGGGGAGGTCGCTGGGCACAGGCAGTGAGCAGCCTGGAGACCCATGGGCTGGAAGGAGGTTTCCAGAACTCGGGACTTTGTGTTTGGTGTCCAGCTGTTCAGGCCTCATCCGATGACCACAGGGGCCACCGAAGGAGTTTTTAAGCAGGAGAAGCAGCGAGCGGCATGTTCGGAAGTGCATTTTAGAAGTCACAGCTGTGGAGAGGATGGGCCAGAGGCTGTGAAATCATGGACGAGGTGGCCGCTGCGCTGATCCGGGCAAGAAATGACGGTGACACCTGTATTAAGCGGACAGTACCAGCGACACAGCGTGGAGAGAAGTATGTGAAGGTTCTGTGCAGAGGTAGAAGTCACAGGATGGGGGTAACGTGAAGAGTCACTGCGTAAGCGTGTTTCCGGCCCGGGGGACGTGGATGATGGTACTGTCCTCACCATGAGAGGGCAGATCGCACGACAAGCAGGTGCGGGCACCGAGGAGCGAGCCCGGGTCCACCGGAACCTTCCGGTGAGTACAGGCCTCACGGTTCGTGATTACCAGAGTGCTGCTGCTGCTGCTGCTACCAGCACTAGCTGCTACCAGCACTACTACGACC
>NW_006437828.1:7856758-7860265 GCF_000325575.1 Pteropus alecto | reverse complement strand
TCCCCCCCCCCACCACCACTACTACCACCACTAGACTACGACCACCATCACCACCACCACCATCACCACTACACTACCACTAGTACCACCAATACTACTGCTACCACCACTATACTACTATCACCATCGATACTACTACCACCACTACTATCACCGCCACCACCACCACCGCCAGCACCACTACACTACTACTATCACTGTCAATACTACCAGCACTATTACTACTACTATCACCACCACCACTACCACCAGCACCACTACACTACTACTATCACCATCAATACTACCACCACTAGTACCACCACTAGTACTACCAACAATACTACTGCTTCTACCACCACTATACTACTAGCATCACCACTACTACTATGACCACCATCAACACTACTAATACTAACCCCACCACTACTACTACTATCACCATCAATACTACCACCACTAGTACCACCACTAGTACTACCAACAATACTACTGCTTCTACCACCACTATACTACTAGCATCACCACTACTACTATGACCACCATCAACACTACTAATACTAACCCCACCACTACTACTACTATCACCATCAATACTACCACCACTAGTACCACCACTAGTACTACCAACAATACTACTGCTTCTACCACCACTATACTACTAGCATCACCACTACTACTATGACCACCATCAACACTACTAATACTAACCCCACCACTACTACTACTATCACCATCAATACTACCACCACTAGTACCACCACTAGTACTACCAACAATACTACTGCTTCTACCACCACTATACTACTAGCATCACCACTACTACTATGACCACCATCAACACTACTAATACTAACCCCACCACTACTACTACTATCACCATCAATACTACCACCACTAGTACCACCACTAGTACTACCAACAATACTACTGCTTCTACCACCACTATACTACTAGCATCACCACTACTACTATGACCACCATCAACACTACTAATACTAACCCCACCACTACTACTACTATCACCATCAATACTACCACCACTAGTACCACCACTAGTACTACCAACAATACTACTGCTTCTACCACCACTATACTACTAGCATCACCACTACTACTATGACCACCATCAACACTACTAATACTAACCCCACCACTACTACTACTATCACCATCAATACTACCACCACTAGTACCACCACTAGTACTACCAACAATACTACTGCTTCTACCACCACTATACTACTAGCATCACCACTACTACTATGACCACCATCAACACTACTAATACTAACCCCACCACTACTACTACTATCACCATCAATACTACCACCACTAGTACCACCACTAGTACTACCAACAATACTACTGCTTCTACCACCACTATACTACTAGCATCACCACTACTACTATGACCACCATCAACACTACTAATACTAACCCCACCACTACTACTACTATCACCATCAATACTACCACCACTAGTACCACCACTAGTACTACCAACAATACTACTGCTTCTACCACCACTATACTACTAGCATCACCACTACTACTATGACCACCATCAACACTACTAATACTAACCCCACCACTACTACTACTATCACCATCAATACTACCACCACTAGTACCACCACTAGTACTACCAACAATACTACTGCTTCTACCACCACTATACTACTAGCATCACCACTACTACTATGACCACCATCAACACTACTAATACTAACCCCACCACTACTACTACTATCACCATCAATACTACCACCACTAGTACCACCACTAGTACTACCAACAATACTACTGCTTCTACCACCACTATACTACTATCACCACCACCACTACTACCACTAGTACTACCACCAACAATACTACTGCTAGTACCGCCTCCATACTACTAGCATCACCACTACTACCACCACCATCAACACTACTACTACTACTATCACCACTAGTACCACCACCATCACTACCACTAGTACTACTACTATCACCATCAATACTACTACCACCACCACTACTATCACCGCCACCATCACTACCACCAGCCATCAATACTACTACCACCACTACTACTATCGCCAGCACGACTACCGCTAGTACCACTAGTACCACCACCACCACCACTACTATCACCGCCACCATCACTACCACCAGCACCACTAGTACTACCACCAACAATACTACTGCTTCTACTACCACTATACTATACTACTAGCATCAACACCACTACTACCACCACCATCAACACTACTAATACTAACACCACCACTACTACTACTATCACCATCAATACTACCACCACTAGTACCACCACTATTACTACTACTACTATCGCCATCAATACTTGAATCACCAGTACTATTATCATTGCCACCATACTACTACTACCACTAGTACTGCCGCCAACAATACTACTACTACCACCATTATACTACTAGCATCACCACTACTACTATGATCACCATCAACACTACTAATACTAACACCACCACTACTACTACTATCACCATCAATACTACCACCACTAGTACCACCACTAGTACTACCAACAATACTACTGCTTCTACCACCACTATACTACTATTGCCACCACCACTACTACCACTAGTACTACCACCACCAATACTACTGCTACTACCACCACACTACTAGCATCACCACTACTACCACCACCAACACTACTACTACTACTATCACCATCAACACTACTAATACTAACATCGCCACTGCTACCACCACCATCATCACCACCACTACTACTATCACTACTACCACCACCAGCACCACTACTATCACTATCAATACTACCACCACCATCACCACTAATATCACTATCAATACTACCACCACTAGTACCACTACCACCACTAGTACCACCACTACTACTACTGTCACTATCAATACTACTACCACCACTACTACTATCGCCACCACCACGACTACCACTAGTACCACCACTACTACTACTGTCACTATCAATACTACTACCACCACTATTATCGCCACCACCACGACTACCACTAGTACCACTAGTACCACCACCACCATTACTACTACTACCACCACCGCCATCACCACCACTACTACTACCATCACCACTACTATCACCATCACTAGTGCTACTACTACTATCACCGCCACGACGACCAGCCCGGGGGACGTGGATGATGGTACTGTCCTCACCACAAAAGGGCAGATCGCACCGAAGAGCGAGCGTGAGTCCACCGGAACCTTCCGGAGAGTACAAGCCTCACGGTTCGTGATTACCAGAGTTGTTTCTACTGCTGCTGCTGCTGCTGCTGCTGCTGCTACCAGCACTACTACGACACGACCACCGCCAACACGACTACCACGAACACCACCGCTACCGCCAGCACCACTACACTACTACTATCACCATCGATACTACTACCACCACTACTATCACCGCCACCACCACCACTACTACCACCACTAGACTACGACCACCATCACCACCACCACCATCACCACTACACTACCACTAGCACCACCAATACTACT
>NW_006437828.1:7841104-7855489 GCF_000325575.1 Pteropus alecto | reverse complement strand
CCCCACCACTACTATCATTACTACCACTACTACCACCATCGACACTACTACTACTACTATCACCACTACTACCACCACCAGCACCACCACCACCATCACCACTACTATCACTATCAATACTACCACCACTAGTACCACCACTATTACTACTACTACTATCGCCATCAATACCTCTATCACCAGTACTATTATCACTGCCACCATACTACCACTAGTACCACCACCACTACTACTACCACCACTACTACTGTCACTATCAATACTACTATCACCACTATTATCGCCACCACCACAACTACCACTAGTACCACTAGTACCACCACCACCCACTACTGCCACCATCACTACTACTGCCAACACCACCAGCGCCATCACCACCACTACTACTACCATCACCACTACTATCACCATCACTAGTGCTACTATTACTATCACCGCCACCACGACTACCGTACTACCACTACTACCACCACCATCAACACTACTAACACTAACACCGCCACTGCTACCACCACCACCATCACCACCACTAGTGCTACTACTACTATCACCGCCACCACGACTACCACTAGTACCACCAATACTACTGCTACTACCACCAGTATACTATTACTATCACTATCACCATCAACACTACTGCCACCATCACTACTACTGCCAACACCAACACCACCACCACCACCACCACCACTACCAATACTACTATCACTACCACCACTACTACCATCACCCCCAAATACTACTGCCACTACTATCACCACCACCACGACTGCTGCTATTACTACTACCATCACCACCACTCTACTATTACTACCACCATCACTTCAAATACTACTGCCACTACTATCACCACCACCACGGCTGCTGCTATTACTACTACCATCACCACCACTACTACTATTTCTATCACTATCAATACTACCACCACCACTACTACCAACACCACCACCACCACCACCACCACTACTATTAACACCACCACTATTAGCTCCGCTAGGAGAGGCTTTCTGAAGTCACAGGACGGACCCCTGCACTGCCAAGTCAGAGCCTGTGTGACAGACCCGGGGGCCTTTCCCTTGTGCATGTATTTTATTTACTTGAAGCGAGGTCCTCGGGTGATTGCTGAGACCAGCAGGTTTGGGAAGACTGGTCCAGGGCACGCCCTTCCCCAGTCCCACGGGCTGTCCTCCCCCTAGGATGAGCCACCCCTGGTGGACACTCCAGTCCACCCTCCAGCGCCTTCCTCTCCAGCGGAGGACCCTCGGTTTTGTTCACTTCTGGAATCTTAGCCCCGAATTCCATGCCACGTAGTCAGAGTTAGGGGCTCCTCTCTCAGGCAGGTCCTTCCTCATCTCTGCTTCTTTAAAACTGTCAATCCAGAATATCTCTTCTTGCACCATGGACTGCTTCCGGCATGGAGGTAAGTCCACCTCTGAGGACCCCACTCCCTGATTATTTCTCTCTTGCAAACCATCTCCCTTTTCCCCTGAATCTTCCCTGAGACTGAACACATCACAGCCAGGAGCCCGTTGTTGGGCAGAAAGCAGGAGATGGCCTCAGTGCTGTAGGAAAATTCTGCGGGTCTTACTTCAGCTTTCCCATAAAGACAGCTTTTATAAATGCTAGATATGATTGGGGTTGATTGAATTGCAGTTCCCAAAACTGTTATGGCAAACAGAGAAGGAATCCCATTGGAAAACCACTACATGACTAACATCTTGATTTGGGAACATCAATGCCCCAAACCCCAAGTTTCCTTGTGGGTTTACAAGAAACTTTCTTGGGATGCATACTCTTAGAGACCAAGGCAAAGAGAGAATGAATGAAGCTTCATTTCTTCCCCTGTTTTCAGTGTGTGTGTGTGTGTGTGTGTGTGTGTGTGTGTGTGTGTGTGTTCACGCGCACATACATCTTTCACTAGAGAGCAAATGAAAAAAAATGGTTATACACCAACTCCAGTGATAATAATTTCATTAGGAGTTAGCATTTACTCAAATTTTAATTGATTTCTAACGTATTTTAGTTTTAAAAATGAAAATAGCCTTCTTGTAATAGTTCACATTGGAATTCTAAGGGATCAGCTTTACATATACAAAAAACAACCGCTTTATCTGATGAACTTTCTGGTTTTAAATTAATGTTCCTAAATCCGCAAAAGCTACTAAAAACTGTTCAGGTGACCGTCCAGGTTCAAAAGTCACAGAGTCACCTAAGCAGACTTTTGAAAGTTCCTCAGAAAGATGCATGCTATTAAATCTACTCTTAAATTTCTCTCTCCCCTGCAATCTAAATAATTCTGAAGAATTTTAACCTTTAGAAAACAAATCTTTACCATTCAAATTTTTCACGGACTTATGTGTTTGCAGTTAACCCTTGCTCGTGCAATGAGCCCACTTTCTGGCTGGAATAGGGTTTAGTGGCTATCAGAGACCGCTCACTGTCCCCTAGGATCCAATCACCCTTTTTTCCCATCAGTTATAGGCGAGCCCCTTCGATGGCAAATGGTGAGCAAATGGCCACTTAGCTAGAAGATACTGTGCAGCCTCCCTTGCAGCAAATATGGCCTCATGAGTTAAGTTCTGCCAATAGGATGCTACCAGAAGTGAGGATATCACAGTTCCCAAGTACTGCCCTCAGTTTTTCTCTCCCCCAAGATTATTGCATGGAAGAGAAAAAACTTCTGCCTTACGTAGTTCGCTGAATGATGAGTCTCTATGTTACAGCAGTGGAGACCAGATAACAGTGAGTATTTCATTGTGGATCAAAGTGTTGTGAATATTCGGGTACACTGCTCCTAATATCAGGGGTATTTTGCATTTACATTGTAAATCCTGCAGGAGATGAGATTAAATACGTGCTGATCCCACGGAAATTAAAAAAAAAAAAAAGAATTTCAAGTAAGAATTGTTCAATGATGATGGCTCTCTGGTCTTACTCCCAATTTTCCAGTGTTTGGAGGCTCACAAGCTACTGACTCCAACAAATACAGGTGACCTTTGAACAATGTGAGTATGGGGAGCTGCCCACCCCATGCAGTTGAGAATCCCCGTATAACTTTTGAGTCCCCAAGAACTTAACTACTAACAGCCCACAGTTGACCAGAAGCTTTACTGATAACAAAAGCCATCAATTAACACATTTTGTATTGCTATATGTATTATGTACTGTATTCTTACAGAAAAATAAGATAAAGGAAAAACATAATTAAGAAAATCATAAGGAAGATACACTTATAGTATCTATAGAAAAAAATGTCTAAGTGACCTGTGTAATTAGAACTTATGCTGGTCAAGGATTAACTGTAGCTAGTCAAGAAAATGCCAAAAGAGAACTCATTGCTGGTTGTTATCATATTCTGGAGTGAAATTGGAATTTTATAAAATTGTACTCATAAAAGAAGCCGGAGCCATGTTTTTAGTTCACATTACAGGCCTGACTCCACATAGTTTACAGGCTAAGAGACCTGAGAAAAATGTAACTAAAGGAAGTAATCAGGATGAAGATGATTTTCAAAACAATTTAACCTGTAGTATTGCCTCAGGCTATAATATTAATAATTCTCAATTGTAACATTGGAAAGACATCAGATCATTGAAAACCAGGTTTATAATAATTCTGAATGGCTTTATGAGTTGGCCGATGTCCATTTTTACTTAAAAACATTAATTTACAGAGTACGATCAGTCATCAAACATTCATTTCTTCTTTTCCTTCATTCTTGAGGCTACATTAGGTACGACATATTCAAATATGAACACAATGGCTGCATTTCTGGTCCTGACAGAGCTTGCAATTCATTCCATGGTCTCCAAATACTTCTGACTGTGCAGCTCTTACAGGAAAAAAAAATAATGTAATGCTCTCGAACATACATATTTATTTATTTAAATATTAAATAAAAACACTCCAGGATATCAGGTACATTATAAAATATTCACAAAAACATAGCTTTTAAAAGCTAATATTTGAAAAATACGTATACATGTACGTCCCCATGCGTCCTTTCCATGTCCTCGGGGGTCAGCTTGAATATACTGAACATCTCACTTCGGAGAGCAAAATGATCATGTAATTAGTATATTGACGTCTCTCCTGCATACTGTTCCCTCAGATACCTCCGAAAGTAAGTTTCAGGAAGTTTTTCGCAGACAGGTACCCCATGTGAAATCAACCACCGAAAATCAGCCAGAGTCACAGCCCCAAGTCCTCAGAATGTATATTTAATGCAGAAGCAGATGGCTTTCCACTAGGACTGGCCGGGAGGTCGGAGGGCCATGTGCCCTCCCCGCCATGTAGGGCAGTCCCGCGCTCAGGCCTGAGCTCACCGCTCTGCAGCTCAGGCTAGCAGAAGCCACAGAGGCCATTGGAGCTGGAAATAAGCCTGGCTTTATAAATCGGACGCTGTATTTGGACTAGTGTTTTCTTTATTGTCCTAGACTGCTATGAGAGACTTTGCAAATTGTGGTTGGTAGGGCTGGATCACTGAGAGGCTTTTTGGAGTTCTGTGCTAAAGGGGAAAAAAAGCCAAGAAAACCCAGCCACAAACAAAAAAACGGGGAAAAACAGCATTACTTGTCTGACCAAAGACGAGTTGGGTAAACACCACTCTTTGCACACATATAATGTGATATTGTGCTTGTGTCTAGCATTTGTTACCACTGGGTGGATTGATCTCTCAATAATAATTACAGTCACACATGTAATTTTGTTTCACGGGATCGCTCACTATCCATATGAGAACTGAAACTGAGATATAAACCTCCTTATGAATGCCTGATACATACATCCTATTTTCAGCATTGGCGAGAGAAATGAATAATCTGATTATTTTGGCAAGATATGTAGATGTCGTGTTAACCAGTAATGCTTATCAAAGGATAACACATTTGGCAAGTCATTATTTGGCAAGAATAAAAGAGAAGTAAATCATTAGGCACAGGAGAAGTTATGGCAAAGTGCCTAGCACAGTATGTGCACTTAATAAACATTGGTTGACCCTAATGATAAGCATGGATAAATCTCGTCTCCTTCCTACAGATCCTCTTGTCTGGAATCTTCTAGCTCCAAACACACATCGGTATATCATGACAGTTCTTTAAAAATTAGATTACCTGTGTGTGATATTACTACCCACGCATAATACGTAAAGTCCTATAGCATGACAGAAACAGATATGAAGTTAATAAAATAAAGTTCTACTCCTTTTGTGAGTCATTCTAACCTATTAGTTTAGTTAAGACTGTGTGCTTCTAACAAGACTTCGTGTCTGCCCACAAATCTCTCTCCCCTGGCTTGCTAGTACTGAATCTCTCATAATTAAGGTTATTCTTTTGGGATGAGGTACCATGTCTCCAAAAGGCTCCTAAAATAGTAAAAATTCTGCTATTATTGCTCATCAACATCTTCAAGTACAAATTGGTTTATCATCTAGGCAGTCACTTAGAAAGCTCAAAGGAAATAGGACAATGAACAGGTAAGTTCGGATGAGGCAGGTCAGGGCAGAGAAGCTCGCTGAAGCTACAGAAGGTGTAGCAGACCTGCCAAGGAGCAGTGACTGGCCCCCGAGGACTCTCTCCATCCGGGATGTTTGCCCTTGAGACATGAGATAAGGTTACTGCTTTCTAAAAATAGGAAACAAATTCTCCCTACACCAGTTTTGAAGAATGCAAACTATGCCCACCTCTTTAAAATAATTTTATATGACATGAAATCATGTACACACATACAGTCACGCACATGCGATAGGTTCTGCTCTGAGGTCTTCGCTGTCTTTCACAGATTGTGATTTGCGTACTTATGTTTTTACGTCATCCAGTCCAACTTCAAAAGTTTCCGTAGAGTTTCCCGGTTTTATTTCCATAAGCTTTGTACATCCCTTGTTAAGTTTATTTTTAGGGCTCTTTAAAAAATTATGAATGTAAGCTTTCATTTATGTTTTCTAATTATTGTTTGAGATGGGGGCAGCTAGTGATTATCACTTATTAATTTCTACAAATGGACTTATTTTATTTTGCCAGTAGCCTTTCAGTTTCTTTGGAATTTTCCCCAAAATACGATCTTATCACATTTAAATTCTGCCTTCTCCTCATTTTCATATATTTTATTACTTCATTCTCTTGTTAATTACACAAGCTAGTACATTTCAAGCAATGGCAAATAACATGGGTCGCTGGGCATCTTCGCTGTGTTGCTGTAAGAGAAATGTCCGTTTTCCATCATTAGCGAACTTTTAAATATGAGCCATTTGGGGTAACATCAAGAATCTATCTAGTTCTATTTTCTAATAGATTTTAAACATCAGAAATAAAAGAAAAATCTTGTCGAGCACTTCTCAGTAGTGATGAGATGATAATGTCCTTCTCCTTTGACTTGTTAAGATGAACCATTCTTGCCTTCTTAGACAAATGCTAACGATATCTGTTCTTAATAATATTTATTTTTTTAAATTATCTTGGCTAATCTTGCATACTTATTCTTTCAGAATGAACACAAAGATAATTTTTAAGACCAGGAAGCCAATAAAATTAAGAATTTATTTCTCTTCATTGTAAGGAGATAAACTTACGATGAAGAGATCTAAATAGAAAATTAGAAAACACTCTTTTACCTAATCAGAATTACCTTAATTAGGAGTTCAGTTTTGAATGAATAATTACTTCCAGTACATGTAAATTGTTTATAGAAGGATTATTTAGTATTTGGGAGATGAAATTAAAAACAGACAAATGAAAATGAAACATAAAACAAAACAATAAAAACGAATAGATTAGCAGAACTGCTGTTGCTTATAGCTCAAAAATTACAATATACGAAACAAAGATCGAATTTAATTCCATATTTTAAAGTATATATCTACTGCATAAAACTAAGCACCTACACGATAGTTATAATGAAAATGTAATAGTATAAGCAATATGCTCTCTTACATACATAAGAGCAATACGTACTTTATCAATTCTATGATGTCCTTTTTTTACATTTTAGTATCTCTGAAATTAAGATGCAACTAAAATCTAGGATAATCATGTCTAAAATTTTAGCCAACATTTTTTCTTTGTGATGCACAAAATAATGCATTACCGTTGAAAATTGGTGGTATCTAGATTTGATAAAATACAGCAAATATCAACTTTTAAGGTTCTACAAAACAGACCTATCTCTATGTTCAACACATTTCCTTCTTTTTTAAATGCTAATACTATGTGTGGCATTGTAAAAAGTAAACTAAACTAACATTGAATTTAGACGTGAGGAATCTGAGAACTTCGGGATTCACTCTAAGATGATCAGAGGTAGCACAGGGAGTTGCAAACTAGAGGCTGAGATGTCTGGGTGGATACAGGAGTCCACGCAGATGTGCGTGCAAGCATGCAGTGCATGCCAGTGCGCAGGCTCTGGAGTCACTGGTTTCTAGCCAGTTTTTGGTGGAGTCAGTAAGTATAATGATGCCAAGGCTGACGAATTCTCAAGTGACTTTATCCAGGAAAGTAAAACAGGCGATTATTATAGTGTTTCCCAATTGGCACTGCCAGCACGAGAAGTCACTGGTCCTCTCTCTGTCTGCATCTCTTCTCTTCCCTTCCGGCTCTCCGAGAAAATGAGAAAATGTCACGGGATGTCCGTCCCGCCCATCTCATCGTCGCCTGCTCTGCTTGCTTACCTCCTCACCACAGATAACAGCAATGGACCAGTTACGACTATTCTCGGCAGAGCCCCGGATCAACAGGGCGTAGATCAGGGATCCCCCCATCACAGAAACAAACACAAAGGAAACGCTGTGAATGGGAATGGTTCTATGCAGGGAATTCGACCCAGCGAAACCGACCCACTACCACAAACCACCTTTGTCCTCCTTCCAAGTGTGAGAAAAAGAAAAGAAAAGAAAAGGATATTTGCATAAACGTGAACATCCCTGGTCACCACAATCGATCGCCACCAATTTCAAAAGGATTCTGCTAATCCTTTAAAAAATTCTCTCTGGCTCTTTTACAAATTCTTAAAATGAAAAAAGAACAGAGTCCACAGCACTTAGCCAGTTTTAATCTCATTATTAGTAGAGTCAGTGAGGGCCCTTGACTT
The DNA here is from genome assembly GCF_000325575.1 of Pteropus alecto. Classification (NCBI taxonomy): domain Eukaryota; kingdom Metazoa; phylum Chordata; class Mammalia; order Chiroptera; family Pteropodidae; genus Pteropus; species Pteropus alecto. The sequence goes on along the minus strand of NW_006437828.1, from coordinate 7,847,410 downwards.
ATAATGTCAGTGTGCACTCACCTTTTGCACAGCTGCTTGAAAGGCCTGTTTAATTCTCTTGCACGAATCAGGTATCAATTTTGTGTCTTGAGTCTCCAGACTTGTGTCTTGCAAATCTGCGTTCTCATGGAGTTTGAAAATTCTGTTAATGCAGTGAGTGTCATCTTCTGATATTCTATTAGGATCCATCTGAGGGGGGAAAAAGTGTTAGGATATTAGAATGTTTAACATTAATCATTCTGCTATTTAATAAAGTGTGACTCAAGAACAAAAAAACCTCATTTTTGCAATGTCCCCAATGATTAATAGTTAATATAATCATCCTCAAATTGGAGAAAACGTTGACTTCGAATTCATTTTTATAAGTAGCTGATCATCATCTGCAACAGAAGCGTACGCGTGTGATTCATGGGGAAATTGTCACAATCATCTGACTAGGTGAAGTCCTCATGGAGGATGGGGTGGCAAGGAAGTCACACGTGGTGGAGGCAGGTAGAGAAAGCTTTTTGCCTTTACCATGCAGCATGCTAGATGGGAAGCCCCCTTAGATCTTCAAAGCATGAAGCCTACCGACATAAACCCAGTGAAATTAACATCATCTTTAATTAATTAATTAATGTGCATTTGAATCAGCCAAAGAAAAGGGGGACAGAAATCCATTTCCTGGTCCCAAAGAAAACCTGAAGCCAGAGCATGATTTTCCTTTTTGTCGATCCTCTCATCAGGATTTCTCAACCTGGCGTGGTCCATCTGTCATGGGGGTGCCTGGGAATGTGTGTGTGTGTGAGATAGGGTGTCACAGGAATGAGGAGGGCAGTGTGGGGTGAGCCGGCTATGCGGATATGTGTTGAGGGGATGCTACACTTCCTGTCCCACCCAAAATGTCCCCATCAAGTTATTAGCCGGTCATCTAATTAAACATGTGCCAACCTAAGTACTTCCTTTAGTATTACTGTTTTCTTGAGATTCTCTGCCCACTGCACCCCGGTTTCTCACAAGCCTTTGTAGTGGGTTCAACTGCCAAGTAAAGGGTAGAGATAATTAGCTGACGATTGTTTGAATAGTAAGTTTTATCTGTTGTCCTTTACTTTCAAAAAATTCACGGTACTTCGTGTACGTTTACTTATTAGTAGATACAGATTAGATGAAAAACCGGGGGAAAACAGGAAAAATTACAGAAGTTTCCAGCCAATAATACCAAGTCCCTATTCCACGGTGTAATTATCTTTTTTTTTTTCACGTTCAGAATTTTCATTTAATTTTTTTAGCAATTTATAATCCTTCCCGCCCTTTCTTTGAAGTCAGGGTGGAAATTTTCCATAATATAATTACCTTTTTTAAAGTAATCAGAAAGATGTTTGAGTTTATTTACGATCCATCATAAATAACCTGAAAAGTACCCTATCCATATCCGAAATTCTCAAGATAAAATGACAGCCTTTCGACAAATGTGCATCCACTTCTATGGATGTTATTATTCCAGTCTTGTAAAAGATAAGGCTTATCTACCTATAATCTTGGAAAGGTATCGCTCATGAAGCAAAACTCTTTGCAATCCAGATTTACTTTTCATATTTTCTTTAAAATAATTAGTAAGAATCAGAATATGTGAGTTTTTATATAAGGAAAGCTTTCAATCACATACTTCCAAAAAAAAAAAAAAAAGCTCACTTGTGCCAATAAGTTTCCACAAAACCAGAGAAGTCTGGGCCACGGATGTGAAGGGTCGTTGAGTTCAGACCTCAAGAAAGAAGGAGCATGCAAGGGCTTCAGCTGGCTCCCCACCAGGAAACTGCTGAGCTAAAGGAACAGTGTGTGTCAGAGGGGAAGTGCCTAGGGACCCTAAAATTGGTTCAGCCCAAGTCCTACCGACAAGCCAAGCATCACCTGTCAGAAACAGCAGTCTCGAACACTCTCATTACTGGAAGTGAGGCCCAAACACCTGCAGCATCTCAGGCTCACGGGGAACTGATTAGGAATGCAGAACTCAGTCACCCCCCTCACAACCCTGCCCTCCTCTACCTTGCACCCGGCCTGGGAATCTGCATTCTAAAGAGATCCCAGGTGATTTGGATGCACATTAGCGTTTGACAAGTAACACTTTCAAATCTCAAACGAATACAGATTTTCTACTATTAAATGACTCGAGATTTCCTTGGACATCAATTTTAAAGTGTTTTCACAAGTAACACCAGTTAGTACCAGAGTACAGCAACACTTATCAATGGTTAATGACCTCACGCAAAGAAATATGATGCAAAGTTTCCTCTCCCCATAAAAAATGTCCATCTCCAGATCCCACTCCCATTTAATCAGCATCCCGAAGGGCAGGGGCCACTGGACTCTCTCCCACGCGTCTCAATGCGCCACTGAGAACCACGGCTTCAGAAGACAACATCAGAGCTAAAACATATAAAACATCACAAACTATCGTCCCAGAAGACATCATGACAGCATAGCCTAACTAATTTTGATATACTCATTTATTTACTTTTTTTTACTTAAGTGAAATTTATTTTTAATCTACAAATAACTGTCTTTCCCACTTCAGGCCTCTGGCAGCTCTCGTTTCTGAGAATGGAGACCAGGAATGGAGGCCAGTAGGGAAGGGGGGCGTGGAGGTGCGGGGCGGCACACGCACATCCACCAGGGCCCCTGCTGCGTGATCTCCCTGCCAAGGAGCAGCGGGGCTGGGCGCGGGACTGGAGCTGGACACCCCGCAGTGCTCATCCACTCACTGACAGGCTGTACCTCCTACCCCACAACCCGCCTCCTGACACAGCAGTCTGAATCATTTACATATTAGCTCATTTACATAGTGCAAATGAGAAATGGATCTATTTCTAGTGTCGAAAAGCTTTCTCGGTGAACTAAACATGCCAAAGACTGGGCTAGATGCTACGAAGAAGGTAGTGAGCAAAACAGTCTTTACCTTCTTGGAATTTCTACTCCACAGAGAAACACAGAAATTTATTTAAAAAAAAAAAAAAACACTGTAAACTGAGTTACAAATGGGTTCGCTGTGCCTAGAAATGTCTGACAACGTTAAATAAATCTTGACTATCTGACTTAAAACAGATTTGTAAAATGCATTTATCAGATGATATAGTTCATATGAAATGAACTCAGTCTTTTAAAAAAGTTAAAAAAAAAAAAACTTCCTTGAAACTTAATCGTGTGTAGGTTTAAATGAGGCAGGATGCTTGACATTTGTGCTACTTCGTTATCTGTCTTTTCAAACCAGCAGCCCGCACACCTCTGCATCAGATTTTCAGTAGTGACTGCTGCCCTGTTTGGGTAGCAAACAGCCAGGGAGGTCGATGTGCATCATGGGGGATCAGTGTGCACAAAAGAGCAGCAGAGACTGAGCTTTCTGAAAAGCTTATCTCTAAATTTTGAATATGGTTATAGAGATGTTAAAAAAAAAAGTGCACATAAATTTTACAACCAACTTTTCGAAAGTTTTTTTTTCTTTCCTTTTTTTTCTTTTTTTTTCTTTTTCTTTTTTTTTTTTTTGTAAACCAAAGTATGAATACTATGTGGTAAATATATAGCACAAGCCACATGGTATTTTTTCTTTGGCAAGGTTGGTGGGGAAAAAGCCAATCTACACTGGATCTAGTATTTTTTTTTTAATCTAGGCAACAGCAATCTACAAACATTCAGAAGGCTGATTCACTTTTAACTATTCAAACATGAGTTGAGAAGGAAAAAAGAAATTTTTTTTTATGTCACTGTAATTTTTATTTATTCTGGGTATTCTTCTAAATGCATTTAAAATGAAACCGAACTGTTTTTTCTTAAGGATTTGTATGCCCTTTCTCCTTAAATAAAAACAATAAAACTGGTCCCTTGCTCTCATTTTTTTCCTGTAAACTGCAAACACATTACCTGATGCTAGAGGATTTAATTCCAGTTCAAATGCATTCAGAAACAACTTTAGGAGGAGTCAAAAAATGATCTCTTATTTGGTGCCCAGTTCTAATCAAAGGAGTTGACATAAGTGAAAATGTTAAGTCGGTGACAGGTCCCATAGAGTCTCTTCTCTTCTCTAGAACTTTGAAAGAAAGCCTCCAGCACATATAAAAGTGGAAAAATATTGTAGCGCAAACTCCCACGTACCCATCATGAGCTTCAACCATTGCCAAGGCCAATCTTGCTTCATCTCTAAGCAACCACTTCCCCTCCCCCACCTTCCCCACCAATTATTCTGAAACAATCTCCAGACATCACAGCATTTCATTTGTAACTACTTCAGTATGTATCTCTAAATGATTAAGCTTCCTCTAGGTATCAAACTTAGATACCATAGTCAATAATATGCAGCCGGATCTGGTGGTGTATTCTTATGAATACATTGCTCTTTATCTTACTTCTTTCCTAGAGATGACCTTTTAAAAATGCAGCACAAAATTGGGTTCAGAGGAATGGCTAACATATTTTGCATAAGTCTTAGAGAAACTCAATCTTCATGCCATTTAGGAAAATTGTACCCAGAAATCTGATGGCATTACATTCTCCAAATGAAAATGTTCTAGCTAGGCTTACTAACCTACATGTTTACTTTGGAAAAAGTTTTGAGAGTTTCACTATTATCTATGGACAGCAAGACCGCTAAGTTATGATGAGTGATCCTCAGCCCGCCAGACTATTGATATTGAGAATTCCTACCAAGAAGCCAAACAACCATAATAAGAGCCCAGCAAGTTACTCTCCTACCTGGCCATGTCGATTTCCATGGTTCTAGCCGATCTAAGCTGCTCATGGTCCCTAGAACTCATTCATTCCCTATGGCTCTTTCAATGCCAAACACTCACTTCGCTATTACCACTATGAAAATGCCAAATCCCTAGGGCGTTAGGAAAGATAAAGGATAGAGAACTAGAGCATCTTCTAGTCCTTTTCTGAATGCTGCTCTCTGGTTTGACTAAGAATGTTAAGCCTTTTGTGGTAAGCGTCTCAATTACCTGGCCCACGGCATGCACAGTCAGTGGACATTGTATTTGGAATAAATGATTCTTAGCCCATATCCCATAGCAATTAATAGTGCCCTGTGCAATGCAGGCACTCAACACAGAAGCATTGGGGGGGTGGGGGAGCAACATGGATGGGAAAATATATAAACCACTCATTCTTTACTGCAAAATGTTCCAGTGAAAGAAAAAACATTTCATCGCTTTCATGCAGATTTGTTTAATCTGTGTTGCAAGTAAACCACTCAAAAGTTATTTTATAGGGGGGGGGGAAAAACCTCTCGATAGGTAAAGATTATTTTTATTACTATACAGTCAAACTAGTTCTATAAAACGCAAACTAGTGGACAATGAATATTTAACAAAAAGCCTATGATTACAAGTAATGGAGTTCAGACTCTTGGCACATGTCAAAAACCCATCCGACCCGAGCAATGCCATGTTTTTACGCGTCCAGTTTGGTTTAGTAATCACCTTTGAATCTGAAAACCAATGAAGTCCAAACCCAACTCTCTTTTCCCATAAAAAAATGCACAGTCAGCCCTCCACTTCCTCTGAGAAAGAGTTCACAGCAACAAACGAGAATATTTGAATGAATCCAACCAACTGCACTGCAATTTCCAAGAAAATACAAGAGCATAAACCACCAGAAAGCATAATATGACACATTTACCCCTTCCTTTCTAGCTCTCGCTAGTTCCAAGCTGGCTTCCTCGCCTTTTAAAAGGCTGGTTATTTGTTAGACTGCAGCGAGACTTGTCAGGGACGAGAACGTCCCCACCTTCCCACACACCTTGCTTCCTTCCTCCGCCCACCTCGGTGGAGAGACCCAGGGTCCTTCCCTTCTCTTTCGCCCAGCGCAAGCTGACCCCGGGGTCGCGCTGGTCATTAGGCGCATCTGAGGGCTTGGGGCATCACCACCCGAGGCTCCAGCCGCCGCCCCCGCCCCGAGCCTACCTGTAAAGCAGCCAGCCCAACCCCTCCAGGTGGTGGGCGGGAAGGGGCAGGAAGGTTCGGTGCCTGAGGGAAGGCGCTCTGTTTTTTCCCAAAGGGACATAAGTTAATTCTTAGCTCCCAGCGAGACATGGAAGGGGAGGAAAGTGCGTGATCACTTCCAGAAGAGGTGAGCGGCCAATGCTGTGTCGCCGGGGGAAATTCAAACCACTAGGACGCGCCCCGCGCTGCGGCGCCGGGTGCGTGCGCGGGGGCCAGAGGCCAGGGCGCCGGGCCCCGCGCCAGGCTGTCCCCGCGCCGGACGCCCTCTCGTTAGAGTCACTTTCCTCTCCTGAATATGCAAGGGCTGGGGGGTCCGAGCCAGGCGGCCAGACCCAGG
>NW_006437828.1:7839723-7840695 GCF_000325575.1 Pteropus alecto | reverse complement strand
GGGCAGGGCGCCCGGCCGCCCCAACTCTTATAAACCCCTCGGAGAGGGCCGGCCCCGCGAGCCAATCAGCCCCGGCGAGGCCGCCGCTTCCACTCCCACCTCGGGCTCCCCTTCCTTCCTCGCGCCCTCCCTCGCCTCTCACTCTCGCCCGAAGGCCTCCTCCCCCTGCCCGCGGGCCCTCGGGGGAGGCCGCTGTGGGTTGGTCCAGCGGATCCAGACGCCACTTGCCCATCCTCAGCTGTCTTTCTGGAGGTCGAAGAGACGGGCAGGGGAGACGCAGATGCCTGTCTTGGTGGAGGATGAAGGTGACATCATAGACGACCTCGGGCAGTTCGCACCCCTGAGCCTCAGTTTCCCTCACCGGATTTAGGAAGTTGGACTTGGTGATCCCTGAAGGCCCTTGCTATCTGTCTCTCTTTCCTGCCCCTTCCACCGCTCCCCCGCCAAAAAAACAAAAAACAAAAAATAAAACCTAGCAAAGAACGTACTGGGGGATTCTGAGGGTGTAGTCTCCGTCGTGGTTCCAAATATAGGTTCTAAATTAAGTATTCCGGCAGAATTAGAAAACCAGAACCCCCTTCCCAAATCCCTGCTTCTGCATCCTCCAAGTGGCTTTGAGCGAGGCAAGTTTCGAATGCGACAGCACAGAGCCTATAGGCACCAATGTGACTTAAAAAATAAAAGGGAAAGGTACAGAGAGAGGGGTAGGAGCCTGTTAACTTCATCTATGGGACCATAGATGACATGTGACATTCCTACTGACTGGCGCTTATTTTTTTCAGCACCCTAAAGAGAAGAGGGGTCTACTCCTAGATGTAGGCTGCCCCAAGGAGGGCTTGTCCAACTGTCAATCAGGAAAGAGCAATGTTCCACAAAGTTGGTGGTGTAGTTTAATGTTAGTTTTATTACTAAAGAAAACTGTCAAGGGCTTTTTAAAAGCCTCTCTTCAAAATTGCACCCCTTGTCGAGAAA
>NW_006437828.1:7807535-7839684 GCF_000325575.1 Pteropus alecto | reverse complement strand
AGTAAGGGAGGGTCTGGCCAATTAAAACACCTGTGGACATGTAGTCTGTTTCCACTTTTCATTAATGCTTTTTAATCTTGTGTCCTCTTTCTGCCTGGTTCTCTAATGGGCACTTCTGTGGGCAAGACTGATTACAAAGGACACACCTCTAAGTGACTAAAGCTGGTGTTCTCAGCTGAACACTTAGAACTCAGCACATCCAGGACGAGCCACCAGGCTGGATGAAAAAGGACCTGTACAAATGAAATGCTTTGTTCAAATTCCAAGGTGCTTTTAGCATTTTACATGTGTATGTGTATCAAGTTTGATACAAAAAGAGAGGAAACCAATTTTCGAAATAATTCACATTGATTTTCTCACCCTCATGAGCCTCTTCCCACTTTCTGTTTGTTGAACAGGAAGTCGGAGTTGATTTCCTCCTCTTCCCTGTCTTCTTTTGAGAAACAAGTCTATATCTTTATTAGGGTCGATTTTTTTTAATGTGTTCTAACAACTAAGCCCACAAGGACTTTACTGCAGCCCCTTCCTTTTCAATGTTTTATACATGTATTTTCATTCCTTGATATCATAATCCTCAGCTTACAAGAAGGTCTCGCAGATCTCTGAACCATGTTCAGGTATGTCTGACCCAGGAGCTTCCCATTGTAGGACCACATGTGTCATTCCTACAGAGTTCTTCATGTGACATTCCTACCGCTTGGCGGTTCTTTTCCTGGAGTTCTCTAGAGATGCCATCCCACTGGATGCTGGTGACAATAGACTGGACAATAGACTGGACTGGAAACTCTATTGTCAGTCCACCTGTTGCTCCTTTAAGGTAATAAACCTTTCTGGCCCATTTATTTACACATTCATTTGTTAACATTCCACTTCTCAGTTAATACATAAATCCCATATTTTCAAGGACTTCATCTGTATTATTCGCCATTGTATCGGCATTTCCTAGAATGTTGCCTGGTACATAGTAGATGCACAGCAAATACGTGATGAATAAAATATGATTGCAGGAATCCGCAGAGCCTCTGCCACTGTCCCAGTCCAAGCCACACTGTTTCTTACCCAAATTCATCACGTCACCTAGCTGGTCCCACCACCTCCAAGTTGGGGCACTTGCCCCAACAGTTCTGTGCACACCGATGAGGACTGCCTTTTAAAGGGAAAAGATCTATCATTTTCCTATTTCCAATTCTTTAGTGACTTCTAAGCGTTGTTAGTAGAATGTCCAAATTCTTCAGATTCAAACCTCGAACGGTCTTTCAGTCTGGCTTAAGACTCCTTTTCGACGTAGCTTCAAATACCTCCCTGAGCTGCCGTGTACTTCCCTCCCAAATTCCCACACCTGGGTGGCTCTCTTGCTGTCCTTCATCTCTCAGCTCAAATGTCCCTTCTCCAGAAGTCCTTCTCTGTTCCCCTAACCCAGGGTGGTTCCCCCTGTTTTAGCAGCCCTCACTTCTCCTATCTTGACATTCATGCATGCATTCATTCACTCTACAGATATATAAGTGGGAACCCACTACACACCAAGCACTGAGCTGACCCCTAGGGACAGAGATGATCAAAACAGAACATGGGGCTTACACTCTAATGGCAAAATAAAACATATCAAACAAACCACCAAACAAATAATTAACTAAAACCGTAATGACCGTTCTGAAGGCAAAGTATAAGAACATTTCCATAAGAACAGGACCTAACCTATTCTGGAGAGTCAGAGAAAGCTTCTTGGGCAAAGATAATGATTAAAACTAATCCCTGAGTAATAACTACCCAAGGAGAAAGGGACCAAGGGCCTCTCTGAAACAGAGGAGGATGTGTTACTGTAATTATTTGTCTAATGTGTCTTCCCAATTGGACATGTATGTCTTACTATGAATAAACTAATAAACTAACATATTAAGAGATGGCAAACCAAGAACACAACCAAAGATTCCAGTTTATATCAATGGTCAGCTACAAACAACACATAGTGAGGTCAACATTTTTCAAATGGTATTTCCTGGTACACTGGCGTGTCAGGAAAGAATTCTTCTGGAGACTGTGTGATGTGTTTGTTATTCTGCCTCTAATAATGTGATCATGCCATTAAAATTATACAATAATGAGCTCTGGGTTTATTTATTTATCTGTTTGTTTGTTTTCTCAAGGCTGCAGCAATAATTTCTGGCAGAAAAAGAGGAAAAAAGTGATTTTCCAATCTTTAATAAATAAGCTAAAATGCTTATTTTAGGGTTATGATAGAACCCCTGTCTGTATAAAATAGTGTTTAAGTGCAGATTATTTTACTTACAAGGAGGGCATAATTCAAGAATCTTATTCCTCTTTGTCTTCCATTTGCCCAACTCCCTCTCTTCACGAGATCCATTCTCTGCCCTGCTCTGTGACCTGTGTCACTGGGGCTGCTTGGAATCTTATTCCTCTTTGTCTTCCATTTGCCCAACTCAGTCCCTCTCTTCACGAGATCCATTCTCTGCCCTGCTGTGTGACCTGTGTCACTGGGGCTGCTTGTTCCTACGGCTGACTTTGAGTTCAGCCAACAGGAGGCAGCGGCAGTGGTCCAGAAGGCACAGAGAGGAAGCAGCCTCCTGGTTCTCCTCCCCACCCCGACCCAGCCTCACTGAGGTTCTAGTCATTCCTCTGTGGCTACAGCTCCTGTCTCGCCTTTCTTCCCCCACAGTTCCAGCTCTTTCTAAGCTTTGGTAAAACCTTTCTCCTTGTCCCTTCAGGCGAAGGGTGTGTATCTAATTTCTTATTGCTGTTGTAACAAATTACCACAAACTCAGTGGCTTAAAACATCACAGATTTATTATGTTATCATTCTGGAGGTTAGAAGTCTGAATTATGTCTGCAGGGCAGCATCTTTTTTTTTGGAGTCTCTAAGGGAGAATCAGTTTTCTTATCTTTTCCAGATTTTAGAGGTTGCCTAAATTCCTTGGCTCTAAGCCTTTTCTCCATCTTCAAAGATCCAGGATAATCTCCCCATCTCGAGATCTTTAATTTAATCATAACTTCAAAGCGCCTTTTGCCATACAGGGTTTCGTATTCATGGACATCTTTGGAGGGTGTGGGGGGCATTATTCAGCTCCCTACAGTGTGGGAAAGCTGTCCTACTGCTGCTAGTCCCTGGGTTTTTCACTATCCCTTGTTAATTTCCGTAACCCTGACCAAAACCTCTTCAGTTAAATCCCTTGGGTTTGCCAGCCATTTCCTGCCAAGACCCTGTATGATATACTTACAACGTCTAAAAACAATTACAACTAACTTAGCAGCACTGCAATTATAAAATACATAGGCATCCCTTTGTGCTAATAACATTTTTAAATGTACATTACTGTGATAGTAATAAGTACATTATGATATTGTGATTTATAAGAAGAAATATACATTTGGTCTTCATTCTGTTTCTGGCGCAGAGCTCCTAAAACCTTTGGAATATTCAAGGGTTAAAGGCCACAAAGGGGTCTTTTGTTACATGAACATGGTGACTTTTGGACTGCACCTGTGGATTGGGGGCTGGTGGCCAGAGGAGCTGACCATGTGATTAGAGGGTTGAAACTTTCATTCCCATCCTCTGACCTTGGGGGAGGGCAGAGGGCCTCAGGTTAGATGAGCTGCCAGTAAAGAAGCCTAGTAAAAACCCAAAAGGAAGGGGCACAAAGGCTTCCAGGGTGGTGGACACTCCGAGATGGAGATGGGGGTGGGTCTTCCCCACACCTCTTCCGTCTGGCTGCTCCTGAGTTAGAGCCTTTTATAATAAACCAGTGATCTGGTAAGTGAAACATTTCCTGAGTTCTGTGAGCTGCGTTAGCAAGTTAATAGAACCCAAGGACAGAGGGGGTCGTGGGAACCTCTGGTACCTACTCCGGCACACGGAAGTACAGGTGACAACCTGGGCTTACGACTGGCGTCCAGAACGCAGGAAGGGGATCGTGTGAATCTGATCCAGAGCCAGTTGGTCAGAAGCACAGGTGACAATCTGGGCTTGCGACTGGCGTCTGAAGGGGCAGGGGTTCGGGGTGCGGTAGGGGGTGCGGCCTTGTAGGACTGAACCCTCAACCTGTGGAAGCTGGTGCTACCTCCAGATAGATCGTGTCAGAATTGGGCTGACTTGCAGGACACCCATCTGGTGTCTGAGAATTTCTCGGTGGTGGTGTGGGGAACCCTCCCAAATTGGAGATCAGGTCTCAGAACCCCAAAGGACTCATGGAAACGTGACCCTGGAAACAGGGTCAGTCCAAGCAACCTCATGAAGCCAAGTGGTTTGTCTTTTGGACTCGCCGGTTCTCCTCCCATTGCTCTTCCTCATCCTCTGAGAGTCCCGGCCTCTTCCCTGGCCAATCGGGTAGCTTCCGCCCGCTGAGGACCCAAGGGGATCTCCCACCAAGTCTGGCCGTCCTCAAAACCCAACCCGGCATTCCGATTCCCCTTGATAAGCAACCTGCTCTCATCACACCCTATGAGCTCACAAATTAACTAATAATACACTGCAACACTTTAACGTCGACTTGTGTCAATGGACAGTTGATTACAGTTTTATGTCTGGGTCATGAGACCTACTGCCTTATCCCTAAAGGAGTCCATTTCCAAGTAGCTTGATCAGAGTGTGAGGAGCTAATGGGTAAAGACAAGACTAGAAAAATAATTAAATAAATAAATAATACATTGAATCATCAAGCCTTTGTCAGTCATGATAAAAATTTGAATTTGCTTCTAAGAGCAATGGAGAGTCATTGAGACTCCCCCCGCCCCTCCCCCACTCAGGGAAATACGTCTTCTGGATGCAATTTTGAATACACTTGACCTGCAGTGTGAAGAATGAGTTTGGGGGAGGGTGGTGGAAAGAGATGAGCAGAGAAAGACTGAAGGCTGAAAACTAGTTACTAGCCCATTAGCAACTATAGGCAAGAAACAATCACGTGGCAGCAGAAGTGGCACAGAGAAACAGTGGGTCCCAGAGCCATCTAGGGAGCAGGATGTATTGAGTTTGGTGACTGGCTGGCTGCGGGAGGTGAGGAAGAGGATGGAGTCAAAGATACTCCCGGAAGATGCTGTCTCGTGCAACTGAGGGCTGCCACTTACCAAAATGAGAAAGCGGGAGGACGAGCGGGTTGGACACACTGCCCCTCACACCTAGGTCCGAGGTGCGCCCGTGAAGTCCTCCCAGCCACTTCCGCTTACTCCATCGACTCATTCCACCTTCAAGTCTCAGCCCAGGTGGCATCTCCTCCTAGCTTTTCTCAAGTCCCTAGACTTTTCTAAGAGCCTTTCCTCTCTTTTCCTTCACTCGCCTTTATCCGATCCCTCTCTTCGTTATGGTGATGTTATTTGTTTGTATGAGAGCCTTCCCCAGCAGACTCTAAGGCCCTTGAGGACAGGGACCCTGTATCATTCATTGTCATGCCCGCATCACCTAGCAAGATGCCGGGCACGCAACAGGCACTCAGTGTTGTCGCGTAAAGTGTGTCTTCTTGAATTTTAAACTATTACAGCAGCAACACAGGTGCAAAAATACATACGTTTCCAAGCAAATATTTTTCAGAAATAACCAGTATGACAGATATCGTCCCCACTACCACGACAAACGTGCAACAGACTCATATGCAAATGGGGCACTATCAGCTTTCTGTGAAAGGAAGAAGAAAAAAGACTAAAAAGCGAAGATACTCAAATGGGACTTTGTTCAAAGTGATGTGTTACGAATGCCTGCACAAACACGATACCCGTTCTGACTATGGAGCTTCTGATCTTTCTGTTGCGCCGAGCTGCCTGTCATAGCTCAGTGCTTGGGTTTCACCAAAGTCCCCAAACAAAAATAGAAGATGGAAAAAGTAGTCGTTCAACACGCATGTATCCATGCTCCATCACAGACTGAAAACCTTATAAATCTATCCTAAAACAAAACGGTTAAATTGTGATTAAATTGAGGCTCTGCCACCTACCGGTTGGGTGGCCCCTATTTCCACGTCTTAGTTAATGCAGTTGAACGTAAAGAAAGTAATTTTTTTCCTTATAGGGTTGTTATGACTGTGACCCAACTCAGCCAAAATCCTTAGAACCGTGTTTTTCACCTACACGTTACCATTCTTATCATTTGTATTCTTTTCGTTGCTGTTGTTCTTACTGTGACTAAAACACAGCATCGTGTATCCGCTGTTTATCAGGTTTCCGTCACCGTCAGTCAGTACTAAAGGAAGAGGAAGGGTATGGAGGAAAGAGTTGTCCCAAAGCCTGTGCATTTTACTTAGCGGCGATAATTCGGAATCTTAGATGAAGCGTCGTCTCGGGTTCTTATCTGTAAACACGAATCCGGTGTGCTTGAAAAGAGACAGAAGAACTGAAGCGATGAGATCTCCTTGGAGGTAAAAAATAGCCAACCACAGTGAGGAATGAGCAGCGAGAGCAGCGGAGGAGTCATGAGAATTAATTACCGAACGAGTAAGGAATATACGCTAGGGGCGCTGCAGGGTCACACGCTAGGGGCGCTGCAGGGCTGCACAGCTGGTGCATCTCAGTGGCGCACCGGTCCAGCTGGGTACCATAGAGCTGACCATGGCGAGATCTTGAGAAAAAGGACTACATCAGTACCTCCTGCTTACTCGAGCAGGCACATCCTACGGAAATATCTCGATCATAATTATCATTCTCAAGATGTAGGTGTTATAAAAAGGTAAACTTAATTTTTTTTTTTTTCTGGAAAATTGGCTCATTTTTCAATGGCGAAGTATTTTTGAGAAAGAAAATTATTCAGAAATGTGTAAGATAACTCTAAGTAACAAGTCATCCGTTTGTCTGTATTAATACATCTGAATTTATTTTTTGTTGGTATTAGCATACCACAGGACAAGTGGGCAGACAACTGCATAACCTCATTTTATTTTTGACATTTGCGTTTACATTTGACATTTACACTTTCTATACACAATTATAATGGAAATTATGTGACTCATCTGTAAAGGCATTTGTAAGAATATGGAATTCCTTAATATTTTCAAAGAAATAATGAGCATTTCTGAGAGCCAACCACGTTGGACTAAGGGGAATTCATCACTAAAATCCACCGCCTTGAAAGGTAAATGTCTATTCTTGGAATTTTCAAGTCCAGTGTAGACAGAGGCTTGGTGGGGGCGTCGTGGCATGGATTAATCATCAGATGGGTAGTTAATCCAGGGAATAGTCAAGGTTGTTTCCAGTCCCGAGCTATAAATTAGCAATCCTAACTGGCCCTTCCACATGTCACAGGCTGCAGTTTGCAAAATATTTTGAAATAAAGATATTCCAAGTAAACACATATTTATTTATTTATCGACTACATTGGCACAGTCCAATAGAGCGTTCTGCCGTGATGAGAATGTTCTATATCTGTGTCGTCTAATAGGGCGGTCACTAGGGACATGCAGGTATGGAGCCCTGAAAACGTGGTTGGAGACACTGAGGAAGGGCCTCACCGGTCACCGAGGCTGGTGTCCACCATGTTGGCGAGCACAGATCTGCATTCGCTTTTCTTACCTTTGATTTACGTCTGCTTATTAGTATTTTGAATTTAAAACATCGTTTCACAGAAACAGGCTTTAGAGGCAGACCAAGTGAGTAGAGAGCTCTTGCAGAACTGAGAAGAAAATTTATTCTCGCTCCCATCCCAGAGCCTGGCACAGAGGAGCCGTCAACAAATATTATGCAGATTTCTTTGAATTCCTTGACGCTCTTAATTCAAATTCAAACATTTAATTCACTCAATCCCACAGGCTACTTTTAAAGATAGCACCAGTTTCTTATTTCATTTCCACTGTGCCAAAAGTCCAAGGATAATAAAAGTTCAAGAACTTCATGAACCAGCTCAGCACATGAACTCAGAGATTAGTCAACAGCTTAAACAAACAAGGTTGGCCAGCTGGTCCCTGCTCTATTTTACCACAGTCTGGGGCAGGGACAAAGACATTTAGGAAAGAATTGCGAGTGTTTCTCTTGCCTCATCACTCATGCCCCTCGCTCAGAACCCATCGGTTGAATCTGCTAAGTGTTTGGCTGCTGATGAGTGGGATGGTAGCTGGTCCTGGGGCCACTCGGGTCCCACCACAATTGTGCTCAAGAAAGTCTCTCTCCATGGGACCTGGAGAACCCATGTCATTCAGAGCCCTTCGCAGTGAGACGCAGCCCGTCACCCTGTGCCTCCCCACCATAGACCTGAGCCACAGGGCAGATGACCAGTGCTGCATGGGCTCTCACTTTCTCGTTGTTTAATGTCCAAGGAGTGAGGGGTAGGGGGTGGGGGCCAGCTCTGCAATACCAAGAAGAGCTTAGACAAATAAACACGATCAGGAAAAACTATAATTAATGGGCTCCACCACATAGCCAAACTGCCAGCTTCATCGTTTCAGACTATTTTGGATTCACCATAGAACTTTGCTTTTTTGGTAACTGTTCCACTTAGGAGAGCAGGTTCGATCTAGGCCGGGCTGAGTAGGCGTTTCCTTCAGGACTTGCTGTTGAGAGTGGAGTCTTGCATGCAATGTTTGCTGGCTGATTTTCTCCACCCCTCTCTCACTGGCGTAAAGAGTTGAGGACCCCAGATCCACAGACACTAAGGATGGAAGGATACTCCTATGCCAGAGTTTACCACAGTCATAAATAAATGGGCTTTGTTGTATGTTGAATCGGGTGCCCACTAAAATTCACACTTTTTGAAGTCCTAACCTTAGAATGTGACTGTATTGGGAGACGGGGTCTTTACAGCGGTAATTCGGTTAACGTGGAGTCATTAGGGTGGGCCCTCACCTGACGTGGAGACAGACAGAGAAGACCACCATCTGCGATCCAAGGAGAGAGGCCTGGAAAGACCCTTTCTCTGTGACTATCAGAAGTAACCATCCCTGTAAACATCTTGATCTCAGCGTTCTAGCCCCCAGAACTGTGAGAAAACAAAGTTCTGTCGTCTAAGCCACCCAGTCCACAGTACTTGTCACGGCAGCCCTGGCCACCTGACACTGGTTCCTCCAGCTCGTCTCTGCGGGGCCACAAACTAGTAGTGGTACCATCTCTTTGCCCAGTGTCTTCTCTTGCTGTCCTGAGCATATAGCCAAAGGAAACACCGGGACACTCCTCTGCTCCAGGCAGGGGCTACTTTTCCTCCATGGACACCTTTATCCAAAATATAGCAAATAAATTGTGGCAGTTCTCACTCCCTTTGCTCCTTCCTTGCCCAGAACGAATGGGTCTTCAAAGCCCCAGAAAACGTCTCCAGGATCCAGACCACTCCCCTAGGAAGCCAGGGAAGTTCTGAGGGGTTCCCAGAGTCCAGGCCAGTAACTCCAAAGTCGGCCTCGGGAAAACTCAGGCTGACGTGGAAAGTAGATCTTACCAGATGCTTCCGATCCAAGTAGCATTTTGTCAGGATCCCTGGGAATAACGCACCTTCTCCATAAAACACCCTCTTCCATAGACCGTCCCCAAACACTCCAAACTATTCATGAAATAAACGTATTGCTTTTAATTTTCCTCAGAAGATGAAATGTCTTCATTTTCTTTCCCATCACAAGTATGCAATTCCTTTTGTTATTCGGTATTGCCCTGTTATTACCACTATATTAAAGAGTTGGCCATATTTTGAGGATCCCAAAGGCCACTGCAGACCACAGGGGACTCTCCTGCCCTCTCCCGAAACCTACCTTAGCCTAAATCTTTGTATCTGAGCAAGCTGGACCTCAGGAATTGAGAGTAGGGGTCAGACCCAAGTGCAAGTTAAGGAAACATTCAGTTCAGGCTGTTTCTGGCTTTGTTATCTAAATCTGCCCTTGACTCCAACAGCACATAGCACTGCACAATGTATGGGGGGCCGCGGGAAAAGTAGATCGACTCCAGCCCTCAGGGGTTCCACCATCTACAGTGTGTGTGTGTGTGTGTGTGTGTGTGTGTGTAGGGGGTTATACTAAAAGGGGTAAAAGGGGACTTGAATGCGGAAAGGTGGTGGAAAACAGGAGATTTATCGTGAGAGCTGGGCCCTCGGGACAAGTATTTGAGCCACCTCACGAGTAAAGCACTTGCCAGAATAACGAGGGTCATTTCTTGCTGCAGCACTAAACCGTCCTTGCTCTGTCCCTATAATTTAACGAATATTCAGAACACGAGAAGTATTCAGTGGTCCAGATTGTCCACCCCTCAGATTCACTAGCCCTGCGAGGAGAAGCCTGGGCACCCTTTCCCCCTTATTCTCAGGTAGAAAGTGGCCCCACATTCTACCTGAGGAGCTCGTTCAGGTATTTAAAAACATTTTCCATTAATAAATTCTTATTATGTATGGTGACAGATGTTAACTATACTGATTGTGGTGATCATTTCATAATATATACAAAGATCAAATTATTATGTTGTCTATCTGAAATGAATATAGCATTATATGTCAATTATACCTCGATTAAAAATGCATACCTGACCAGTACACCTCAAAACTGTCAAGGTCATCAAAAACAAGGAAAGTCAGAGAAACGGTCACAGGGAAGAGTACCCCAAGGAGACATGATGCTAGTTGTAATATGCTATGCTGGATGAGGTCCCCAAATGGAAAAAAGACATTAGGTAAAAACTAAGGAACTCTGAATAAACTGTAGACTTCAGTTAACATTATCGTATCAATATTGGTTCATTAATTATAACAAATGTACCATATTAATATGCTAATAATAGGGGAAATTGGGTGAAGAGGTACGTATGACACTCTGTACTACCTTCTCAATTGTTCTCACTTTAAAAATGTCCTAAAAATAGTTTATTGACAAAAATTTCTTTATAGTTAACCCAATCTATCATACTGTAATTTTACTTTCAATATTTTTATCATAAAATTTTACTTTACTATAAAAGCAATACGCACCTACATGAAAAAATATATAAAATTATTAAGAAGTAATCATTCATAATTTCTCACTGCTGAAAATCCATGTAAATAATGTAGCATATGAATATCTCTACATATTTATATAAATGCATTTATATTATTTAGATCTCACTGTACATGCATATTTATGTCATCTTTTTACTTGATCTAAGTATTCCTCCTCATCAATACATACTATTCATGAATATCAGCCTCATACATAAAGGTTTAAACATATTTCTTTGGATGTCATATTTATTTTGACATCCACACTTATTTGGTGATACTGAAAAAAAAATAAGTTTTTGATTTTAAACGACAAATTATTCATACATCAGAGAGCCTCATCCTATCTCTGAAACCCACTCCATCACTCAAGCTCCTGGGGTTAGGTCAAGGTAGGAAGAAGTCAAGTTCTAAAGATGAGGCACATGTTAAACACATCACTTTTTTCCAACTTATGAATTCAGCAGTTCGTTCTTTAGGGACAGAAAATATCCATGGTATCAAAACAGCCACAAAAAATGGCCTACTTTCCACTTAAGTGGCTGCACCCCATAATTTCCTCAGCCGTTGCTCACTGCTGGACATTATAATCGCGTCCAGCTTTTGGCTCTCACAGATAATGATGTGATAAACTTAACTGCTACGGAACTTTCACTTTCGCTGATTTCCATATTTTATCTTTAGGCTATATTCCTAGAAGAATTACTCGAAAAGGTAAGATTTTAAGGCTGTGGATTCATATATCAAGCTGTAATTTATCCTCTTGCAGCCAACATCATCTTCGAAGGGTATAACCTTTCATAATCTGGGTCATTCAACTTCTTCCTCATCAGATCCAGTCATTTCAGTTCCTTTAAACTCTAAGCTCCTCTCGAAGGAGTGATAAGATTCTTGGCTACCAAGGGATGTGTAATCTGTCTCGGATGAAGAAGCTTGCATACTATAAGACTCTTCAAAGGAGAAGGAAGAGCCTCTGGAGTCCATTCTTCCCCAAATGACACACAGCCTTCACAGACTGCCCTCCAATGTCTTCTCTCCCCAGACCTTGGAAGGTTCCCGCCCCTTACTCCACAATAAAAAAGAGAAAACAGACACAGCTACCACCTTGACTAAACACGACACGAGCGTGATTGTACCAAGTATATGCACGAGGACGATGGGATGGAATATCTGAAAGCTAGACCACACCAATTGATATGTACCTATGTCTAGTAATAGACATTTACTTATTATTCGCCGAGTATGCTCTAGGAGTCCAGTATGTGCCAGGCACTGTGGTAGACGCTGGGCACACAGTGGCAAGCATCGCAGACACAGCCCCCACCCACGTGGGGTTCAGTGTGCGTGGGTGAGCGAGTACGTGTAAGAGGCACCGTGAAGTCAGATGGGGAAGCCTGTGGAAGACATACGCAGCCTGACCTTTCGATCTCAGCCCAGCCAGCCCCACTCCCGAGCCCTCCCACACGCTCAGAAGAGAAGTCTTTGTACAGTTACCTTCCTTCTCTATGCACAGAGGCCATACAGAGAGCAGAGGCAAAGCCCTGGATTTAACTGAG
This sequence comes from Pteropus alecto, assembly GCF_000325575.1. NCBI lineage: Eukaryota > Metazoa > Chordata > Mammalia > Chiroptera > Pteropodidae > Pteropus > Pteropus alecto. Next base: position 7,827,258 of record NW_006437828.1, on the reverse strand, counting down.
ATGCCGCATCTGGGGGAGGAGAAGAGATGGCCCTCTCCGGCCCCGTCCAGGCCCCACATTCGACGCTTCCACGAAGGTAGACGGTAAACAGGAAAACTCACCACCACCCCGACTGTGACCTATTATCTGCAAGGCCAGACTGGCAGGTTTCCTATGCAAATAAAGCCTGCTCACTGGGCGTCTAGGGCAGATTTTATTTGCAGAGCAACTGACCAAATCCTGGGGCTCTGATGCGAGCCTAGAACTTTGTGAACCCTGAGCGTGTCTGCTCATACTGCTTGTCTGTCCAGGGGTGTTTGCTGTCCATTGCTTCGCTTGTCTGTTTGTCCGTTTGTTTGTCTTCTCTCCAAATCTTTAGCAATTCAATAATAAACACCAGAAACTTAACTCCACTCAAAACATCCACAAACACACTGCAACTGTGCTTAATGGCATCGAAGCGAAGGAAGTGAGGCTGGGGGAAACGGGGTGCTGGTGGGTGTCCCAGTTCCTACGGTCACAGCCTAGCCACAGCCTTAAAACACATGGTATCGGGTTCTCGGCTAGCCCCCTCGGCAGGAAGAGCTGGGAGCTTCTGACCTCCTTTGGGGTTAAGGCTGCTGGTCTCAGTCTGTGCGTAAGCGAGTGGTCACAGCCCTTAATTGCAAAGGGGAAGTGGTCAGAAAACACACTATGTCCTGGTGAGATTGATAACTTGCAAGATCTCTTGGAAGAATGTCGGAAAGTAACAGTGAGGTTGTGTGAAACTAAGTATACACGTATCACTTGCACGTTTGCTTATTATTTCCAGCATATTTTGTAAAGGGGAAAAAAAAAAAAAAGCAGAGGGAGAGGAGTTTGAGATGGAATCCGCCATAGAAGCCGATCGTATCCTCTGCTGTTTCCTCTCTTTGGTGAAGAGACCACTTTGAAATAGTAAGTTAACATTAAATCCATCACTGACCACGTCCTGGTCCCTGGTCAGTGCACTTCCTATTTATGGACTCATTTAATTTATTACGACAGTCCTTTAAAACATTTCTCTGTCCCCACTTTACAGACAATGAAACCGAGGCCCAGAAAGTTAAGTCACATCCAAGGTCACCAAGATCTGGTAAGTGGTATAACAGGAAATTGTCCCCAGGCAGTGGTTCCGGGTTCCATGCCCTTAACAATTACTCCCAGCTACCAGAGACCTGCATAACGGCCATCAAGTTCAAAGCCAACTTATCCCAAGGAAAAGGGATATTTTTGATCGTGCTGCTAACGAAGTCGTTGCTGTCAAGACCCAGTTACAAGGATCAGGAGCGGTTTTAAATATTTAAAATGACAAGCCTATTTCTTTTGTACTGCATTTCTTAAGAAGAAAGCAATCTAGAGAAATGAAATAGATTTGAGCCTACGAAGCTTCCGTTGTGACGCTGACTATTGTGTCTGTTTGGGGCTACCATGTTATCTGAGCGACTGTTTCGTTACCGGACCTAAGGTGAAGGAATTGTTGCCAGGATACGCTTGATCATCAATTCCTCGAGTTCAAAGTAGTTGAGTCCAGAAATAAAATGAAATCCCATAAGTTGGCGGACGATAAAATCAAGACCACAAAGTGCACTTGGTGACCAGAGGCCACACTTCGTCTTCCAGTAAAGGTACGAGAAAGAGTTCTCGGCCTTTATGGGGTATTTCAAAGGAAAGCCAAGGGCAAGGCTCCAGGTCTTTGCTTTTCGTCCCCAAAGGTTGGTGAATTTTTGGAGCCTGTTTGGAAGCCTTCATTGGGGTGATCTAGAGACGGCAAGAAATCCAGCAAAAAACATATCGAGTACCTTCTGCATAAAGAAGACCAGTCTAGATGCTGTGGGGGACACACGAAAATTTACAAGACAAAGGCCCCGTCCCCCAAGACCTCATGAGGATAACAGAGTCGTAATTATCTCCACGGGAAGGCAGATGGGCAATGAACGCTGGGACTTTGAGTTAGAGGGGAAAGAATTCTATTTGAAGGGATGGAAGACAAGTCTCTGAGGAATGTGAGGTTCGACCTGGACTTTGCAAGTGAGGAGGCCGTGGACAGGTAAATGAGGGAAGAGAAGGAAGTTTCAGGTTGATGAAACACCTAGACCAAGAGCCCAAGTATGGGGGGCACACTCTGGGTCCTGGATGAGGGGGCGGAGCAGCCCGACAAAGTTCACTTGGTGACCAGAGGCCACGCTTCGTCTTCCAGGAAAGGTACGAGAAAGAGTTCTCGGCCTTTGTGGGGTATTTCAAGGGAAAGCCAAGGGTGTGTGTGTCTGTGTGCGTGCACACCTTCAGGCACCCGCGTGTGCAGATGAAAAGTGTGGGTGCTCCACGGAGGGCTTGATTACCTTTTTAAAGACAGCTGCACTGAGGGTTAGGATTTCGACATGGGAATTTCGAGGGGACACAAACTCAACATATACTACTCAGTTTCCTTATTTGTGAGACGTCGCTGGTAAAATCGCCTACCCACTGCGTGTGATGAGAAGTAAGGAGCTCGGGCTTCTGAATCGCTTTTAACAGCGCGCGGCACGTAGTGAGTGCTCGGTAGATAATAGCCAGTGTTCCGCAAAGTGGACCCTTCTCTCTCCCTGTCCCTCTGTCCTATGGCTCCCAAAGGACTACCTGACGTGTAAGCAAACCTTTAACATTCCCCGACAGTTCATCACGAGGGAGGTCACTTTTCACAGCTTCGAATGTATGTATTCTTCACTGAGCAAAGTTTCCTATTATAACATTAAAAAGAAAAAAATGAAAGGAAGCAGGCAGTCCTTTTAGATCTCTCTCTCTCAGAAAACATAACCCTGCGTGTACTTGTCGGCGCAGGCTCAGCCTGAGCGAGGAGCTCGTGTAACCGAGGCCAGCTGCAGTCCCAACATTGTGGCTCCCGCTGCCTTCGTCCCTCCTGCTGGATGAGAAAGCCAGGACCGCCCTGGGAAACAGACAGCGTCTCACTGCCAGCGCCGAGTCAGCAGCAAGCGTGCGAGGATGGTTATTTGTGGGAGGCACGAAGAGTGGCTATTATTTTAAAAGAAATTCTCATAGAAAGAATGTTGGCTTTAAAGTAAATAAATGGCCTCATGGAAGCCGAATAAAATTGTAATACCAGTCAAATCGGAGCATTAGGCTCTGTCCACCTACCACGCACGAAAACAGCTGTCACTGCTGTGTTTTCAGTTCTTCTGAGAGTCACATGATAATAATCGCGGTAAAACAGAATGCTTCTAAGATCACAGTTAATTTCATTGGTAACGCCCAGTTTATGATGCTGGGCACGGCACATCGCTAATTCTACAGATAGGTAAGATACACAAACCTGTTCTGCCGATTTTTTTTTTACATTTTAACATCTCCCAAACTGGAATGTACGTTGAAATGGATGTGATACAAAGCATCGTGTCATAGTTCACTTGGCAGCACGTTTTTCTTCATGGTCCGTAAACACTGCTCGGCTAACAATGGTGACACAGATCCAAAGAGATGTGGTAGCGTTCGTTAACTTGAGTTTCCTTTAGGAATACAAATATGACTCGTATCTCCTTATATTTCTCCTCCTAGACCTATATGGTGGCACAAGTAAGAACATCCTCAAGATACAAATGTAAAAACCAAAATGGACACAGAGAGCCTAGTGAGCCAAGTGACGCTGCAAATTAGCACTGAGTAATTTAGACCAAAAAAAATAGTGCAGAGTCTCTAACAGGTCGTGCAGATGAAGGGTGTGAGACGATGAAAGAGCATTATCCATAGAGTTTCTCACGTGGGTGTCGAGTCGGGCGCGTTAGCATCTTCGGCTCCATGACAGCCCGAGAATCGGAAAAGACAAAGAAGCTGAAGCAAGACGAGCAGGAAGTGGAGGATAGAAGAAGCCTGAGGAGCGGAGGCAGGTGCTGGGGACCCCGAGCCTCAAAGTCGAGTCAGAGCCCAGCCTTCTTGCTGTGTAAATATACTGTCCCCAACTAGACGGGTGGCATCGCATCCAGATTACAGCTCCACCAAGCGGGACGTGCATCTTCAGTTCCTTACACCCCAAAGAGCTGGGCATCCGGTTCACTCGCGCTTAACAAACATCTCCTTTCTTAAGAAAAACTTTAAAACAGATTCCTGTTATGATGTCTACCATAAGCTGGTGGAGGAGGAAAAGAAGGTGGATAAACTTTCCTATCCAGGCTCCGGGAAAATTCTCCCAGAGGAACTAAGGCCTCCAATGCTAAGGAAAGAAAATTTGAACTTGTCCACACGAATCGAGAGCCGACCACTCCCGTGGGTACAGCTGCTCCTTCTCGGTGAGTGATGCTTCACTGACTCCTCCTAGATCTCTCTGCTGAAGTAACTCACTGGGTGAGACTATAACGTCTTCAGTAACACAGCTTTTGTCCCTGTCTGGCAGCAACTGTCTAACAACGTCAGACACATATGCATCTATTCCAGCTCCCAAAGGAAACAAGCTTATGTTAAAACAAAGAAAGGGCTGAACAGATTCACTGCATGACCCAAGGGAATCCACGCTTTGCCTTCGTCTTTCTCTGGTTGCGAAGAAACGTGAATAATAGCAATCATTGAAGAAGGCGTCTTAAAGACAGTCTAAGAAGGACAATAAGATTGGAGAAGTATTTTAAAAATAAACTAACGTCGGCTCATTTGCTGCCACCCTTTGTCCCTTATCGCATTTTCTCCGTCCTGCTTCTCGCCTGCGCAGAAGGCCTCCCACCCATCTCTGTGTCGTGTTAGTTGCTACTCACACAGATGAACTAGTTTTGACTGGGACCATTCCATGCCAAGCACTCTGCTAGGCTCTAGGAAGGTGACGTTGAAGTAGGGGGAGGGGAACGGTCTTTGCCATCATGGAGCTTAATCCAACAACCAGGACAGTGACCCGATTCCCTCTCAGGCTCTTCTGGGAATGTTCTCAGTGAGCGTTTCTGCTTGAGTTTGTAAAGCCAACAAGAACGTGGCCCTAGGTGTTTATGACAGAAATAGTAGTGAGATGGAATTTCCAGCTGCCTGGGGCCTTCGGTGTTTACTTGACATCCACTGCAGTGCAACGATGGATGCGAACAGTGCCTGACAACCGGTAGAGATCGTTATTTCTGTGCTATGATTATGAGCTCAATCACCAGCACTGTCTCCTCAAGATTGGAAGAGATTCTGGCTTCATTATTCTTTGGCGTAGAACACTTTCTGAAGCTTTCGTCTGGAAATAAAGAGTGCATTTCGACAGCCTAAAGGGACTGGAGGTAGAAGAAAGACAAGATGGACACCAGGAAGGCTTGTTTACAGTGGGACCACGCAGAGGAAATAGATCGAAGTCGAACACGAGGTGCGAGGTCTTGAATCAGTGGCAATCCAGTGAGCGAGGTACATTTTTACTGACACTGTGACATCCTGCGAATTCCATGTATCGTCTTGAGAAATGTGATTTGCGATGAGGAGGAAAGACCAGGATAAGTGGTCTATTATTTTATATGTCATTACAGACTTGGGATAGAACCACAAACCAGAAACTGAGGAGCCAGACAAGTTCACGACCCATCAGCAACACCACTATCAGCCATTATCATTAACTATACTTTCTCTTGCCTACCGCCACAAGCCCTGCTAACGCAGAGTTTGCCTGAAAAATCATGCTGTGATTTAGATTTTCTTTTTTTGCCATTGTGTGATTTTCTTTTTACTTTTTTTTTTTTTTTTTTAATCATCAGATACACAGGCCAGAGCCCTGGGCAGCATTATGGCTGAGATGTGTTTGGAAGGCTCATGGTCCCCTTTGCTTTGAAGAAAAGACTGAGCCTTTTTCCTCACCTCGAAGGGGTCCCACAAAGAAAGCTTTGGGTGGCATCTTTCCAGCAACTTGATATTCCTTCAAAAGACTTCTTAGCCCGCAGAAAGGGAGGGAGGGATAATGGTAGGTTGCTAGAAAGGGAGAGCTAGAGATGGGGCTTAGCAGACTCACGTGGACGTGGTCCATTAAAAGCAAAAAGGGAGGAAGGGCAGGAAAGGAGCCGAAGAGAGGAAGGAGGAAGAAAGTCGGTTAGTACCAGCCTCTCGCATCGTACAAGCCAGAGGAGGAGAGGGACAGCGATCAGGTACAAAACCTCTAGTGTGAAATCACAACTGAGAAGGGCTGGCAAGGAGCCCCTCGTACTGGTCCTAGTGGCAGAGAAGGCTTTCCCGAGGAAGTGATGCTCAAGCTGTTAGAGGAATACGATGCTTCAACCAGAAGGACGTGTGGGGGAAAGGCCCTCAGGCAGAGGAGCAGCATGTGCAAAGGCCCTGCGGCTCGAAGAATCACAGCCCACCTGCAGAACGAAAGAAGAGCAGAGGCTCTGGAGCCCAGAGGACAAAGGAGCACGGCGGGGAGGAGTCTTCGCAGAAGCTTGATCACGCAGGGCTAGACAGATGGCGAAAGATTTTATCTCCAACCTATGAAAATGCGAAAGCCCAGAGGGTTTAAGCATAGAGCAGACATGTTTTAAAGGATCACTGTGAGAGTGTGGAGCCTAATTTTTGGATGGTAGAGGGGGAAACACAAGAGACCAGTTAGGACAGGAGCTACGGCAGCTGTCTGGGCCTGACAAGGCTGTAAGTGAGACGAAGGTATTAGAGATAGAGAGGAGAGAGCAGCTTGGGGAGGGGAAGAGAGGAAGGAGAGAAGTGGGGAGAGAGAGAGGGAGAGGGAGAGATCCTTGGTCAGTGGAAGGTTTCGATCTGGTTCGGTCTAGACCAGTGGTTCTTGACTGGGGGTATATCATGCCCCCCAGGGAACAGTGGGCAATGTCTGGAAATATTTTGGGTTATTACACCTGGGGTGCTGATGCTACCAGCATCTAGTGGGTGGAGTCCAGGGATGTTGCTAAACATCCTACAGTGCACAGGACAGCCCTACAACAAGGCATTATTCAGCACATAATATCGATACTATACTAAAATGCCAAAGTTTAGAAACCCTAGTCTAGGTCGACCTTGTTGCTTTTCAGCCCCATGGAAGGTAGACAGATCCCTATCCTCGTGTCACCCGATGAGCCACTGAGTCTTAGAATGGGCACTGTCCACAGGAAAGCATCAAGAAGGACCAATGGTGGCCGCTCAGCATCCTCCAAGCTGCCAAGTCTGGACAAGAAAGCACTTTGCTGCAGGCGGGGGCATCCTGCCCCATCCTCCTTCCCCTCCTCCCTTTCCTGACCCCACACGTCTGTCCCCTCCTTGGAGTCTAGGAGAGCTGGGGACCCTTGCCCTGCTCTCTGCTCCCAGGTTCTTCCCTCTCAGCGAGCTCCTGTACAGGTTGTGTCATCTTTGCTTCTGCCGCCACAGTGGGTGGCTAATGAATGATGCTACCTTCAGTTTGGAGGCACAAGAGGCCTTCAGGGTCTAAGCAAAGGGATTTCTGATGCGCAGAGGTTGGGGAGAAACACTCACTACTTTGCATAATTATCCCAATATATTACTTCTAATAAAACAACAGTTCTCCTTTGTTCGCTGGCTCCACAGTGCTTGGCAGTACCTTACATTCCCCCGGGGAATCAAGCTGAAGAACAAACCCCGAATCCTTGGTGCTTCTACAATTTTCCCTTTTGCTCCTTCTTTACCTCCTCTTTAGCTGACACTCACCTCTCCTGTTGGCTCTCAGAAAAGTTAACTCTCAGACAGCTCTAGGGTTAGTTAAGCTCTCTCCCAAAGGATTAGTTAAGCCTTCTCCTAAAAGGTGAGTCATGATCCCAAGGCAGGACACCTTCACTAATATTTCTCTGCCTTCCCTTCCTCTTTTGCAGACTTCTTTTCCCAGCCTCATAGAGGGAATTGCCTGGCTCACCTGTTTCTGTTTGAAGATACAAAATCACAGCCTCTTCTTCTCACAGCATGTGAAACACCCATGACCTCACGGGGCAGATCAAACCTTGGAGAAAAGAGCAGATGAATGAGCAAGCAAAAATGAGTAAGGATAAGCGATTGTCAAAACACCCACAATAAAGAAGAAATATGGTAGCTATGTCGTATCAGTGGATATAAATTTTCTACATTTTCATGCAGAGAAAACACCATCCCATAATAATGGTCTGCATTGTAGAAACCAAAATCATTTGGTATTTGATCGCATCCCAGGCAGAGCTCACTTCTTTTCCAAAGCCCACCTTGCCTCTGCATTATCATTGTTCACTATTCTGAAAGAACGTGATAGCACTTTTGTAAGAAAAGTGACTTTGGCACATTTATTGGTGACAGTCTTCCACATGAACAGGTAGAAAACAAGAAGTCTTTGATTTTTAGACTGATTGATTATCTGCCCTAATATAATGGGGAGAAGATTGGCTTTCCTCCAAGACGTTTCAGAGAAACATCTGATTGTGTTTCCTTTTAGACCCTCAGAAAAACAATGAGTCACGTTCACCTCACTGTTGTAATGATTATGACAAATAGGTGAATCACACCGACATTCTCAGCAGAGGCACCGAGCAAAATGAAGACTGTTTTTATTTGTATGATTTCCAAATATGAACATGGACTAAAAGAAATGTGAATGGTATGTGCTGATAGCTAAAGTCATTTCTGCGTGTCCCATGCATAGCTTCAGGGCAGGAGGAGATGAATCCAGGTGTGGACTAGGGGCCCATCTCACAGATAGGCCGCTGCCTGTATGAAGTGATTTCAAGGTCACAAGTAAAGCCCTCTGTACCCTCAACAGGCTCTCTGATGGTGTTTAGAAATGTTCATGTTGCCCACTTTTTAAAGTTGAGCCCGTGTTAAAATGCAAATGCTAGTAAGAAAGTTAAGATGTTGAGTCATTATGTGAATCAATACTGTAGTAATTGGGGTTCTTTAGTGAAATAGAATGAATAGGATGTGTAAATATATATACACACACACACATACATACACATACATATATATACGCACATACATATATACACATATATGACATACACGCACACAGATTTATTTTAAGGAATTGACTCACATAGTTGTGGGTGCTGGCAAGTCTAAAATCTGTCGGAGAGGCCGGCAGGTGGAAAGTCTGTCAGGAGTTGACGCTGTGGTCTTGAGTCCAAGGCAATCTGGAGGCAGGATTCCTTCTTCCTTAGGTGGATCTGTCTTTTCTCTTAAGGCCTTCAACTGATTATACGAGGCCCACCCACATTACAAAGAGTAATCTGCTCTATTCAAAGCCTACTGATTTCAATGTTAATCACATCTAAAATATACCTTCATGGCAACATCGGGCCTGGTGTTTGACCCAGTGCTGGGTACCATGGCCTAGCCAAGCTGACACGTAAAACTAGCCGTGACAAAGGTCTTGGCTTGAATTAGTCCACCATGTTTTTTGTCAGTTTCGCGAGGGGGGGTCAGTCCTTGGAAAAAGCTGGCTTTGACAAGGCCTAAAAGAGGAGGAGGGAGAAAGGAACAATAGGCCAGAGAAACGTGACATCGCGGAGGGGCATCCAAGGCCAGCAAGGAGACAGTGAGGGAACACGGTGCCGGGAATTTTGCTGCAGGAAAGGAGAATCCAGGCTTTGGAAAGAAAGTCCCCCCACAAGTTGGAGGATGAGGAGGAATATGAAAGTGATCTAAGGAAGAATGAGCCTAGAGCCTCTCAGCTCACCTGTCAAGGCCCTTGGATCACTAATGCTTTGTTGGACTTTAGTCTCTGTTTAGGATTAATATAAGAAATAGCAAGAAGACGACGAAGATTTATTGATTGGCACTCACCGTGTGCCAGACGCTATTCTAATTTCTTTATGTTTTAATTCACTTAGTCTTCCCAACGGAAGTGGTTCTATTATTGTCTCCGTTTTACAAATAAGAAAACTGAGACCTAGAGTGGCTAAGCAACCTGCCCAGAGCCACACAAGTAGAAATCAGCAGAGGTGGGATTTAAATGTATGCAACGTGTCATCAGAGCCTGTGCCCATGGGTACTACTCCATTGTCTCCAAAACTGCTGTGGAAGATACTGTCTAGCAAGTGATTCCGTGTTCCTTGTGTTAGGACGTATACACATGCAACATGTTCTTTCTGCTACCAGGAAAAAGATTGTATCTCCCAAGGAACTGGTTTATTTAGATGTACCAGATAACTTAACCCATTTGGTTTTCTCCTTCTGCATACTTTGTAATTTTCTTTTGCAATTTTAGCAGCCTATTTATAAACGCTTATTTTTCAAATTACTTCAAACCCTATTAATAAGAAGGGAATACATTTTTAAAAGTTTGTAGTATTTATACATTATTTTCATCACTTAAGATAATCAAATAACATTGAGAAATTTTACATTTTTTGAAGAAATCCTATTATCCTGGAAAACAAAACTCTAAAAGTGATTTTCATGACAGGGACAGCTGAGTCTCAAACAAAAACCAAGATTTCAAGAGCTTACATTCCAAGATTAAGTGGGTGTCGAGAGAAATAATTCACTGGAAATTTCAGGGTTGGGAAGAACCAGCTCCTGCTCCCCCTTCAGCATCCGAGCTCCACATATCGGGCCTGTACGGTTCCACCTGGAGAATATTGGACACCACACAAGGCCCTTCAGGAAAATTGATTCAGAAGGAGGTAGGACCTTAGGATTCTAAGGCTACGAACAATCCCAGGAGGGCAGTGAGTGGAGATAAAAGCCTGCAGTTAGTTGCCTGCAGTGTCCCAGCAAAACAACTACTCTGCTCGCTGGGGTTGGTCCCTATTCTGTTTCCGATCTACTCCTGTTTCTACCGCTTCCTCCCCAGCCCTGATTTAATTTGACCAAGCCTGGTCCATGCTGTCCACTCCCTGGCCTTGATTTTCGTGTATAGAGCCCCGTCCTGCCAGGGGCCTTCATCTGACACCCAGCCGTCACTCAGCCTCTACCAGTGACTGTGTCCACTCGAACTCCTGCCTCTCCGCTGCTGCCATCATCCCGCCCTATCTCACTTCAGCCCCACTGTAACTCAGCCCCTGACTCCACAGCTAAAACACTGCCTTCCCCCAGCCCTTTGCAGTGGGATGGTTGTTCCCACGCTGTGTGTGGTACAAGGCAGAAGACCATGAACACGAACCAGATCCATCGCATGCAGGACCGTCCCACGAAGCTGTAGGGTCCCAGCCCTGATTCCTTTCTACGAGTGACTGTGTCAAATACAGTAAGACACAGCAATGCTCAGCTTATGTTCCAGCCCAGGCTGAAACTTTCATGGAGCTGTGGACAAGGCATCTTTTTCCTCCTGGGTAAGCTTTCATATGAGCCAGCCAAAGGTTTATATTCCTTATGTGCTCTGCACCAGCAACCGCAGGAAAACCCAGGTCAGAAAACACTAAGGCCAAGGTGATGAGACCATCTGGAAAGTCCAGAGGACTTCACCGAAGTATTCCTCACAGACCACATACGTATCTCAGGCCATAAAATTCCAGCCATGTGGTGGTACTTGCAATGGACTAACGGATACTTGGGACCCAGGAGTTTCAGAAGCTTTCAGTGACCACTGGTAACCAATGGTCCCACCTATTGGTTGACAATCTATTTGATACTTTACTCAACCCCCTTTTTTCTTCACAGTCCTTGGGATCCCATGTCTAGGAATCACACCATGCTTGAACATCCCATGGTCTTAACTCTGAATTTGGATGCTGAGCCATCCTCCAGGACTGCCGGGCCTAAGCACGCCGCAATCATCTGTTGTAAGCATCTATCAGACCGTCTCTAAGAAGTGCTGTGATTAGTAGAGGGTGCCTGGCTTTTGAGGGCTTCCTGCATCATCTTCACGGTCATACCATCAATCTAGTCCTAGCTTCACCTGTGCTCTTGTGCAGGGAGCATGACCTTTATGAACTTACTTGAGAAAAAAATGTACAACAATGGGATTTATATGGAGCCTGAGCCACCCTGTATCAAAACGTGTACATGGATAGAAATCGTGGTCATGAAATAGACTCTGTGCAATCCTACACCAGCAAATGGCCCATCCGATCGCAAATGATAAAAGACACAACCCTACCTAGCTTAAATAAAAATGGAATATACCGACCCACAAAACAAAAACGTCTAATGGTAGAGCTTGATGGCTTCAGGTTCTACTGGATTCAGGGCCAAAACAATGTCATTAAGATTTAGTTTTTCTCTTTCTCTCAATTTCACGACTTTTTCTTCCTCCGTGACAGAGTACACGTGGTAATACCATGGTAGCAGTAGATTCAGCCTTTACATCTTTCTGGTTTCAGGTTCAACCAGAAATATCAAGCCCACTTTCTCAACTACTCAACGATCCTTTTGGAATTCATTGTCTTGGCTCTGATTGGCCTAAATTAGGTGATGTGCCATCCCTGAATCAATACCAGTGGTTGGGAGACGGAATGCACTGATCGGCTGAACTTAGCACATAAGTTCCACCCTGGATCTTAGGGAGGAGCTGGCTTAGGCTCCTCTGGGAACACATGCATGAAGACCAAGGGAAGAGCAGTAGATCTCTTAACAGAATAGGCTATAATTACAAAAAGGAAGAGTGGATATCAGGTGGGAAAAAACAGCCAAAACAGAACAAAGCTTGGGTTTCTGTCATCCTTATTTCTATGTCCTTGATGTAGCCCCAACATCAGTCTGCCCCACCCTCTTCTCAGGTCGTGACTCTTGCATGTAAGTAACCCACGGCCTGTCTGATCCTGTTGCCCTCCCTCTGGTTTTGACTTGGTCACCCTGTGCCTATCAAGCCCCAGTTCCACTGAAGCCTTGCTGAGACTATGAGCCGGCCAAGCTGAAGTCTGCTAGATGGTGTCTCCAATTCGAGCACCCTCTGACTCTACCTGTTACTGATCACACTGAAAGAAGGCAGAACCTGATATTTTTGTGATTCAGACCAAGAAAGACAAATCTGTAAACGTGCTAACCAAACAGATAGTTGGCTTTAAATAACTGACGGGGTTCTTTAGGGAGGCATCCAGGGAATAAAGAAGATGATCAGGTGATAGCAATAGAGAAATAGAGCCGCATTTAACAAAAGAACTCTTTCCAACAATAGCCGACGTACAGACTGCTAGAACTGCAAGACATTTTGAAAATATTTTTGACTATCATGTGGAGAAAGAGCATCAATGTGTACATCAGGTAAGATTCTAGTATGTATCAGCTAAAATTCTAGTTGAAAAAAGAAAACCAGTTATAACAAGCAAAATAATCCATGTCGAGCTCTGGAGATGTGGAGATCTAAATGCTCAAATGAGGTCTGTGAGAATCTCTTTCTGAGTTCTGCTTTCAGCCCCAGTTGGTATCATTGTCAGACACACTATTTCCCAGAAGAAGGAAGGTCACAGCAGCTCCACATCGACATCAGACCAGCTTAGCACTCCAGCAGAAAAAGAATGTATCATATCTCTTCCTGTAATATTTCCAGCTTAAGTCCCAGGAAAGGCTCTCATTGGCCAAGCTTGTGTCACAGGCCCATAGGTCAACCAATTGCCAAGGCCAAATATAAGAAATACTGTGACTGGCCTGGGCCTGGGCATTCTAACATATGATTAAGAGCACGGAACTCCAAAACCAGATGTCCTGGATTCAAGTCTCACTTCCTCTACATACTAGATGTGCACTGTGTGAATCATTTCCTCATCTGTAAAATGGAGATATAGTCTGACCTCATGTGAGTCTTGCAAAAATCAAAACAGCTCATAGCTGTAATGCGCTTAGAACAAATCTAGTGCATTCTACACACCCAATAAATTAGATACTTTAATAATTATGATAATAATGATGATGATGATGGTGATGATGATGGTGATGATGATGATGATGGTGATGATGATGGTGATGATGATGATGATGATGGTGATGATGATGGTGATGAGGATGAGGATGGTGATGATGATGGTGATGAGGATGAGGATGGTGATGAGGATGGTGATGAGGATGATGGTGGTGATGATAATGGTGATAATCATAATGATGATTAGCCCTTCCATGTGTGGGGAGTGTGGTTAGCCACCCAGCAACAGCATGTTTTGAGAGTAAGAGAGAGATGATTCCTAAAAGATAGGGTTCTATTTTCAGAAGATGGGCAAAACATATCGATCAAGCAAAAACCACAGGTGGCCATCATAGCAAGTGTGTAAACAACTGACATTCACATGCGACATGGGTGTGTGGGTGTGGGGGTGCGTGAGCGGTGTGCGTTGGAGTTTGAGACGAGAGCTTAGAGAAAGGGGTTCTTCCTGGAATTGTTTTTTCCAGTTAATCCCCACAGCGTAATCTCCTGTCCCCTCTAATGAGGCTATGGAGGGCAGCTCTGAGTGTGTCGTGCTAGGACCTGGTTTGGCTTGAGTGTGTCCATCACAGTCCCTGAGTGGGGACTCCAGCAGTACGGTTCTGGTATCGAAGTGATACGTTAATACACTGGTGACTCAATACAACTAATGCCTTACAGCGGAGGACTGCCTTATGCTAGGAGAAAATTTGAGTAAAAATAAAGCAGCTTTTTCCTATATGCACCAAGGAGGTTTTTATTTCCTCTAGAATTCGTGAGTTCACTCCATAAAATGCACTGAGTACATACTGTGTACCCAGAACCCATTTAGGGCCTAAGACTGAAGAACAGGGGCAAAAAGAGATTTAGGAATGAGGATAATAAAGTCTAGGGCTAGAGGCATGGTAAAAGAAAGGAAGAGCCAGAAAACTGTGTTTGTTTTAAGCCAAAGTGTTATCCTTTTGAAATTATTTCCTATATTTATCTTCTAAAAGCAGAGTCCACATTAGATAGACCATAAATCTAACTGAGTTCTGAGAAATAATATATTCTCAGACTTGCCTGAGGTGGGGTTTGCATGGCCGTATGTTTTTCTTGGTTTTATTTGCATGAGAAAAAAAAAAAAAGAAGAATAGAAAAAAAAGCTTACCAAGCACAGCTGTAAGATTTTAGTTTCAAAATGCTATTAAAATTACTTCTCAGCTCAAAGGGTAAATTTTTAATTTTCATGAACATACCTTGTAGAAAAAGGTAGCCCATAATTTTCTTCTAAGTTTAGATTATTTTGTAGTTTTCAGTCTGTCTTTCATTTACTCAATCATCCAAAATGTTTCTGTATAATCATGAGTAAAGGAGAAAGGAAGCTAAGGGTTTGGTTTTTTTTTTTTAACTCCTTAAAGAAAAATTGTTGAATTTAGCACTTTGGACATGACTCTTTAGATAGATTGGCTATGGTTTAAGAAAAGGCTTACAAATAACTATTTTTCTGTCAAATGTTTTTTACTTGTTTATATTTCTTATTCAGTAAATAATTTAAATCATTTTCCACTCCCTCATTCATAATCCATTATTACTTGTTCTGAGTATGAAAGTTGTTACAGGATATAGTAAAACATTTTAATCGGCTTGATGAAATGGTCGAGCTACACACTGTTGACTGGGACCCTGTGTTTGGAAAGTATTGTCCTGACCTCTCGCATGTCTAACTTGAGGGCAATGAATGTCTTCTAATGTGGAAGACTGATCACCCGTGGGGAAGTGAAAGCTGCTGTTGCATTTGAAGATGCTCTTACTGATAACCGGCTTGCCAAGCACACAGGATTGGCTAGAAAGCAAAACTAGTTGCGACACTCAACGTTCAGAGAAAATTTTGAATCCTAACAAAGTTCCCCTGTTCTAATTATAATAATTTGCAGAACAAAAACTGTGGTCGATGAAGACTCTGTCTGAAAAATAGTTGGGCATTAAAAATAGCTCCTCATCAGTCCCTGTCAAGTCTCATGGAGCCAAGGTTAGACCCAATAAAAGTTGTATGACGTTCTAATGATATCCAGCTGCTCCAACCCAAGGAGCGAGACCTTGGAAATCAAAGAAAAACCTTTGCTCAGCTGGATCCCTGTGCTGAATCGATGACACCATGACCTTTTGCTATTTGAACGTTCTGAGGGAAAAGAAGAGTGACAGGCCATGTATTCTAGACAAAAATAGCAATGACTACAATTTCCGATGAGTATATTGCATGTCTAAGTGCCTGCCAAGTTTGATCTTTCAAGTTCTACCCTGAACGTATGGATTAAAAGTGAACAAGATTGTTTAAGGATCACGGTTACCATTTAGCGGCTTGTCAAGCGCACCACGGGCAGTAACAGATTTTGTGTCTGACTACTTGGCTGACGAAACGCGACTGAAGGATTTCTATTTATTTTCATTATTTTTACATAAAATAATTAAATAAAGCCCTTTGATTTACACTTCTAGTAATTTCATAAATTAATTTTAATACGATTTCTCTCCCCAAACAACATGGTATAGTAGGAAGTGTATTAGAGATTTTGGAGTAAGATGGAGAGAGAGGGAGGTGATTGAAGTCACTTAAAAGCTGTGATAACTAGAGAAATCACTAACCACCCACCTTCCGGCACGAGATGTTCCCTTCTCCATGTCAAAAAAGTCACTTGACTTAAGTTATTGAAGGTTAAAATAAGATAATACATGTACAGTAGCTGGTAATTCTTAACTCATAATAGGTGCTTGATAAATATTCTCTTCTCAATTATTTTTTGGTTCCAATAAATCCTACACCCACAAGTTAGATAGCTTCACACTTGAGTTTTGTTTGTAAGTGGCCAGTTATCCCTAAGGGACAGGCTCTCTTGCTCTCAAGACCAGATGACAACACATTTTAATGCACCTGCAACAACATTCCTCACATCACTAACGGTATCCGTTTGTTCAGCGAACCCCTGCTGGACACGTATTCCTGCCGGCCACGTGCTCAGGGATACTAGGTGAAGAAGGTCCAGAGCCCGCACTCCAAAAGTCGACTGCCTCGTGAAGGAGCCAGGCAAGAAAACCAACAATTACACCGAAGTGTCGTAAGTTTTATCCAGGGGTCTTCACACAATGTTTGAGAAAAGAGAGTCTGGGCTCTCTGGGAATAATGGAGGGAAGAGGTAAGTCCAAGAACGTTTCAGCTGGGTCTACACCTGGCAGAAGTGTTAGCCAGAGGACAGGAGCAGACGCGGGGAAGAGAGTTCTAGGCGGAAAAAGAAATCACGCCTTGAATCGTGACAGTTAAAGAGGGAAAAATTGTTTGCACGTCTGTGGTGGCCAAGGAAGGCTGCTAAAAAGATGTAAAGACTAAATGCCCTCAGGAAGCGTAGAATCCAGCTGGAGGAGTGAGATGCATACACAGCAGGTAACCACATGAGGCTGGAAATCGACACTTGTAGTTGGAACTGTCTGAGCTCTCCAGGTCTGCTGAGTCCTGCAGAGTGATTTATCGAACTTATTTTACAGAATTAATGATTTACCCAGGACTTACGGTGTTGGCTGCCAAAGCGTTAGAGCCTAAGACTTCCAAGCCTAGTCTCTGAGACAAAGTTGGAGCAGACAAAGAAACACTCTCGCTGCTCGAAAGGGAAGTTTCGAGCAGTGAGTGAATTGCATGTCATCTAATATTTTTAAATAATAAAAAAATAGTGGCAAAAATAGTTAAACAAGCAGTAGAGGAAAAAAGCAGCCTGACCTACTTACCTTCAGAAAACAGGGTTTTGATTGACTACTGTAAGGCTAAATACACACACACACACACAAACTATACACAAACACTATACTCTAGTTGGTGAATTTGTTCCTTATTGGAATATGGTCTTACCATTCTAAAACTATTTTACATGTATAATAGGGTTGAACTAATAAGTAAACATATTATAAGATACAACTCTAGGAAAAAAAGATTGCTGTTGACAAAGGTTTATCAATAACCTGCATGTATTTTTAAATTATAATATTTACATAGAGAATAAAATAGATTTTCCTTATAAGATTAATTTGTGAATAATATTAACAAAACATTATCTTGAGAAACGTTCGATGATGATTTAATTTGAGTAAAAGATTAATCTCTTAAGCACATTTCTTTCTCTGCTAATGAGAGCTAATCAAAACTGTACGCAAAGAGAAAGCCTACATGTCTTGATCTGCTCCAGAACGTCTAATATTCTTTAGATTTGGAGGATGGACTGCGAAGGGATGGAGAAACTCACTGCCGTGTCCAACATGTGAAGAGCTACATTCAAGGGATTTCTCTGGATCCGTGGGCCTCCACGGCCCTCAGATGGAGGTCAAGGTGGGTGAACACAGCTTGGCAGCTCGGGAGGCCTAAGAGCGAGGGGAGGGAACGATGATGCTCTAAAAAGCTAGGTCTGCGCCTGCAGAGGGGACCCCCAGGGCCTGGCTCCCGGCCTCCTGGTGGGTTTGGAAAAGCTCTTTGTGACGTGGTGAGCCCCATGATCTCATCCAGGGACACGAGCATTTTAAGCATCTCTGCATCTCCTCTTCGTGTTTGGAGCATTTGGGCCCCTCTCCTCTCGGTCCTGGCATCAGGCCGTTAACTCCCTTGTCAACATCAAATTAGTCCTTTCCATAGGTCTGGAAGTGTCTGGAAGGCTGGTTATAGTTAAAAACGGGTTCTAGCCTGGCAGTCTCTAAAAAGTGATTCAAATCCTGCATAATCTTTTTTAGCAACCCTAAGCATTTCTCCTTAATCTGTGCAACCAGTGTTTCTGAGAGCTGCTTTTCACACCTTCTAAAAGTGAGCTTCTAACAGACCGAACAAGTCTGCAGATAAATAAGAGACTCACCGATAAGGCGTCAACAAGTGGACACACCAGAGACTTCCACTGGTTGCTGTGCAGAGTATGTCGTGGTCTCAGTTCACTGGGCAGTGGCTCCACCATCACCTCGCCCAGCTTCCCAAGGGTCAGCCCCACGCCAAGCTCCACAGAGGATCACAGCCCCTCCATGGCACTGAGCCACCACAGGCTCTGCCCAGTCACCGTAGTCTACCGTGTACAACGAAACCAGGGGACGCACCCAACACTACGCCTAGAACTCAGCCAGCAACGAGCAGCCTGGACCGCTCAGTGATACGGTCGTCGGAGCTGGGAGAGTTGTAAATAAAATGTCCTTGACTTCAAAAAATGAAACAAGTGGACATATTGTATAACGAGTGCCAGGTTTCTCACAGGTGGAGAAACGAGAAAGCATCAGACAAACCCAAACCCAAATCATGTCTCTTCTCTGTACAGATGGATTTGGGGTCCCTCGGGGGCTGTATTAGTTTCCTACTGCTGCTGTAACACATCATCAGAAATTTAATGGCTCAAACAACACAGATTTATTATCCTACCATTCTGTAGGTCAGAGTCCAACTCGGGTCTCGCAGGAATAAAATCGGGGTCGGCAGGACTGCTCGCCTTTCTGAATGCCAGGAAAGGGCGCTTTTCCTTGCCTGTCTCAGCTCCCAGGGCTGGACTGTACTCCTTGGCTCGTGACCCACACTTCCACCCCTCAGAGCCCACGCCTAAAGGTTACACTGCCACCCTCTGACCCTGCTGCCATTGTCACAGCTCTGACTACAGCCAGAAAAGGTTGTCTTCTGTCTAAAGACTCTAGTGATTAGACTGAACCAACCTGAATAATCCCCGTTGCAAAGTCTTTAACTTCATCCCATCTGCAAGGTCCCTTTTGCCATGTGCTGCAACATATTCACAGGTTTAGGGATGAGGACACCTTTGGGAGGTCATCATTCTGTTTACTACAGGGACTTTTCAGGGGAAGGGAGACATAACTCTCCCCAGACCAGCACCGGGGAACTCCGAAATGCAGCTGAGACCGATTCCCCGGGGACCCCCCTATGAAATCGGCTGAAGTCTCCTGCACGGCGTCAGCACACGGATGCTCCTACTCAATTAACGACTGCTGATTTGTGCTGAAAAGGAAAATTACGACACTGCTGCCACAGATCTCTAGTCG
>NW_006437828.1:7765922-7807474 GCF_000325575.1 Pteropus alecto | reverse complement strand
GACCCTGCTGCCATTGTCACAGCTCTGACTCCAGCCAGAAAAGGTTGTCCTCTGTCTAAAGACTCGAATGATTAGACCGGACCAACCTGAATAATCCCCGTTGCAAAGTCTTTAACTTCATCCCATCTGCAAGGTCCCTTTTGCCATGTGCTGCAACATATTCACAGGTTTAGGGATGAGGACACCTTTGGGAGGTCATCATTCTGTTTACTACAGGGACTTTTCAGGGGAAGGGAGACATAACTCTCCCCAGACCAGCACCAGGGAACCCCAAAATGCAGCTGAGACCGATTCCCCGGGGCCTCCCCTATGAAATCGGCTGAAGTCTCCTGCACAGCGTCAGCACACGGATGCTCCTGCTCGATTAACGACTGCTGATTTGTGCTGAAAAGGGAAATTACGACACTGCTGCCACAGATCTCTAGTCATTGTCAGACTGCCTTCCTGGTGGCTCCCCTTTATCCAAAGCCATGTCCCTTTGCACGAGGAAGGCCTCCGCCTTGTTGAGAGCTGCCTGTCCAGGCCCTCCCGCCCTCAGGCAGGGCTGGGTCCAGGCGTCTAGGAGGCACCACTTCTTGCTCTACTGCATGGCACACGCGCTCCAGTGCCCTGCACGGCAGCAGGCGTGGGGGGTTCGCACCCGCTCCGGCGCCCTGCACGGCACCCGGGCACGGGGGGTTCAGCGAACACCTACTGAGATGAACCCTCAGTCGGTACTTGGGGGACCTGCATACCCTTGCTCCATATCTGCTTTGGCCTATTAAGTAATGGAAATGCTTTTTCTCCCTGCTTCCAGAAGAAAAATATTAGAAAGGAGCGGGAAGTGATTCTCTCCATAATCTCGGTGTGACCGAGAAGATAATGTTTTTATCATGGTCTTTGGTGCCAACTGGGAGACTCGGGCTGAAAATACAATTTTCCTGAATTATTTAAATGTTAAATCTTAGCCCTTTGAAGCACCTTATATGATGTCCATACCCTCAAATTATTCCCAGATATTTACATGAGTAAATGTACATTTTATTCACGGGCCTTTCACATGTTCTGTTAATAGTTTTTAGGTCCAGTTGCTAAACCTTGGCAGCACATTACCGTTGCCTGTGGAGCTTTTAAAAAATACCAATATCCGTACTTGCCCTCAAAAATGCTGATCTAATTACTCTGATAGGGTCCCAGGCCTCAGTATATTTAAGCTCCCCCGAGTGGTTACGACGTGACACCAGGAAAGAAAACCACTAGACTGAAGAAATAAACTGTATTTCTTAATATTCAGGCTCACACTGCATTTTGCTGAAGAGATAGGTGTGAGGTACCGCCCCAGGCTGAAAAACGCCTCCGTTTCTTGTGCGCAAGTGACATCCACACATTAATCTGATGATTTCTGTCAAGGTCTAACCAGCATAGTCCTTTTCACTCCTTGTCAAAATCTCATTCCAGAAGTATCCCTCTCCTTCCGGTCGTCGTTCCCGCCCCCACCCGACATCTTTCTTTCTGATCTGTAGCTGAGCCAGAACTAATGCTCTATGAAACGCCCCCTCTGCCCCGCTGCGGCCACCCTCGTGCATCCCCACCTGTCACCTGCTTGTCTCTGCTGCTTTCTTTCAACCTCCTGCCACTCATCCTTATCCCTCATCACCCTTCGTTATTCCTAAACACAAATAACGGGAAGAATCAGAGCGGGCAAGGAATTCCGGAGATATACTGTGCCCGCCGTAAATCTGTGCTTCGCAGGTCGCCAGCAGCATGGGGCAGAATTGACCTACGGGCCCAGGAACTGTGCTCTCAGATCCACCATTCCGTTAGCACGAGGCCACCCTTCCTTCGGGTGCTCTAAGTCAATGGCTGAGCGAGGATGCTAAGTCTAGCCTGTCCCTAGGGGACTTGAGCTTGTCTGACTGGTGACTTGGGCTCAAGGGCTCCTATTGGCCTTGCCCAACGAATGTAAAACTGAACTGCCAGCTGAGACTCTTCACCGACCCTTCTGTCCCTCCCTCCCGAAGGTCAGACCAACTTCCAGGTCCCGCTCCATTTTCCTTCCCACGCATCTGCCCAGATAAACTTCTCGTCCATCTGATTCCATCTCGGCATCTGCTTCTTGGAGGACCCAAACCAGCATGTGTACTAGTGGAGAAAATGCATTTCAGAAGCTCCCAGAGGGTCCTAGCGTGCAGGAACCTGTACTATAGGTAGGTACGCATAGAGAGAGGCCACAATTCACAGCACCTACAGTGCATAAGCTACCCAGTTGCTCAGGAGAAATGTGGTTAATTGCAGTCCCAGGAGAAGAGACGAATTTCCTCAGCAGTTCTTCATAAAGGAAACACTGTGGGATGTCATCAACCACATCCTTAACAACATCCCTACAGTAAACACAAAACGGGTTTCATGGAGTTGCTCCCTATGACATTCCTCAGCATTGCCAGGTTCTTTCCATGTGCTACTACTTGGCGCAAGCAGGTTCTGCTCACGTACAAATGTGGAGAGGAATTTTCCACTTTGGTTAGTAGATCTCCCCCTGAGAAGACTCACGCTGCATCTTGGGTCCGCGATTGCACTCCAAGGGTACCAGAGAACATACGTGTTTTGTCTATTTTTCATACTGGGCTTCCGCATAAAATTGTGTTTAACCAAAAGATCCTACTGCTACCGAGTGCTTGAAAATTACTCTACGGACTACAGAAAAGGTGATCCTCCCAGTCTTCAATAATTTTAGGCTGACCCCAATTGAACTCACAACAAATCCTGACTTTAGAGCCTCCGAATAATTAACTTCGCTGTGGGATGATCGATAAACTCGAGACTGTGACTTGATATCTAAACAGACAAGACGTGCCTGGCCAGGAGTGATGTCCACGTTGAGGTGGACCCCATGCAGCTAACACCAGGCCACGAGAGACCAGAGAAACAAACTCCTCCCACGTGGCCGGAAACTTCGATGGCAGTAACCCTGAGACTGACAGCTTCCCCATCTCACAGTTCATTCTTTTCATTTCCTGAATGAAGAGAAAGTATCTAAACCCTGAATGTGAAGAAATAAGGTTGGGAAAGTCCAGCTCTCTAGGGTCATGACACTAGAACCCATCACAAAGGCCAGCCCGTTGGGATCCTCACCTCCAAGATCCGATCTGTTATCCTCTGTCTTCGGGAAGCCTCCCCACCTGGCACAGCACACACCTGTACCGGTCACGCAGGTGCCCACCAGCTTCCCGCACCTGGCCCACGCCAATGCTGCATGCTGAACTGAAGGCTTTTCTCCTTCCTGAGCTGTTCTTTCCAGCATCCTTGCAACAAACCTGGAATGTCAGGGTTTAAGATGTTTAGTAAATGCGTTCTCCCCATCAGTTACGATTTCCCAACCTCCTCGCTTATTGAGCTACAGTTCACGGCAACTCCGGTGAAAATGATTAGGAAAAAACGTAATGTACAGTTCTATTACCTATGAATTCATGTCTGCTTTAAAGACACCGCTTTTAGCTGATGGAGGGCGCATGCTACATTATAGAATGACTCCAGCGGAGACTTTGAATAACTTAAGTAGGAGCTGGATTGCAAATCAAAGAAACAGCAGCAATTGAATGTAAGTTCCAAGGTGGGTCTTTGTGCCCTTCCAAATGAGCGAACAGCACTGTGCGAAGAATCAGAGTTCAAAGACATCCAGAAGAAGAACGAAAAACAAAGGGAATCATTATGTCTGCCGATCAAATTGGATTCTTGTTATTATATCACCCATATTCTTGGCCCCAAACAGGCATCCACAGAACATTCTCATGTGAAACAAAAGTTTTATTTTTTTAAGTATCGTGATTTATAACTTAAAATGGATATTCATCTACTCACACCCACACCGTTTTCACCAACGAACTTCCTTCTCCACCAACGAACTCCCTTCTCCACAGAAAGAGAGTAATGATGGCTCTTTCTATAGAGGCAGAAAGAGCCATCATTACTCTCCTTGCAAGAAGATAGGGAGCCCTCTACGACTGGCAGAGTCTAGGGGGCAAGCCAGGCACATCACCTCCCACCAGCTTACCAATCCCTGACTTTGGGTACAGTGTGGGGCTAATAAACCTACCAGGTTCTTTCTAGAGAGAAAATCTGGACAATGCAGAGAAATCAGAAACAGTGAGCATGTTAGTAAATCAAGCTGCCAAGTATGCTACTGAACGAAGCTCGGGTAGAGACCGAAGTGATGGGAAGAGCCGGGATTCAGCCTCTGACCAGCGTCACCACCGTCCTGGTCTTACCGCGTGATGGCCGTAGGCACAGACCTGACCTCGCTGGAACACACATGGCCGAGCTCTCGCTCTGCCAGCTTGCTATGACATTCCTTTAGACTGTTGACACTTTTCGGTTTCTGTTTATTCCGTCTGTCCTTTCTTGCCACTATTCCGGGTCCCCATGCTGTTGCTCCAGTGTGGCCACATCAGTGTGGCTTGGAAAGCGCTCACATGAGACAGTTTCTCCCCATGGAGTCTGGTCACGGCTTGTGGCAGGTTTACTGGTTGGCGAAATAAAATCTGCTTCCTTCCTTCTCGTTTTAAAGGCTGTTCAATATGCATGTGGAAAATGACACGGGTGGAATTTAATGCCTGGTGATTTGCAAAACTCTTCACTTTCTTCAAAACTGGAAAACCTTTGTAAAGACAATGCAAAGATGCTTTTGAGATTTTTTTTTCCCCCCATTGCCTGTAAAAGACAGGAACCAGGCAGTTAAAAATAAACGGTTCCAAGAGTGCCAGGCTGAGCAGAATAAGCATAATGCTGGCCTGTAGGAGGGAAATCTCAAGAAATCAGCTCTGGAAATTGTCCTGCTGCCTGCTCCCCCCAAGGCCAGAAAAAGTGAAGTAAGGAACAAGAGGTTTTATCAAATTGGACTTCATTATTTTCAGTATGTCGCAAATCCACCACTCTCCAGGATAACCTCTCCGTAGGTAATGCTTCTTAAACGAGGAGTCTTTTCTCAGACTCGTCTGGTCAGGAGCCATTGGTGATTGCATGGGAAAGTTAAGGGCCAGCAATTCTGCCACTAATGCTTTCGAGATAGGCCTGAGGTGTTCTTAAATTTATTGAGCTTTTTCTTGTGTGTGTCTGTATACGTGTGTGTCTGATCAATGGTATTTTAAAAAAATAACCTTTTAAAGAATTTTTGCAAGTGTTTTTGTCTCATTATAAATTTTTTAAAAACACGGTTAGTATAGAAAATATACCATAGTAAAATATGTAGAAAGGGGTGCAAAGATTTATTGACAAGGAGGTTCATCATTGCGTTATTCTTAATTTAAAAACTGTAAACAACCGAAATGGTCAAAAACAGAGCTTAGATATAAATACCCATGCTATGCAGTCATTAAAAATCATTTAAGGATATGGGATAGTGATCACAGTATATTAAGAGAGAAAAAATAAAGTTATAAACAGTCTGTGTTATGACTCCATTTGCTTTTAAGTAGTTCCTCATTTATTTATTCATTTTAAAAAATAAAATATTCCAAAAGGTTAAATATGCTATAATTTCTGGATGATTCCAAGTGATTTTTATTTTCTTTATATTCTACAAAATGTCTTCAATCACTGTACATTATATTTAGAATCAGGAGGAAAATGATTATTGTTTTCGAGTTTAAAGAAACCAATTTCCTCAATAACTAAAGAACTCGTAGTTAAATCAGTTCTTTGAGTCTTCCTGTTGTTATAAATAAAAGAAGTGAGATGCTTCTGCTCCCTTGCCACCGATGTCAATGAATTTCTATCCAGGCTCTTGGTCTCTCAAGTGTTTGGCTCAAACATCTCTGGCGGGGGCACAATTTTCCCAGAGCTTTGTCCCCTATCTTCTTCCAGGTCCAGGCAGGCAGGAAGAAGACACACACCTGCATCCAGCTGTTCCATCCGGGCACTGACCACCCACCTCCGAGGTCCTCTTAAAGGGAGAGGGTTCTGCCCCCACCTACCCACTGTCTTTGAAAGGCCACGGGGACCGCATGTTGCACAGGAAGAACCCTTGGTCTGGAGAGACAAAGTGGCCAAAGTTCTAGAAAAGCATTCAGTTGTTCTGCTTCTCCAACTCCGTACAGTTCCACCTCAGCGAGAAAATGACACAGTGACTCTTTTCTGTGCCAGCAAATCCAGGTCTCCCCGCCTCCCTCCCTGCGTTCCTTCTCAGTAGTCAGCCCCAAAGTTGGGGTTCCAGGACTTGCATTTCAACACACACACATATTCCCCTTCACTGACAGATTCTCGTTGGGTCATAGGTATCAAGAAATGACTGCGATTTCCTGCCCTGAGAGATTAGAATCAAGGGAAAGTTACGTAGCAATACGGGAGCGTGAGTTTACCGTACGAGAAATAATACGTGGGGGATTTCCAGCTTTTTATTTCGAACTACTCCGTGCTATAAATAAATAGAATGGCCAGAATAATCTTAATCAGCTTCACTGTGCAAAATTAAAATTCAAAAACATTTTTATTGGGTTCTCCCCAGATGTCATTTTTGTAACAGAGTGGGATTTAATGAATGTAGCTCTTTAGAGATACAAATCGCCATTATTTTTCCTTTTTTCATAAAGATAGTGAATTTAATGACATCATTATTTTCACCAGCTTCCAGCCCTCGGAAACATAAGATTGATTGATTTTTCCCAAAACCTTTTGTGTAGTAAGGTTTTATGCAAGTGGAAAACTTAATGCTAACAGAAACAAATTTGACCATGCTTTTTAAATTATAGGATAATTGCTAATTCTGTGGTCATTCATTCCCATGCCATCAACTCCAACACAGGAAACTATGAGAAATATAACCACTGGTAAAATTAAACCTGCAATTATAGCACCAATTTCTAGGATATGTTGATTTTTCCTATTTTGCAACATGCACACAGATATATAAAATTTTCTCATTTATTTCTCACATGTTGACCTTATAAATCCAGAATCTGTCGTGTCATGATGATTTTTATAAATTTAAGACAGTTTTTGATCCTGCTTCTTTTTTAGCTGATTTTTAATGAGTGCGATTATATACTCAACATGTTAGCACAACTACCCTTAAAACACATTGATCAAAAAAGAGAGAGAGAAGAAACAGACATAAAGCAAATCCATGCCTTATCTCAAGTTACCATCATTTAGCCAATGATTATCTTTGTCACCTAGCATTTGGATTAATCTCTGAATTTACAATAAATTCTCATCGCACTTCATATCTTTATTAATATCCACCATCAACTTCCAGAACTTTTTCTAGATTCTGTTTTTCTAGACATTGTTTTCTAGATACTGTTTATTTTTCTCATCCACTACCTTAAGCCCTTCTCAGTTCGTAGTTACATGTATTCAAGTGTTCACTATACTTTAACTTAAAACCATTCAAACAGCTCCCTAATTTTCCTCATTGGCTGAAGCCTTCTCTCACCAGAATCCTCCTTCCATCCCCATTATCTGCATAATCAGTCTTTGACCTTTTTCCTTTTCTACAGCCGAAGTCAACTTTTAGTTTAATAAATTTCATCCTATTCTCTGTATGTGTTATAAGCCTCTCTGGGTCAGTATCATCATTCTTCAGTTATTAATTCCATTGGAAGGGGTCCTGATTAAGTCGTGTTACACGAGCACATATCTGATTTGACATAACCCCATCCAGAGATTAGAAATGTAGGGGAGGGTAAATGTCATAGTAATAAATGTTGAGCACTTAGTGCTGTATATGTACTATCTGAACACAGTGTATGACAGTAATCATTAATATCAATAAGGATGATGATGATGATGGTGATGATGGTGATGGTGATGGAGAGGGTGGTGGTGGTGACCATGCGGACGACCACAACAACTGTGATGGAGGGACATCTCCTTTTCAAATTATTGTCGTCACATTTTCTTAAGCGATAGTAGAGCTGATTAATTGAGATTTATTCTTCTCCCTCTCTTTTAGTGAAAGCACCAATTCAAAGTGCACTCTTTAAATGGGGATGGGGCAAGAAAATAAAAAAAGAAAGATCATGGACATCTGACTAATATTTCTTTTATTTGTAAATTTTTTAGCGCACTATTGCAGGGCTCGTTAAACTTTATAAATGAAAGAAAAAATATCGAGATAATCTATTTTGTTCATTATCGTATGGGTGACCTGTTTCTCCAGAGGAAAATCTAACTAGAGTGATGATGAGATGTTTAACTAATACTAAAAATTTCCCAGTAGTAGCAGAAAAAAGAAAACAATATTTTTTTCCAGACCACACCCCTTTTGGACGACTTTCGAGCAGTGATTGACAGTGGCGGTGTGAGCTTTCAAACGGTCTTGCAGATTGTGTGGAAAACATGGTCCTTGCCGGTTCCTTGGCTCCCTTCACATTCACCGGCCATCTCAACCAGGCAGACACTCACCTGAAACGCTTCTGAAAGGCCATGGTAAAATACGCAGGGAAATATAATTGGTATGACCTTCGCCTCTTTCCACAGGTGCTGTACCTATAACGAGGTTCAAAGTATGAGCGAGTCTAACAGTTACAAACACAGAATTCCCACGCCCAAAAGATTTCCCCAAACGACAAATAAAAACATACAGAAAGGCGTGGTTGTTCACTCTCGTTTTCTCTTTAGTGGATGGGCTATTATTTTCTATCAGGACCCCTTCCAATGGAATTTGTTTATTTAATGTTTATCTCTAGTCAGCTAGTGCCTGAAAGAGGAGAAAGGATCATTGCAAGTATGAACTAGAGAAACTGAAATCTGCCTGCCAGTGCCTGGGAAGGAAATTAATTCTTTAAAGCAGAAGTGCTAGCAGAGCATTTCTGCACAGAAATCCCGATATTACACGTCCATCTGAACAGGTGTGTCCCCTCCCGCCGCCCCTCCCAAATCCCCCACCCTCCACCCCCAGGAGAGGAGCCATCATTTTCTTTAGATCTTTGATGAATCCTCAGCCAGGAAGAATTGTTAAAACCCACTGCTCAGCAGGACTCTCCTTTTTCTATTCTTCTACTCAGCAACTTTCAAACACCTGGAAAGATATTTTAAAAGGGCTCCACCTCTGTGTCATTGCTCATAAATAAAGTCTGAGCAACACGATGTACCATAAGCATAAAAATGACACGGATGTTAAACAGTGTGATAAAGCGGTCACTTGTCCCATCATTAGAAAATATCACCAACAGGAGTAACAGACAAATTGAAATCTATTACAATATTTAAATTTTTTTCAATTGCCATTTTTAAAAATTTCAAAACCTCGGGGTGTACGTGGATTATTGTGTGATAGCCTTGTGGCAAAATTCTCTTCTGTTGACAAGCAGGACAGGAATTTGAGTGCTGCAGAAAAGCCGCCACATTTGCTGATACCATCTATTTTGCGATTGTCACGGTCTGTGAATTTTTGGAGTCATAGTTTTTTTTCTCATACTTGGTCCTTCTATGTCTTGCTCATTTTTTCCAATGATCCTCATCCTTTGGTGGTTAATTTCCTCACAGGTGGGATGCCACAGATGATATCTGAGTTCATGACCAGTTACAAACAGTAAGTAAACTATACTGGAGAGCTAAACTAACAGTTCTGCAATACGGTAAATGCTGGGGGGCAGGGTTTACATAAGGTGACATCGATCACTCACCAGCAGGGACATAATTAATGCCTTGGACTCTTATTCCAGAAAAGTAAAAGATTTCACTGAGCTTATGTTAATTATAGGATGTGACTCTCTAAAGGTATCTCTTAAAGTCATACCATAACCGTTAAGCTACATCATCATTAATAGCGTACCTCCGTAAAATGATAGAAGTTTGGTTTGGAGTAAGAAAAAGGAGAAGAAAAAGAAGACGGGAGAAGGAGGCAGAGGAAGATGGAGGAAGCAAATGGCCAGTGGAAGAACGGCCTTGTAATGCTGCCTTCAGCGACGATGCAGGCCCTGTGTCCTGGTGCCTCGGAGCTCATTTCTGTCCCTGCACAGAGAAGAAGCTTAAAGTGAGGGGAGAGCCAGCTGGGAGGGCTCAGTCCTTCCAGTCGAGCTCCTGATACAGTCATCTTGGAACAGGGACATGAGGAAACATAGATGGTGACCCCAAAGTGCCAGACTGAGCTCTGGGTCTACCTAAGGGCACGTATTTCTCTAAAGCAGGGGTTTTAGAAGAAACAGTAGTCCCCCATCCAAATTCGGAAATTATACTCAAAACTTTGTGTTCGTATGTCTCTTTGCTCTGCTGGGGAGAAGAGAGAGAGCTTTCTTTAGAGAGGCAGGACCTCAAAACATTTGTTGAAGCATCGCTCGGAGCCAGGGTTTCCCAAAGCCTCTCTTTCCGGAAATGTCCGAGTTGCTCTGCATCTCCTATGCCCTGATTATAACAGAAGGGGCACAGCCAGCACTTAGGGTGTTGGAACAGCTGTTCCCTTCATGTAAAACCTAAGTCGCCTACATCCACAACCTCAGCCTCCTTAAGCTCATGTCCTAACCTGGTTAACAAGCCCAGGATCCAGATGAACGGCACCAGTTACATGCAGGCGGCACCCTGCGGTTTGCTAACATCTCTCTCTTTTGCTGTGTCCGGCTTGTTTCATGCCTCTGGAGATAAGTAGGTAAGACACCTTACCATTAGTTTCTATTTACAGAACAGCGAGTTGAGGCCCAGAGAGCTAAGATGAACTTGTTCAAGTTCATGACCGGTGGTGGCTGGACAGGCGAGAATCTAGGCCTCTCACTCCTAGGTCAGTGTTTGCTCTGCTGCAGTGTGCTGCCCCCAACTTCTGCTATGTGCAGAAGCTCAAAGAAAGATAAGCCATGTCTGCCCGCAAGGAAGTTAAAATCTAAACCCAGTTTGTCTTTTTCTCCTAGTGACAAAAAGGATTTTTTTAATCTCTTCAACTCAACCCTACACATACCTGTACCATGCCCTGACCTTCCTCAGTGGTAAACTGAAGCAAAATCACCTAAAGAGAGGCAGCATTCTCTCCAGACAACGAGAAAAGTAGCCGGCACTTATTATGCTGCCAAAGAACTCCAGGCAGATCAGAAAAACAAACAAACAGTGCTTTTCATCATGCTTTTGAAGATGTATTTTGTTTGAATAACTAGAGCCAGAACCTTGCCAACAGGGAAAATCATCTTTCTTCAATAAACATGTATTGTACAAATTAATATTTGTAGAAATATGTTTATTTACTAGAATCTGTGAAAGTGTCATTAGCTCTAATTTTTTGCCCATTCTATATGCACACTGTTTTCTACAAAACTCTGCGATGCACACCCAGTGTGGGCATGCTACACTTCTGTGATTCTTGGCTTTGGTTTGGGACATATGACTTCTTTTTTTCCTGATAGAATGAGGTTAACTTCATATTGTGGCCATTCTGAGCCAAAGCCTCACGAAGCTTTACGTATTTTCATTAGACTCTTGTACTTCTGCAGTCACCTTGAAAAGATCCTGCTAGACTAGCCCACTGGTACCAGCATGAGGAGGCTGGACGTTTATGACAGAGATGTACCAACCAAGTCATTCCAGCTGAGTCTGGCCTACGTTAGCCAGTCTCCCTCTCTGAAGATGGCTCCAAGACCACACAATCAGCTATGCTTGTTACAAAGCACTTTTCATTACAAAACGTGTATTTTGTTGTCCCAATGCAGCAGATAAGGCCATTTGACTTAAACATCCCTGCTCGGTTTTAGTAAAGAAGTTTCAAGACTCCTACATTCTTATTCATGAGATCCCTTTATAGGAGGAATGATCAAATATACAGGGGCAGGAGTATAGCCCAATTATTAACTGGACTGTTAACCAGCATTTCATGTCGCATACCCGCCCCCTGTTCTTGCTTACATAAAAGTTTGTCACTAGGAAGACAGAACTATAAAAAGAATAAAATATTTCGTCGATAAAAAGTCTGTGATGAAAACTTAAACTCCATCACAATGTCTTAAAAATTCTAAAGGAAAGTTATTTGTAACCTAGAAGTCCATACACAGCTAAACTATCATTCGAGTAACCGAGTAGACAAAGGCAGTTTCAGATATGTAAGGACCACCCGGAAAAAATGCTTCTGCAAAATAGTGGAGTGAATAAAGAAATAGGAAGTCATAAGATCCAGAAAACAGGGGATCCACTCTAGCAGGAAGGACCCGGGATGACCGCTGGGCAGCGGACCTTGAGAACAGACAGATAGTATTGAGCACGGAGATGGAAATCCTAGGGAGGAAGTCTCCAGAATAAAGTAAAAGTAATTATGATGAAGTTTTTTTTTGAGAAAATTAAAATATATATATGAGTAGGAAAAATTTTAATGAAGCAGTAAGAAATACTAAGAAAAAATCTGTACAAGAAAGAGACTTATTCAGACTACGACACCTGGCTCTGCAGTGGATTGTATTTACATAATTAGCATTTAATAAACCTCAATTGATAGTTTAACAAAAAATAGCAGTTCACAGTATTTGAAGGACAGAAGAAGATGAGAGAGTGCTAGAGGAAGGGTCAAAGCCTCATCTACCGTAATAGGAAATAAATAAATAATGTTTAAAATGGATAAATTAAGAAGTAGCAGTATAAGCATATTACTTATAATTCTGACCATAAGTACCGTAGGAAGTAGCTAAAAAGTTAAATTACTTCTTGGGTGAAGAGGGATGTGCTTGTAACATTTATAAGCTTTTCAAAGCTATTCGATTTTTTTTAACCATGTACATTATCCCGATCAAAAGAGAGGAAGAGGCAGTGGCATTATGCCCGAAGCACAGAGAATGGGGGGCGGGGGGGAGTAGGGGCGCAAGCGAGGCTGGGGGAGTCAGGAGCAGCCAGACAATCTGGGGTCTTGGAGACCCGGTTAAGAACCTTGATCTTCAATGGAAACTCAATGAAGATTTTTTCAGGTATGTGCATGAGTTATGAAATAATTTTGAAAAGCACTCTGGCTGTAAAGTATGATCTGGTTTGGAGGGTTACAAGAGTGTATGAGGGGAGACCAATTAGATGGTTATTGTTATCACTAGGATGAGACTTAGCGGTAGCTTAGACGGGTTAGGAGGAACAGAAGATTTGATCAACTTGAGTGAGATTTAGAAAGACTGATAAGTTATAGCAATAGATAGCATGTGAGAAGCTGGATATAATGAAAGGTAACTGAATACACATAATGCATAGAAAATGATGTATAGTTTGCTTTAGATAGATTTAGTATCATTACGCAAAAATAACCTCAAATCACATTCAGTGGGATTGTAATATTAATTACCAGGTCCTCCTATTTAAGGATTTGGTGAAAGCCCTTATTTAGTTTTGACAAACAGATTTGCTCCAATCAGGGTTCCATGATAGAATTAAGCTCTAGAGAAAATTATCGGAGAGACTATTTTTTTTCACTTCTCCCAAAGATACATAGCTAGTACCATTGCAGATGCATAGAACATTTGAGGTTAAATCTCTCACAAAACTCCAGTTGAGAAGGGCTGATAACAAGGAAAGTTTCTGCTCTGATTCAAGCCATATTCTTCCATAGAAGGCCCAGTTCTAATGTTCTTCCAAAGTATCATATTTCATCTGTTGTTGGCCTACATCGTCACGACCTATCTACTGCATGCATTCACTGTACATATTGATATATTTGCCAGTGTGGGCATCCACTTTATATATTTACATATTTGCAATTGCTCAAAATTTTCTAAGCCCTACTTTTTAATCAATTGTATGGCTAGGATGGTGAGATCATCATCAATGTAGTTCCCCCAAATAGTTTCAGCTCTCTTCCAGTCCAATAGTGAGATTATACTTCCCTGAACTCTTGAAGTTAGGTGGGACCATATGATTTCTTTTGGTCATTAAAATATGAATAAAAATGATGAGTTTCATTTCCAAGCAGAGTCTTTAAGAGCTAGAGAATTCTTCACTATGTTCTCTTTTCTTGCCTCGACAATCACAAACTCACGTGTTGAGGTAGAGCCCGGGACCCAGAGTAGTTACAGTGAGCAGAAGTCTCTTATCACCCCACGTCGAACATGTATCGTGGGTGCAAAAATACTTTTGTTGTGTTCAGCTACTGAGATTTTTGTGTCGTTTGTTACTGCAGCATAACTTAACCTACCCTGCCTAATACAGATGCTTCTTCAAAACACTCTGAGAAATTCCTACCCCTAATTGCTTATATACTAAGAGTAATTCATCTCTGCAGGTTTTAGTGATCCTGCTTTGTGCCTCCCGCTAATATGAACACTTTAGGTTTTCCGAGTCAGCTGAATTTGTCTTCTATCCTCAAGGATATAAAGAGGCCTATTTCTTTTCCAGTACTGTACTGAAAGCAGGGTAGTGTGATTTATCCCAGCAACTAAAGTGATGAATACTGTGTAGAAAATTTTAAAATAATAATAAAACCAACTAAAAATCAGTGTGATTATTACCACATGGCTGCAGTACAAGGCAGTATATATAAGTGCCTATTACAGATTATGCTCAAGAACTTCGCCAGCAATAAATATCCAAACCAGCTGGGATCCACAAATTCATTCATTCATTCACTCAGCACCTCCTATGTGCAAGGTACAGTGCTATGCACAGCAGATGAACTGGTGAACAGCGCTGACACTTCCTGCACTCGTGGAGTATACATTCCGGATGGGTGTGTGTGTGTGTGTGTGTGTGTCAGGGGAGGAACCCAACTGAGTGTGCAAGTTGTCGTGAAAGGCATTTTTCCTCCTCCTTAAGGTGACATTCGAGTGCGGCCTGAATGGTAAGGAAGAGTGTGAGCATCGAGGAGACCCTTCCAGACAGAGTGAATGTCAATGCAAAAGCCTTGAAAAGACAACAAGTCTCCTGCGCCCAGAGCACTGTGAATGAGTTGGTGAGCGGAGGGAGACAGGGGAAGAGAGAGGCTGGCGGCAGGCACTATGCAGGATCTTGCAGGCCATGGTAAGGAGGCTGGATTTTAATATGGTTGCAAAGAGAAAAGCTTTAAGCAAGCAACAAATATGCCTTTAGAGAGACCCCTCCGGCTGCTGTGTGTAGTATATAGTCGAGAAGGGGAGCAGGAAACCCATTAGGGGGATGTCGCATGGGTCCAGATGAGGTTATCAGGCTTGGATAACTTGCAGTAGGTATGACAAAAATGGTCAAATTCAAAAACTGTTTTAAAGATAAAGAAAACAAGACTTACTGATGGATTGGACATTGGACCCCCACATGACTCGTGGTTAAAATTTTGGATTAACAATTGAGTGGGTAGTGGCATCAGTTCCTGACAAATTTTCTTCTTAGCTTATGCTCTGCTAAACTAGAAGGAAAAAAAAAAACTAATTAATACACCTTCTCAACTTCTTTCTGCACTGGCAAAAGGAAAAATACACACACACACACGCATACAAGAAACATGATAAAAAATATTATTCCGACATCATAGATCAATTATCTGGGAATGACCATCCTGGAGTATCTCGTGCTGAACTCAGACAAGCAATGTGACATGGCTGGCCCACAGTGACATCACACTTCTCTTTGGAGTGGAACTCAGGGTCTGGGTGTTGGTGCCCAAGGCCTGAGGTCTGGCTGCCCACTCGTTCCTATACCCTTGGTGAGCACTATACTGTGCAGAGACTGCTCTATGAGCTGATAAAAAGCTCACGAGGCTGGGCCTTGGGGCAGAGGGTTGTGTCACGCAGTCCATAATGGCAGTGGAGGTAAGATCAGGAACCAGAAAATATGTCAGTATGGTCTGACCCTTTCTGGGTTCACATCGAAATCCCATTTGTTTTCCAGAAAGTGCGGTGCAAACCACTGTGCCTGGTCGTGAGCTCGCCGGGGCAGATCGAAGACACAGTCTTTCTTGCACTAGAAATTATTTTGAAAGTCGACAGCACAAGATACCACTATTTAAAGAAAGTCTGTGGCTCCAGTGTCCTTCCCAGAAACATTTCATTGTTGCACAAAAAGGGGCCTCACTACACATGGCTTTCCCCACAGATCAACAAAGACGGTGGACATCACAGGTGGTCTGGCCACGCCCACCAGGTAACACTGGACAGCGCCATTCCCCGACAGCAGCAAATGAATTCCAAAACAGATTTCTGCTATGAAATGGATGTTTGCCTATTGTCAGCTTATTAAAGAATCTTCACGTGTCTAACACTGTATAATGATCTGAGGCATTCAAAAGGCATGGTAATTAGTCTGTACAATCTGCAATTCAACAAATTGCAATGTCAATATTCCTTTTTTGTGCACGTTTCAAGCATTGTACCTGGTGCCGAAGGGTGATGAGGCCATATGTTGGTTCCCTTAGCTTTAGCCCGCTACCTATGGATTGACAACATCCCTGCCACCTGGCTCAGAGCATGATATCTCTGATTAAGTCATTTTAACGGATAAAAGAAAATCTCAGATCGTGGATTCGCACCAATGCAATGTAAGATAGAGACACAAAATCATATCACTGCAATTTACAGTAGTCGTCGCACGTGAGGCGTGCACGCATGGATACATACATAGTGCCTATACTACAGTAGAACTAGCAGGAGGTGTAGCATAGTGGTTAAGGGCTTGGACTCTGGGGACAGACTGCCCAAGTTCAAGTCCCTCTTCTCTCACTTACTGACTATAGATGTGAAACCCTGGCAACAACAGGGTGACAACATTATGTTTCATAGGATTGTTGAAATGATTAAATGGATCGATACACATAAATGACAGACTACCTGGTAAATAGTAGGTTCTACATAAACATTTGCCATTGTTACAATTAATTACTGCACCCTTTGGTCCGAGGTCACACTTAGTGAGTGTTGCCTTCAGGACTCATGTGCCATCAGAAATCGTCTTAAGAGAGAAGAATGTGAGAAACGAATACGCATTGAGCCCTTACTACGCATCAGGCACTGTTCTGAAGGATGTAGATGCACCGTCTCTAAGTCCAAATCCTTCCTCCCAACTGCAGTAGCCCGGGACCCAAGTGGGGAAAAGTGCGGTGTTGACCCAGGCACTTGGCATAGCCTTGTAATAATCTCATCCTCCATTCGAAACCTGACTCTACCACTTACTAGCTGTGTGACCTTGAGCGAGGTACTTGGGCCCTCTGAGCCCTCATTTTCTTGTCTGTGAAATAGATATAACCTCTAATTTTCATAGTGCCTATGAGGATCTAGCAAGTTTACATATGTAGATTAAAGTCACTGGCCCAGTGCAGGTTCTCGAAAGTAATTTTACTCTTATCATTACTTGTTAGCTTCTCCCTCCCAGGAAACTGGTCATCTTCCTTGCAAGACCTCAAAGCCAATAATCACTTTACTACTTAAACATGACTTATTATCATTCTTTCATAGAGAAAAAAATAACACTTTAAATCACTGCACATATAGTGAAAGAAAAAAATCAGTGATGGAAAGATCTAGAGTGTTGACTCCCAACAGGCACGTGTGCTTTCCTACTCAGCCTACAGCCACTGTGCAGCCTGATATATGTGACAATTTCCTTTAACCCCGTAATATTTTTAACCAAAGAATAAGTGTTAATTTAGACAAAGAGAAAGATGGATGGCGATTAACAGTTTGGAGATGACAGGGAGTGATTCTTTCCCAACAATCTATGGGGCTCACCCCGACTATTCATGCCGAAATGAATCTACAGCTTCCTCAACCAAATATTAAGGCCATGAGGGATATGCACCTTACAAGTCCGAAGATGGCGGGTTGCAAAATCGCAGCCCTCCAAGAAACTAGGCTATAAGGTTTGACCGTGTTTGGTTTAACTTATCCTTTCTTTTTGTTCCAAGGCAGTGATAGGGATGTACGATTACATGACATATGAAATTTAGGGCTCTGAGCCTACAGACACATCTCCATTTACTATAGTCCAGCACTAGACCAGGGGCCGGCCATGGCGTCCAAGGCTAGTTGGAGTCACTGATGATTACACGCTTTTGTGTTGGATCAGGCGACAGAAGGTGCCAGAGCCCAAGTTGACTGATATGGGGTGGACCTTGACGAGGACTAGCATCAGTACCATTGCTACCTGACAAGACAAAGGGACACTAGGGCCGGGAGGAAGAGGCCAGGAGAGGCAGGGACAGGCAGGGACCCGGACAAGGACATCATCCAGCAATCCTTACTGGGAGACGTCACTTTTTCAGTCTTGTAATTATAACACACCCTTCTGATGACCTGGCAAGGTTAGGTTAGGGCCCCTGAAAACTCAGGTCAGAGCCAAGCCAATCAGCAATTTACTCCTTCGAAAAGTATATACCAAGTACCTACTGTGCGACTATAATATGTCAAATTTCCGTGACCTAATTAATGACTCTTACATTCTGACGGGGGGCGGGGGGGCGGAACAGATAATAAACAAGTAAATTATTTAGTATCCTGGAAGATTAAAAGTTCTAAGAGAAACAAGAAGCAAGGCAGGGTAAGGGGATTGGGAATGTAGAGGGCCACTGTTATAAATACAGCGGTCAAGGTTGGTCTCACTGAGATGATTTTCGAGTAAAGGCTTTAAGGGGTGAGGGAGTGATCCACGTGGTTACCTGAGTCAAGAGTGTGCCAGGTGGCCAGAACCACCAGAAGAAGGGCCCTGAGGTGGAACGAGGGGGCAGGTGGAGAGGGGCTCACCAGAGCATGGAAGACTGTAAGAACTTTAATATTTATTGAGTAAATCGTGGAGGCATGCAGGATTTTGAGCACAGGAGTGACATGATTTGATCAATGTTTTTAACAATTTAGGAGGCTGTTGGCAATAACCCAGGCAAGACACAACGGCAGCTCAGACCACAGTGGTGGCAATGGAGGTGGAGGGACGTGGTCAAATTCTGGAAAATTCCAGAATCAGGATTTCCTGAGGGATTCACTGTTGGGTGTGACAGAGGGGACTTGGGAATGGCTGCAGTAAGTTTTTGTCCTGGACAACTGGAAGCTTGAAGTTCCTGTCGCCTGAGATTTGGCAGGAGCAGGTTTTGGGGGGATGAGCAGAAGTTCAGTTTGGGGCATGATGGGTTGGTTTGACGGTTTGAAATATCCGTGAGGTGTGCTGAAGGAAGTGTAGACACTGTGGAGGAGAAGCCTGGAGGTCGGGAGGTCGGTGTACACTGGCTGTACGAAGGCTCCACGGCAGACGAGATCAGTAAGGGAGGCGATGCTGGCCGATGGGGCACCTCGACTTGAAAAGGCGGGCAGGAGGAGAAGGAACTAACAAAAGAGATGAAGGCTGGATCAGGGAGGCCATTTCTTGCAAAGCAGGAGGGAGAAACTTCTCAACGGGTGGGAGGGAGGCTACTTGCCAGGCTGTCCTTAAAATCTGAAATGTGTGATTTGGGGTAATGTGATGTGATCCTCTGTATGGCTCATGGTGGTTTCGTGTAGGCTCTGGGGTTGGGGAAGGCAGCCTGGATTACACGTGTTTGTGTGTGTTTGTGCTATGTGGGTGGGTGGACCCACGTGCCCCAAGAGATAGAAGCTCGGAACCAGCCAAGGCTGCGGGGGGCATCTCCCCAAATGCTTTGAGAGCATTTAAAAAAAAATAACTTCCTAATCACATGCTGATATGAATTCCCTTAGGTCTACAAAAGCCTTTTCTTCTGAATTCGCTGTTTCCAACTCCTTCTTCAGGGAAGGGGGTTTCCTAAGATTCATGTTGACTTATTACTGTTTTATCCTCTTTTGAAAAGACTTCTTCCTCTTCATTAATTTATGTCCTTTTTATCATTTTTGTTCTAAATGATGTATTATATGCTTCCTATTACTTGGCTATACAATTGAGAGTTATGTCTCATCCCATTTAAAGAAACTGGTTCACCAAACTGACTCAGCCCCAGCACATTGGGCCTAAAGATTCCCCCTTCGTGGGAGAGATTGAAATCGACCTAGTCCCATAGACCTCGGGGGTATTTTTCTATAACCTTAGATATTCTCGTTCAGGTTTTTTCCTGGGGTTAAATTATGCAAATAAATATAAATTCTTAGGTTTCTTTTTCTGTGTATTTAACAATCACCATAGAGCAGCCATGATGCGATGGGCCAGACCCAAGAGCTCGACAAATACTAACTCATTTTATTCTCTCACCAACCTGTGGCGTAGGGACTATTCCCACCTTCACCCCTGCTTTATAGATGAAGGAAATGAGTGACAGGGAGGTCAATTTACTTGCCAAGGACACACAGACAGCAAGTGGCAGAGCCGGGATTCGAGCCCACACCACTGGGCTCCAGAGCCCCTGCGCCTAATCGCCTTCCGTGGCCATGTTCTCTGCCTCTTCTGTTACTGACCTGCCATGCGAGCTGCTTCTGTTCGATAAGATCAGAATTTCATGTCTGGCACGTCTGGATCACCCTTTAAATTCACAAACAGCATCTGAAAAATGGGTGACCAAACCCACTTGGATGGTGACGTGGTGAGCCAGCGAGGCCACCGGCCACACGTGGACTCACTCAGCCGGCCCTCTGTGTGGAGAGGCAGCAGATAGTCTTGATGCTACAAGACATAGCGGTTGTAACCACTGGTATTTGAAGCACATTCGGCATGAAAGTGACTTTTCGTACACTAAGGTATACAGCCATGTAAAGATGAAAACTGTTTCATCTGTTTCCTCTCAATTTGTTTTTTGTTTATTTGTTTGTTTGTTTGTTTTAATGAAACGCATATTCTAAAACAGGGTTTGGGCGTGTTAAAAATCAGCGTTGACCAGAGGGTTGGTCACCAGTGTTCTCTGTGGTCAGCCCGGAGCGTCCTTTCTTTCGCGCTCTGTCCAGAATGTCGACGGCAGTTTCCTGTTTCTGCAGCGACGTGGAGATCGTGCGTCCTGAAGCGGCCTCGCCACACCGCTCCCGGCTGAGCCGCGCTGCACCATGCCGGGCCTTCCTGCAGGAGGCCCCAGCACGTCACAGGGGGAGAAGTGTGCACGTTGGATGCGGGCGCTGACTCGGCCGTCCCGACCGGGCCTGAGCGCCTCGTTCTCCCCGATGATGCACCGGGGCCGACCAGCCCCGCTCCACGTGAGCTGCAAGGGCCTGAAGCTGCGCTTCTCAGCCTTGGCTGCTCCATTGGATAGACGTGGGGACCTTTGAAAATTTCTGTTGCCTGAGTTGTCTTCAGCTTTAATTTCATCTGATTTAATTGGTCTAGGGTGTGGCCTGGATAGCAGGGGTTTTCAAAACCCCTCGGGTGACTCTACTGCCCAGTTGTGACTAAGACTCACTAGTTGGGAGTGGTGGTCCTCAAAACTATGGCCCCAGACCAGCAGCAGTGGCGTCTCTAGGGAACGGGTTTAGACCTGGATCAGAAACTGATGGGCAGGTCTAGTATCTCTATGACAAGAAGCCTTCATGTGATGCTGGTGATCAGTAAAGGCTGAGAGCCGTGGATTTAGAGGCTCATAGAATATAGTTTCCATTTCTCTACCTTTCCCCCACCTTCTGTCTCCTCCTCTCCCCTGTCCAGCTGTCTTTCCCTCCAACCCCGTCCCGACGTGTGTTTGCAAACTGTTTGGGACAGCAGATCTGTGCCAAGACACCGATAAAAAGCTGAGAGTCTGAGGAAAGCAATCCAAGTACGGGCAAGTATTTAATATTTGTGCCGTCTCCATAACTGACAGCTGGTCACTTTCAGTTAATTCACACATTGTGTACCCCGAGCCAGAATAAACTTGATGCAAGAAAATTTTCTAAATCTTTTGTTTGCATATATTTACATTTCTAATCAAAAGCAATAATGTCATACTGTGTAATAAACTGGAAAGAAACCCAATAGGAATTGTTTTAGGAGACGCTCTGCCAGTCACCATCTAGTGCCTCTTAGGGGTGCCAGATAGATCTATTCAATCCGAATGTGCCTGAGCCTGGGCCGGAACAATGCCACCTCCCATAAGCCACCAGCAGGCCTCCGGGCGGTGCTCTGAAGTCTGTGCAACTAGGTCGGTGCCTACGTCCTCTCCAGCTCTTGATCTCTGAGGCTGTGAGTCCCTAGAACCTTGAATCTCTCTGCCCTCCACACCCGAGGAAGAGGCACACGTCCACGAAGGGCAGCTCAGGAGGAAGAGGGGTTCCTACCGGGGTCCCAGCCCAGAGCAGGAAGAACGCAGCACGCAGGGGCAGGGGAGGCCCCAGGCGGACACGTGGTCGCCTGGTATGCCATCTCTTCCCAGGAGGGGCTCAGCGGCCTGGTCCAAGGTCAGGGAGGACACGTTTTACACGTATTCTACCTTCAGGCATGAATATCAGGCAGTTTGTTTTTTTTCAATGTGGCAAAATAGACATAACATAAAATTTTTCATCTTAACCATTTTCAGGTGTCTAGTTCAATGGTGTTAAGGATATTGACATTTTTGTGGAACCATCTCCATAATTTTATCTTGCAAAAGAGAAACTGTGCACCCATTGAACAATGACCCCCCCTCCCCGCCCAGCCCTGGCACACACTGTTCTGTCTCTATGAATTGCACTACTCTAGGTACTTGATATTAGTGGAATCGTGGAGTATTTGTTTTATTGTGACTGGTTTATTTCACTTAGCATAATGTCCTCAAGGTTCATGAGTTTTAAGTATGTCAGAATTTCCTTCCTTTTCAAGGCTGAATAATATTCCACTGTATGTATATACCACATTTGGTTTATCTATTCATCAATCAATAGAAACTTGGGTTGCTTCCTTTTTGGCTATTTTGAATAATATAAAACTGCCGTGAACATGACTGTGCAAATATCTTTTTAAAACCCTGCTTTCAGTTCTTTTGAATATTTACCTAGAAGTGAGGAACCACCAGAATGTTTTCCATAATGGCTATAAAATTTAACATTCCCACCAACAATGCACGAGGGTTCCAATTTCTCTACATCCTTGCCAATAGTTGTTATTTTCTGTTTTTGTTTGTTTGTTCGTTTGTTTGTTTTTGATAGTAGCTACCCTATTGGGTATGAGGTGATATCTCATTGTTTTGATTTATATTTCCCTAATGATTATAATGTTAAGTATCTTTTCATATGTTTATTGGCCATTTGTATATCTTCTTTGGAGAAATGCTTATTCAGATCTTCGTCTATGATTTTAATGTTGAGTTGTAGGTATTCTTTATATATTCTGGATATTAACCCTATCTCTGATATATGATTTTCTAATATTTTCTTCCATTCTGTAGGTTGCGTTTTTAATGTTAATTGTGTCCTTTGATATTCAACAGTTTTAAAATTTGATGTAGTCCAATTTATCTATTTTTACTTTTGTTATCTGTGTTTTTTGCTGTCACATCTAACAAATCATTGCCAAAGCCAATGAAGCTTTTCTCCTGTGTCTACTTCTGGGAATTTTATAGTTTTAGGCCTTACATTTAGGTCTTTGATTCATTTTGAGTTAATTTTTATATATGATGTAAGGCAGGATTCCAACTTCATTCTTTTGCCTGTGGCTATTTAGTTTTGCCAATTGCAGTTGTTGAAAAGATACTCCTTTCCTTCTTTGAATGGCTGTGATGCCCTTATTCAAGATCTTTGACCACATATGCAAGGGTTTATTTCTGGATTTTCTATCTCTTGCATTGTTCTACATATCTGTCTTTATACCAATACCACGCCGTTTTGTTTACTGTAGCTTTATAATGAGTTTTAAAATCAAGACATGTGGGGCCTCCAGCTTTGCTCTTCTTTCTCAAGATTATTTTGGCTATTAAAATAAAATTCAGATTTCTACCATCTTAAAACCTTCAAATGACTTCCCACGACATGAAAATCCAAACTCCCTACCATTATCTCCTACCACGCTCCCCAGGCTGGTCGTTCATCCCCAAGTGCTTTTTACTCAACCATCCATTCATTCATTTATTCTGCACATATCTATTGAGGTCCTACTATGTGCTGGGTTCCGTTATAGGTACTGTGG
Source organism: Pteropus alecto (assembly GCF_000325575.1). Classification (NCBI taxonomy): domain Eukaryota; kingdom Metazoa; phylum Chordata; class Mammalia; order Chiroptera; family Pteropodidae; genus Pteropus; species Pteropus alecto. The sequence continues at coordinate 7,783,663 of NW_006437828.1, read as the reverse complement.
ATGCAGCAGTTAACAAACAATCACGCTGACTTCCTCCCAGTTTTTAGCTGAGAGGCCTTCCTCCTGTCCCTGTCTAAATTTGTTGTTCTCCAAACCACTCACTCTCCATCCCTACACTCTGTTTTTACTGCTTTCAGGGACTTCCTTTAGTCCTTCATTTCCTTTACTTGCATATGATATGTCTTCCCCATCAGACTTTATGCTCCAAAGATTCAGAGACCTAGAATACACTTGGGGGCGAGAGGTGTCACTCAGTACTCATTTGTTGAAAGTATAAGCTGAGTTTATTTGATAGTTTTTCTGAAAGCAAAGTAAACTCGAGCAGAAAAGGCTCCCATATAGAGGACAAATTGGTCAGTCACCTTTCTGAGCACTGGACGTTGTCGTAGATTGGGACATTACCAACTTACCATTGGGAAGGTCATTTTAAACTTATACTAAACACAGAATAAAATAGCCTAACCATAATTTCGCTGTTTAAACTGAGCTCCCTGAACTTAGTTCGCCCTCATATTTCGATCTGAACCCTTCCAAAGGAAATAGGGAGATAAGAACTATGCCTCCTCGTATGACCCGAGAGCAAGAATCTGGTATCTTTAAAAAGGAGAGAAATCATTTCCTCTGAAAGACTAGCTTTTTTTTTAACTTATGGATACTAGTGACTGATTCAAGGTCATCGACGTAAAATAAAAAAAAAAAAAGTATTAGATTCCATTACTCTTCCGGACAAAAATGCTTTAAAATGTGAGTCAATCCAGGTTTAACCAAAAAGAAGAGGACTCGCCTCCCAAAGAATTCCATTTTTGATGGTCATTTGATTAAATGTAGCCACTTATGTTACAATTCCCCAAATTACAAATGTGGCTCTGCCACATTTATGTTACCCAAGTAAATGGAAATTCATGAGGCCTTTTTACCACTTTCTTCCCTTGGGTTCACAGCCCAAAAGTATTTGCTCATAGTAAATGAATGTAACATGGACACATATTTGCAAGTTTACTTCACAGTCAACCACGAGGTAAATGGATTTTTCATATTATAAAGCCAACATGCCATATTATAACTTTACACCGTTAGACCTGCCAAAATTACATTTTATCTCCTTCCTGAATGTACAGTCCTGAATTACTACTTCTTAAACAAAATAAGAATGTCAGGCTTTGTTGTCCCGTGTCAGACAAATTATGTGAATTCTATTATTTGATCAGACTTTGCTTTCCATTCAGGCAACTTCAATCTCCTGCAACACACTCAAGCTAAACTGTTTGTTTAGTACATTCTCCTGGCCCATTACTCATGAAAGAATCAGATACTCTAGCGATTAACTTGCGGAGGCTCACTCGTTGCTTTTGGAAACAGGCCATAGATGAAGTAACAATAACCACACTGACGAGAAAAAAAAGGCTAAACCAACACATTATGACAACAGATCGCAGCTTGATTTGAAAAAGCAGAGGTGGTAGTCTGGTTTTTGTGACTTTGTATGCACGTATAATTTCCCTTGACATTCTGCCACTGTCTACCACCAGTAAATCTTCTTCCAAGAAAGATAGTCTAAATTTTCCCTAAGGATCTTCAGGAATAGTTAAGTACACATAGCTGACAATAACATGAGAAATTTTATTTCAAAAAAAATATTTCCATTATATTTCCTTAGGGGCTACGTGAGATCAGGGTGTGTTATAGAATTTTGCTTCACAGCATATAACTTTTAATTTTCATCACAATTATTTCTCCTCAAATATATTAGAGTCCCTGAAAGAATGTTTTTTACCAGATTGCTTAGAGTAACTAAAAATGAAAAGCAACCTAAATGTCCAACACCAAGGGATTGGCTGAATACCACATGATTTATACAAAACTTAGTGGAATGTGATGCAGCCATTAAAATGATGCTATCGAAATATATTTATTAATGTAGAAAGATGTTCATTTTATACTGTCGATTGAGGAACACATTTAAGAAATATTTATATTATAACCTATATAAGAGAAATTATGTTTATAACATAATGTTTATAACATGTTACGACATTATGTTTATAATCACGAAATCATACATGTACATAATATCTGAAACATTATATTTTGTGATGTATGGAATATGTTATAACATATTTATAACATATTTTTTTCTTAAGGACTACTCTTGCTGACCTCGGAGCACATCGTGCCCTCTTGTTAAAAACCTTTCCAGCATAGATTATTTCCCTTTCGTAGTGCTTCTCAGAATGGCGAGCGAGTGTTTCATAGTTGTAGATTTTTATCTTCCCACCGGAAAACGACCTCCTTGAGGGCAGCAGCATGTCCATCTTATCCACTGTGTATCTAGCCACATCTAGTTTTTGGTAAGCAGCTCAAAATTGTTTGTTGAATGAAAGAATGAGTGACTAAATTAATACACACAGAGAAAAGATCTGGAGAAATATATATATATCAAAATGTTAACAATAGTTTTTCCCTGGACAGTGAGCGAGATTACAGTGATTTTTCCTCTCTTAATCTTCTAATTTTTCCATAGTGGCTCTATACTTCTTTGAATAAAACTGACTTGATAAAATTTTTAAATGGAAATTGTTTTAGTTGGCTTTTGCTGTGATAATGCTACAGTCGATCCCAAAATGTCAAAGTCTTACAACAACAAGTCCTTGTTACTCACCCAGCATCTGTGGGTCGGTTGTGGTCGTTCTGTTCCAGACTCCAGATCAAGTTCAAGTTTGCTCCACAAGTCTTCTCCTGCAGGGAACCAGGCAGAAGGGTTAGTTTCTACCTGGGACGTGCTGTTCTCAAGGCAGGAGGCAGAAGCACAAGAGGCACCTCTGCTCAGAACTGACACTCTGTCACTTACGCTCACCTTCTATTGGACAAAACAAGTCACAAGGCCAAGCCTAAAGGCATGGTAAGTCACGTGACAATGAGGAAAAATTATCATAGAGAGAAAACAAAGATTTGGGTACAGTGAGGCAAATCTTTTCTTATAAATAGGGTCAGTTCCATCCTAGCAAAGTGGAAATCTAGACATCAGAATCACTAACAGGCTCAGGTTCCGCAAACAAGGGTTGAACCCCTGAAGCATAGAACAGCCTTTCAAAAACATAGACATCAGTAGAAGTAGCCAGCACAGGCTCAGAACGTCAGAATAGTAATATAGCAAACAAAAGTAAGCCGAGGCACCACATCCGTTGTTGTATGCGGAGACTGTTGTATTAATAGCCCCCGATGATTTACACCAGATTTGTATCTCCCTGTAAACCAGGGATTCTCAGCTGAAGGCAGTTTTGCCACCCAAAGGTCCTTGGCGATATCTAGAGACCCATTTGGCTGCCATGACCTGAGGGGTATGGACAGGGTTGCCACCAACACCTGGTAGGTAGATGCCAGGGATACCACTAAACATCCTTCAAGGCACAGGACAGCCCCCACATAAAGAATTATCCAGGCCTAAATGTCAATAGTGCCATTGACAAAGCCTGCTGAAAATATACAGCCTTGGCTAGTCCCCTCCTGCATTTACTCTCAGTTTGGCCATGTGACTTGCTTCAACCAATGAGACATCACCAACCACGAAATAAGCATCACTGTGAAAAGTGAGTGCTCGCTGGGGCTCATTGTCTCTTGTTGCATTTGGAATCCCAGCCACCATGTAAAGAAACCTGGACTTCTGCGAACTGCTGGAGACACATGGCCCAGTTGCTTCGATTGCTCCAGGCAACTGCCAGTCATATGAATAAGGCCGCCCAGAGTCAATCATCCCTGAGCAAACCCGCCAGCTACCTGTAGTCATGTGAGCTAACTCAGGCAAACCAGTAAAAGGACTTCCCAGCAGAGCAAAGTCCAAACTGATGGACTTTAGTATTATTAGCTAATAAATGATTATTTTAAGCCATATGTTTGGAGGAAGTTTATTATGAAGTAAAGATACATTGCACTTATTGGGATACAGGCTAAGATGCTGTGACCACAAGACTCAGACATACAGTAACGTAAGCAAAATCTTTACATTTAAGTGCAGGACTCCTTAACGTTTTCCATATCTGGGTCCAAGATAGCTCCCCCAGTTCCTACCATCACAACTACACCCCAGACAGCAGGAAAGGAGGAAATGCAGTGCACGTTTGTATGCCATCCTTATAGGTCTAGAGTCAGATGTACCACATGCCATCCCTCCTCACTTCTCATTGCCAAAACATAATCATGTGGCCACCTCTAGCCGCAAAGGGGGCTAAGAAATGTTGACTTCGGTTGGGGCAAAATTCTTTGTGCCCAGAAATAATTCTTGTCGAGTAGAAGAAAAGGATAGTGGAAAACAGTTGACTGCCATGGTTATTTTAAACTTTGAAAAAATCATTAACTCATTTATATGCATATATCAGATTAAGTAGTTAGTTGGTAGTCAGAGAAATCCAGAAACTCGCTTCAATGTTCGATTTCATTTTACTTCTGTAGTCATGACCACATCACTGTAAAAAATCGCTTGCTCTTGAATCCGTGACATTGTGTTTACCACTTTGCGGGTGGGCAAGGGGAGATGATTTCTTTTAAAGTGGAAGATAACACACATTTTCATAATGTAAATATTTCTTCCTATGAAATGAAAGCACCTTCCCAAGGAGACGCTCCCGATGTGTGGAACCTTCGAAGGAAATTTCATGCCTGGCCACAGCCCCTGGGATGTTTCGGCATCTTTTTCTCATTTTTATCATCTCCTTTCATAAATTTCCCCCGCGTTTTGTCATCCATGTGACATTCTCACATGCCTGGGAATCAGATGGTAGAATGGGTAGACCCTGGAAAGGGTTTAGCTTTAACCGAGTAATATGTTCGATATAATTAAAAACTAGACAAAATACATAAGTGAGAGCACACAGAAAAGGAACTGTGAATGAATCATAAACCTAGCAACGTGTATCCTTCCTCTATAAAAGAAATGGAAATCAAAACTACACCAAGATACCAGTTTTCGTTTACAGATTTCCACGTCTAATAACACGGTTAGTGAGAATGAAGAGGGAGTGATGTTGTTTAACCCACAGTGAGAAAAACTTAGCAAAAACTACAGAATTTTAAAAACTCATATATACTTTGATTTACCAATTCTATTTCTAGGAATTTATCCTACAAAGATACCTGTACCCATAAAAAAAAAAAAATGTATGTTTTGAGATTGTTTTCTGAAGCCTTGTTTGTCAAGGGAGAAAAAAATGGAAACAACCGAGCTATTCATTAGCTGGGGATTTATTAAATAGAGTACACCCATGCAATGGGATATTACAATGGGATATACCGTGCTGTAAATAAAGAATCTGTAGTAAATGATGTCTGTCTGAAATACTCTGTTAAATTTAAAAAAAAAAAAATAAGCATGGTATAGAGGTATGGAATGTTATGCAAAATGTTTCCATTTGGTGTTTGGAAGGGAATGTCTGTAACTACATGAAGTCCTTAGAAGATAAACAAGGGCTTGCACCAATGCTACCTCTCCAGGAAGATGGGAACCAGGCTGACGCAGGGTAGGATGGGAGGGGAAAATTCCCAATAAATGTACTTTTTACATTCTTGGATTTGAACCATATGAAGATATTTCCTCTTCAAGGAAAATCACATAGAGTTTTAATGGAAAGTCCAGCAGAACAATTATTTTTCTTGTTGGAGACACTGTATTTACATTGATGCAGCCTAAGGTTATATTTATTTTCAATCACTACCTCATATAGAAACCTTAGCAAAATAAAGCCTCTGTCTCTTTTTTAAATATACTGCTCTTATCAAAAATCCTTTTTCTTATACTTAGTTGATTTTTCCGTCCAAATATAAATCTATATTTTAAAAAAAGTTTTAAAATTACGTCTAAATTAAGGTAACTTAAAAAGAAGAGATATCATTTGTACGCCTTATCATTTTTAACAATTAATGTCCAGGATAATACGTACAAAGTTTCCTCCACTTCCAACAATTATTCAGCAGCTACCAAGACACTGAACTAATTGCAGGGTACAAAGCTAAACTCTGTGGGTGATACAAAGATATAGACATATATTTATAAAATATATATATACACATATATATCATTATAATATGTACATTGTACATATACATATGCTGCTGTGGTATATATAATAATCATGAGGTTAAAACGCATGTGTGATAATCATACATTAGTTGTGTTAGAAATACTAGACACGGTACTTAACATTTTAAAACATTTTGAGTAAAATGTCAATTTGTTTTTTCTTAGAAAATCTCCAAGTATACAAGGTGGTCTTCATAAACAGGCAATTTATTATTAGAATTTGTCCCAGCTCTGTCATTTGAATCTTAAAAAGAGACAAAAATGCTGTTTCTTCCAATAAGGACTGTGCCATCTGAAGTACCTACAATTTTTATTGCACTAATTATAAAACTGCTTTGCTTAAATCAGTTCTTTAAAGAGCACACACTCATTGCAGAAATTTTTCAAAATGTAGAGACATACAAAGAAGAAAGTCAAGGTCACCACCTCTAACACCACCACTTAGAGATATCCACTGGTAGCATTCTAGTTCACCATCAGCCAAGGAGTCTTATCAGACCAAATTAACTCTGAGTCAAACTATCAACTTTGACTTTCCACAGAGTTCTATCATTAATTGGAGTTCACTAGTCTTCAGTAAGACAGGTTTTCTCATTCACCCCTGGGGCATTCAGTAATCCAGGCCTGACCTCCAGTTACTGATTCAGCCTGGAAGGTCAAGGGAGGCTGAAGATCATGGAGCATGCAGAGTAGGGGAGGGCATGTTCCATGAGCCCCCTCTCCTTCCCACTCATCCAGGGAACTTGAAGACGTCTTGTTTCTGCTCACCCAAGTCTCCCCTGCCAAACACAGACCCAACACACTGCCCATTAGGCCACATCACAGACGTGGCTCATGGATATGTGTTCTGACCAGCACCCAGAATGAATGGAGACTCCTAGAGTGAGGGCTAGAAAGAAAGAAGTATAGAAAAGAGAGGATAATTAAAGCAATCTTCTCTACCAAGAAGCTTTTTGGCAAGGTCTAAAAGTGGAAGAACATCAGACTGTGATAAGCGATGATAAAACATTGATAAAATGAAATATAATATGGGAAAATTCGAAACATCCTAACTTAGCTAATTTCCATTAACTAAGAAGTATAATATAACCACACGTATTTTAATACATATAGATCTATTATAATTCATTCTCGATTTTTCCTTCAGCACCTAACTTAGCTAATTTCCATTAACTAAGAAGTATAACCACACATATTTTAATACATATGGATCTATTATAATTCATTATCGATTTTTCCTTCAGCAACCATGTCAATCCAGCACTAAACCCTGTCAATTATATTTCCAAATTCTGCCTTGAATATGATACTTTCTCTCCATCTTCTGTGCCACCATGATCTTCCACCAGAATTATCTGGTCTCCCTACCTTCACTCCTGCCTGCTCACGATCAACTCTCCTCAAGGCTGCCAGGTGGTTTTCTCGAAAGGTAAGACCATGTCATGTCCGTGTACTGATGAGTTTCAAAACTCGTCAAGGTCCCCAGTTGCCCGAAGGCTGGCTATGACCTCCGATGTCCTACTTGGTCTAGCCCTGCCAGCCTTCGCTCTCATCCCCATCATTCCTGGCCTCTCCCCGCGACCTTCGACCTCCTTGGCCTTCCAGTTCACCCCACCAGCCAGCCTCACGCAGTCTTGGGGTCTTCCACAAGATCGTTTCTCTGCCCAGAGGCTCCTCCCCCTCTCTCTGCCACTACTCCTTCTCATTCTTCGGGACACAGAGAATAAATATGAAAATACATGTATGTGCTTTTTTAATAAACATTAAAATTGTAAAGTTCTTTCTGGAGAGATTCTAGATGGTTTTTTTTCTTTTTGATGTGCATGTGTATTTTCTAAATTTGCTACAATAGAAGTACACTGCTTTTATAATCACGAAAGCCTGAATCATTTTCCTGGTCTGTAGGCATTGTCACAGTTGACGGTCAACTGTGAAATGAGGTGGTGTAGGCCCAGCCCCTCACAGCGAGCACACCGAGGGCTCCTGTGCTCTGTCTTCCCCCAGGAGCAGCATTGCCCTGTTTCCAGACGCTCTTTCGTTACCTGTTGGTATCCAAAATACGTCCCCACTTTGTTCAGAATGCTTCTCCCTGCTCCTGCTCCAAGCCTCACCACGGCTCGACACAATCCCCGCTCATCTCTGCAGACTCGGCTCAAAATGTCACCTCTAGATGGAGCTTGACCATCCCTGAGGAGTCAGTTTCTTGGGTCTCTGTATTCCAAGGGCTCTGGGTTGATGTCTCCGTAAGGGCCCTGAGCTCTTTGCTCTGCGATTTATCCCTGAACAATGACTGGCCAAAGGACCAAGAGCTCCGCCAGGGCAGTTCTGTCTTCTTCCCCATTGTACTCTCCAGGCCAGTGCCCGGTGAAAGGGAACTACTCGATGTTTGCTGAATGACTAAATGAACTCTATTATACAAGTGAAATCAAGGTTCGAAGAGATTCACTAACTTGGTGAAGTTGCGCACCCATTCACTCATATTTTATTTTTTGAGAAATACCTCTATACAAACTGAATCTGCTAAAATAGGAATAAGAAAGAATTGAAAATAAATTGGAAACGTGTAAAAAAACTCAGCATGCAGATGGTGACCTGCAGCCCGGCTTTCTGACCAGCAGCTCAACGCTTTTCCACTGTGCGAGGCTCTTACCAAAAGTGGGTGTTTGTCATCTGCGTAGACTGGCAGAGGCTTATTTCCCATTTACTGTTTAGGTGACTTCAGTCTCAATGGTTGAAGAAGATATACTGGGGACAGCACATTTCCCACTAATATTGTTACAGACACAGTCGTCGAAACCTATGGCCGCCACCCAATGAACCCCTACGGTCACCACAACTGCACAATGAGGTGAATGCAATGTGCAAACAAAGCGGCCTAAAACACAGAATGCAGAGACGTGACAGCCACCTGAAGCGGCGAGACGTTGAAGTGAGTGTGCCCTCCTCACAGCGCTCTGAGCTGTGCATTTATCTGACCGCCGCTCAGCTCCCAGTGAGCCGCCGGCGACATGGCTTGGCAGTACTCCTTGGGGCCGTGATCATTGTTGGTGGCAACGGGAAGGGTGCCAGACACCACCCTGTGTATGCAAGACAGCAGGGCAAGGTGCCCGGGGGTCAGAGGCACAAATATCTGCTGGAGGTACCGGCTCGTTGGCTGCCTGAGCTCACCCACAGGGAACGCTGGGGGCAGGTAACTGCCAGGCTGTTTCCAGGATGTGTGTGCTCTGTCCCTGTGAGGGACACTGCCAGCTCCAGAACCCAACCCCAGACATCAGCTGACACAGAAGCAAGGCACGCGGACGAGGGCTGGGGGCAGAGGCCAAGCCCCTCTGGACTCGGGCTAAAGCACGTTATGCCAGGTTTGAGCTCATTCTAGATGACTCACAGAAAGAAAAGGTTCATTATAATTTTTTTTAATTTTGTCTTTTCAATAAAACACCAAGTAACAGCTTGCTGAATTTTTTTCCACGGAAAATGCTGGTTCCAAAAGCAGGGATTTCTTCTTATTTTGTTTCTATTTTGTTGGTTTTTGTGGACTTGGACCATTTCGGAGACACGAAAGTCTGCGAAGCCACCTTGGTCTTTCTGTGGAGTTGTCGCTGCTTTCCGTGACATCAGCTGCGGACACGTGCAGGAGTCCGGCGGGAGGGACATCGGCGAAAGCAAGTCAGCTCACGCTACCGGAGGGAACCTGGAGATCGGAACCGCATTTCCACCCACGTCACTTTGCCGTTAGGTGCACTGTTTTATTTTCTAAATCAGAACTTATTTCTAATTCGCGTGCTCCCCATTCCTAGTTTATGTTCTGTGCAAATAACATGATCATTTGGGAGGGCGAAAGCAATACGACCAATTGATTTCTAAAATATTCGGTTTGCCATTCAGCTAATGAGCGAATATGTACTAGGTTTTCCGGGGTGGTTTAGTTTACGTTGGCAAATCTAAATTCATTCATTTGTTCAATCGAAATACTTAAATGCCCACTGTGCGTAGGGCATTCTCTTGGCTTGTTTGGACTGCTGTGACAGAATCATGTAGACTGCGGGGCTTACGAACCACAGCAATGTATTTCTGGAGGCTGAGAAGTCCACGATCAAGGAGCCAGCACATTGGGCGCCTGGAGAGAACCCACTTCCTGGTCCACAGATGGCTGTCTTCTGGCTGTGTCTCTCCTCAGTGTGTCCTCACATGGCAGAAGTGGCAAGGGAGCTCTCTGGGGTCTCTTTGATAAGGACATTGATCACATTCATGATGGCTCCGCCCTCAAGCTCTAAGCACTCCCCCAAGACCCCCTCCCCATCACACCACCCCGTTGGGGGTTACGATTTTGAGAGGACACAAACATACCAGGCCCCATGCTAAGGACCAGGGCTATAAGGCCGAATAAGAGCCAGCACCTCCACTCAGAAAATGACAAGTTGGCGGAAGATCTTCCGTCTATCAAACCCAGGAGTTCTAAATATGGGAAAGGTGTAAAAACTCTAGTTTTGTGAAGTCAAGAGGTGGTAGGGCCGACCCCCTGGCCATGCTGGCTTTCAAGAAAGAGAACTCAGTAAAAACACTGATCTAAATAACATGTGTCATTAGTTGTTTTTCTATTTTTAATCACTCATGTTAAGGCGAGCTATAGATTTTTTAAATTAGAAAGGTTAACCACTACAATGTATTGGCAGAATTTTATTTATTGGGTAACTAAAAGTTGTAAAGCTCTTCAAAGGAAGAGTACCACATGCAAATAGCACCTGTGTCACAAGGAGCCAAATCTGGGGCATAAGCCCGAGGCAGGTTGTAGCTTGTCAAGTTGATTGCTGCAAACATAACACTAGAACTATGCTGCATAATTGTGATGAAAGCCTAAGACCTGAGTTAACTTGGTTAATATAATTTCTATTCTAATGGTTCCCCAGCCTAGTATCCTCCATATGATCTCTATTTTGTGTCACCAAGAAAAATTCTTTATTCCTTATTGTTTCACCCGTATAATTCAGAATCCACTTTCCTAATGGGCATTTGGCTATATGATTCTCACTAGTGTTATTAAGATGGGAGAAGTATCCAGAAATATCCACATGTAGTCTATGGAGATGTTCCATTCGGATCTACTGAGTTTCTCAGGAAGCTAGCTGTCAGGTTAAAAAAACATATAAACCAAACATACAATGACATCAGGCCTCCTTCTCTGACGCCAGCTGGGTGTTTGATGTGGTGACATTCTGAAGACATGTGATGCCAGTTTCTTTCAGTTGCATGATTCACAGTTAACCTTTGTAAATGCTGAACATAAATGAATGGCCCTAAATTCTACCCAGCTGTACAAGAAACACTATCTGTAAATAGTCTCTTCCCTGTTGTAGTATTTCAGACTTGAAGAAAGTTACTCAGCATTTTAGGCAGTTCAGTAGTCCATAAAGTCATGACAGTCACAACTTGCAAGTGGCTTTAGCTTACTTCTGTTGCTACTGACAAACCATAATCATCGTTTATCCTAAAGTATCATTATCCTCACGTACCTACTTACAAGTCGATCAGAAGCAATAGCTTCAAGGTTTGAAGACCAAGTCCCCTTCATGTTTCTGCCCGTCATCCAGATGAAACAAATCCTTAGAGAGTCCATATGACCTAACATTCGAAATCTTACACACTCTTTGACTATGGCACTGCAGAGAAGGTTTGGAATGGTGAGCCAGCACCATCCTCAAATCATTTGTTGTCATTTCTGAATAAAATACGAGAAATGCTACGATGGTCCCCAAGCTGATTAGATTTTCAGTGACCTGTGTTCAGAAAAGTCACATGATAGACTTGTTTTGAAAATCTTTTTCTGATAAAGATAAGAAAAGTAAAAAGTTTAGATAATACATGTTTTAAGTTTTAACTTTAGTAAATAGAGAAGTTAATGGGCATGTACCATGCAACATGTAAGAGTCTTCAATCAGTCATTTCAGCAGAGATGGTGACAGAGGTCAAAAGTTTATAATAATTCTTCTGACGGTCATTTACGGTTTCTTTTATTAACACTTCTAGTCTTGATTCCATAATAATCAAGACAGCAAAATATTTACCCAAATTAGTTTTTTGCTGCATTTTTTCCACATATCTATTATTCTCAAAAGACCAGTCAGCTTGATACTTAATTTCCCACCCTGAGATTCCTCTATCACGCAGGCTTCATCTAAGCCTTCTAATTTTGAGCACAGAGTGAATTCCGGATGTGATCACAACTGCAGATCTAAATAGCCACCTGGTACCGACGGAGCGCCTTCTCTGTGTCAGCCATCATGTTTAGTGCTTCACAGACGAGATCTTTTAACCTCGTACAAGCCCTCTTACCTCGTATATTACTGCATTATGATGTGTTTTAGCTTATTATTCTATTATCGTTCTTGTTTCTTAGATGGTGGAACTGTCGCAGAAATTGTGATAAGCTCTCCATAGTCCAACAGTAAGTTTACGGCAGAGATGGGGCAGAGACCCAGTTTCTAGTGGCGTGTGAGATGTCCAAACGCTCAACTCCTACCCTATACGACCTCTCGGCAGCACTTTATCCGCCCTCACATTTCTTCTGGTGCCAAGAAGGCCATGTTACTCTGTTTAATTTGTCTCACATTGGCCCGGATTTTGGGATGTGGTAGAAAAGAGGCCAATTGCTCATTTGACAAATGACACTTTTAAACTGGGAACGCTGAGTTGGTGTTGCTGCCATAGCAACTGACCAGGAAAATGTCCTGATAGTTAAGAAACTGCTAGGGTGAGAAAGAGGTCTCCACTGGTTAGAAGGCTTGCTTGAAATGAAGCAAGATTTTTTTAGTCACAAAATTGAAGCTGCATCCTAATCACAGAGATTATTTTCAATATGCTCAACATTTTAACGTATTCTGAATTTGATTACATCACCAGTGGAGATAAACTATAGGCTATATGAAACTAGATAATCATTGTGACTACATTTTAAGTGAACATCTTTATTTTTTAGATAAGAAACAGGATAAAAGAGTCCAAAAATAAATTCGATAACATTGAGAAGTAAGAAAAGGATGCTGAAGTCAATACTTGGGTCAAAAGATAATTAAATGATTTAGGGAAATAAGATTTTGAGAGCGTTTTAATCAAGAGTTTTCCAGCTGCAGTAACAAAAATACGAACCGAAGTGACAAGTAAAAAAGAGGCTTTACTGGCTCATATAACTAAAAAGTCTAGGAGATAAGTCTGACTCATCAGAATCAGGATAGTCACACGTCATCTCAGGAATCCTTTATCTTCCTAGGTCTGCTATCTTTGTGTTGGCCTCCTCAGACAGCTTGTTTCTCTGAAGTAGTCCAGATTATCCCTAGCAACTTCAGGCTTACGTCCTACCACCTTAACTGCTGTAATAATAAATCTCAGGACAGACTCCCATTGGCTCACTTAGAGTCACATGTCTTTCCCAGATCCACCAATCACTGTGGGAGAGGAGGGAGCTGTCTGTCTGCGGGCCTGGTCAGATAGACAATCCTGGAATGGGTCGGGGCAGGGGAACAGAGCAAGAAGGAGCAGAACATTGGGCCACTAGTATCTAAGGAAGGAAGAAACTGTATTTTGAAGGCAGAAACAATAGAGTCCAGGGTCAGGAAGAAAACTATTTTGAGGTACTAATTCACGTTCTGGCAGATAACCGATTATATCCCTTCGATAAATTTTAAGTTACATGTGTCCGATAAGTTGCTGAGCATCTCATCCAGAGAATAATCACTCTGCAAAATTAGGCATGGAGACGGGAGAACGGTCCCTCCCACACCCACCCCAAGCATCTCCACAGGTCCCCGAAGTTCCTCCACTAGTGTCTAACTCCTCTGGGTCTTGAAACATTTCAGATTTTAAGAATATTCTATTAAAATGCAAGTGCCCCATGGAGAAGCTGGCACCTTGTCAACCATACATTCACTAGCTAGCAATACTCAAAGCTCTTTTAAGCTAGGACTTCATAAAAAGAAAGAAAGAAAGAAAGAAAGAAAGAAAGAAAGAAAGAAAGAAAGAAAGAAAGAAAGAAAGAAAGAAAGAAAGAAAGAAAGAAAGAAAGAAAGAAAGAAAGAAAGAAAGAAAGAAAGAAAGAAAGAAAGAAAGAAAGAAAAAGAAAAAAATGAAAGAACACAGAATTATGTCATAAATTAACTACAGTTTTTTTATCAGATGAACTTAAGTAGGAATTTACATTAAACAACCAGAAACTCACTTAATTATGATGTAACTCTCTTCTTAACTAGCAATATTTCCCCAAGAAGAGATGTGGCCAAGAACGAATTTTCTGCCCTGGTTCTAGTTATTTGTTGACCTATTTTAGGGGTCACCGGCTAGGCCTTGTTGCACTTCATCTGCACCTACAAACCACATTGAAAATTATTCGATGCTATCAGGATTTACCTACAAATTTCAGAGAATTCCTAGCCTTTGTGCAATTACTCAAAGGTTGATTTTTTTTTTTTTTTTTTTTTTTTAGCGTAGAATCTTTATTTCCTCAGTTCTAACCATGTCTATTTTTGTGCGCTACTTCCTTGGTTCTAACCGCACTATTTCCTTGGTTCTAACCACGTCTGTTTTTATTTGTTACTTTACAGCTTTCAATTATATAATGAGATAAGCTACGGAGAGCTCTCAGCGTGGCACACAGTAATTCCTCCAGATGTGTCATTGGTTACTATTAAACACAACTGCTGTAAACACACCTCTCCTATGAATCAGAATGACTGCTCTGACATGTCTTGATATGGGAGGAGAAGGAGTCTGAAGGCCGCCCCAGGACCAATTTCTGTTTTGAGCAGCTCCTAAAAGACCCCCAATTTCCCCATTTGTAGATGTCAGTTACCCTATGTGTATTTTTCATGTATCACACCATCCCTCCCCAGCAGCTGCAATCACAGTTTAAAAAGCAACGTTTTTGCTGCCTCGCCAGGTCTGCTCTGTGGAACATCGATCGTAATCGTACGCATGTATTTGCACATCTGAAAAGTAAACTGGGTCTCACACTCACAGACGGACAAGGGACGTGCCGGTCAAGGGCACAAGTCACAATCTAGCTGGGCCTCCATGACCCCATTTGCGACCTGGGATTTACAAATCGCTTGCAATATCCATGTTTACACGACAACTGTGGAAATACTGATATAACAGTAATTAAGCTCCGGCGAGGAAAATGTCGTCAGAAGCAGCACCGCGGAATGCGGCCTCACTCACTCACGAGGTAGCGATTTTGCCGCTACGGTGTTTAGACACCACCGTCTCAATACCAAAAAGAGCTCTGTCTGCCTAGCTGGCTGTTCCTCAAACGCTGTGTTTCTTTGGGTTGAAAAAAAAAAATCTATTAACATTTCCATTTCTTGTTTATTTGCTGTCAGCCTATTCACAGACATCCCAACTCTCCACCCACTTATGAGTGACATTGCTCTTTTTTCCCCGATCCCCGCACATAGACGTCGACCTTTGTGGGTTATTCGCTATAGAAGCTCAACCCTGACTAGCTTCTTCTCCTGCTCCCCATTCATTCTGGGACCCATTTTACCCACATCCCCACCTGAGCTGTGCACTCCGCACTTGGCGTCTGACTAGATAGCACCACTGAGCCACGGCATCTGCCCTCACCTCGGGCTCAGGCTGTGGTGTCCACGTTGTGGGAATGCACTGGCCGTGGAGTTCTCAGAGGCCCTGGAGAGAGGCCGGCTGGGTGTGGTCTAGCTTTGCTCCTTTGCACAGAAGAGGTCCCACAGAAAATCGGGAAATTACAGAGAGTCCATCCTGGGCCCACTCGGCCACCTCCCGTCACTGCTCCTCTGGACAGCCCAAGATTGTACTGTTCTTTCGTCTTAAATGTAAACCTGTAGACTACGTTCCTGTACTCTAGTCCTGCAGGGCCTTTACCTGACCGACCCACACTCAGTGTGAATAAAAGAGGGTGATCATTCTGCCCAGTCACGAAAACAACCGCATCCTAACGAAAACCTTCCAGAGGTAATTCTGTAACCCAAATGAGAGCCTCCGAAGGAGCAATTTCCCAGCTCTGGGAAGACTGCTGGAGGACAGGCATTTGAGGCAAATAAAGCTTTCAGCACTCCTGAAATTACGAGATGTAAGCAGCTCTTTATTCTTCCCAAGGTAGGGCTCGTCTTTACAAGGCACATATGTCCTTGCAAGAAGTATCACCAGATGCAAAGTGGGGGTTGCCGTAGAGTGTAAATCTTATGCACATTAGGCTGAAGGGGGAGCTAATCAGTAAGAATCCAATGTATTTCATTGCTTTTACCTGGGAGGAAAGATGGAGAATGAACACATACTGAAACTCAGCTAAGGGCTAGCCATTGTACTAGGACTCATATGCTTCATCTCATCCATCCTAAGAAAAGCTACCATTTATTAAGTGCTTGTTCTGTGCCATATTCTGGACTGAAAGTTTTAAATATACTACTTATTTAAATCCTCCTAATAATCCTATATATAACCTTATAGTACCCTAAAATACTACCTACGTATTATTATCTCTCATTTTACTAGCCAGGAAGCGAGGCCAAGAAAGTCAACTTGCCCAGTATCATGCAGCTAGTCGATGGCAGAATAAAAGTCAAACTTTGCTCTAACTCCAAAATCTGTGCTCTTAGCACAGTCCTATAAGATAGATTTTAGGGTCCCGTCTTTCAGAAAAGGAAACTGAGACTCAGAGAAGTTAAGTAATTGGATGTCTCAGAGACAATCAGTGATGAACGGAGCTTCTTCCAACCCAGTCTACCTGAGTATAAAGCCCGCAAGTACCCTGCCTACTGACCCTGGCTGGGAATGGAAGAGATGCTGTCCCAAAGACCTTCGTTTAAGTACCTGAGCAATTTCAAGCTAAATAATGCAGGTAAAAATTTTTTAAAAATATGTACAGAAGGCACAATGATCAATCCTTACAATAAAACTGGTCTACATGTCTGGAGTCTAATCCCCGTGAATAAACAGTATGCTGCTCTACAAATGCGTAGACTCTGAAAAGGGTTTAGCTTTAACCGAGTAATATGTTTGATACAATAATAAAAAAAAAACTAGACAAAATACGTAAGTGAGACACACAGAAAAGGAATTGTGAATGAATCATAAACCTAGCAACGTGTATCCTTCCTCTATAAAAGAAATGGAAATCAAAACTACACTGAGAGACCAGTTTTCGCTTTCAGATTTCTGCGTCTAATAACACGCTCGCTGTTGGTGAGAACGAAGAGGGAGTGACGTCGTTGAACCCACAGAGAGAAAAACTTCGCAGGAACTACAGAATTTTTAAAAAGGCTCTGAATTTATTTGCTGTAGGTGAATAGTTATGTTTCTTATTCTTACGAAATAACGAACAGCAAGAGTGCAGAGGATAGAAACGAGAGTAGAACCAATGTCAAAATAACGTCGAAAGGAATGTGCAGGGCCGTTAATATCAGATGATTCTGGAGGAAGAGGTTGGTGAGGGTGTCAGGGAGGCGGACGATTGAGAGAAGAACTAAACTTGAAAGGCAGTTAGAGAAGAGAAGAAGAGACAGATAAGAGAAGTAAACAGGCTTCTGACCATCTGTGGCAGGAAAAGACGCCAGCCAGGGCCTCACCTCTTTCTCTAGAACTTTCCCTGGGTGGCTGCTGGCTCTCGGCAATCCCTGAGGGCCACTGGGTGGCCTTCCCGCTCTTC
>NW_006437828.1:7756549-7765873 GCF_000325575.1 Pteropus alecto | reverse complement strand
CACCATAACCTAGGCTGGGAGCACACAGGGCCTGGCAGATCCTCTGTGAATTCAGTACAGACATTTATGGGAATGAGCATGAGGTTAATGGGGATGGCTGGGGGAAAGAGAATTGAATTAGGGGCCAGTAGACTTAGCTCATAGATCAGCTCTGACGCTGAAAGTTTACATTCTCAGTGCCTCAGTTTCCCTCAGAGTAACTTGGGCACAGCAGTGCCATAAGATGGGAAGAGTAAACGCGATAATGTACGCGAGACCGTCTCACACAAGGCCTGGCCCGTGGGACGCCTGCGTCTCTTCACCTTGCATAGTGCATTTTAATGTAAGAAGATAGCAATTCTCCCTACACTGGCTTTAAATTGTGACTAATTGTTTCACCTCCTCTCATGGGGTTTAGGGGAAAACCACAGTCCTCTTTGGACTCCACAGCAAATTATGTTTAATATTTTCATAGTACCAACGCTTAAAGAATCGTGGCCTTGATTTGGAGAAGCATCCAAAAATCATTCGACACCAAACCTAGTAAAGTAGATTAAAAAGTCTTTAATTTAAAAATATAAACGGAAAAAAGGAAGGAAGGAGGGAGGAACCTCGGCAGAAAAACGGCCGGAGGTACTGATTTTCTCGGGCAACTCAAACTGACAAAACGTTGGTCCAAAAGGGAGTTCCTAAAAATGGCTTCAGCAGTGGCAGCCATTAGGAATAAGAACCTACTTTGAAGGGGGCAAGAGGATAACATTTATTTGGTTATGAACGTCCTTTTGCCCTTGAATCAACAACAACAACAACAACAACAAAGGCGGTCACACCTCGTGAACCTCTGGAAACAGGACCAAGGGAAGGGGGCGGGATGATCTCAAACCCCACCTTCTCCTTCTCTCAGACTCTGTTGGGTCGTGGCATCACCTGGTTACGTCCATGTCCCTCAGGGGCTTTCTGTCTACTCTAGAAGGTAAAACAGACTGCGTCGTATTTACCCATATTGTTGTCTCTGGTTTCTGCCCTGACAAACAGCACAGAAACCCGTCTGTACAAGGAAGTTAAGAGAAGCAGATTCAAATGCGGATTACGTTTGCGATGTTGAACATTACTTATCCTCTCTGAGTCTTCATTTCCTCACCTCTTCATCTGGAAAATACCGAGATTAATTTCAAGGTCCTTTTCAACTAACACACTCTGTGGTTCCTGCCACTTTCCTTTCTTCTGAGAGAGGCACCATGACTACAGGTGCAGAAGGAGACTGAACTGGCAGTCACAAAACTTAAGATTCAGGGCCCTTCCTAAGCCCTGGGAGGGGTGGGGTCACATGATTATACCTTTGTGTAAAACTCGCCCAGTAGATACTTTCGTATTCCTTGTCTTAAAGGGGACCTCCAACATTGTTTAAGACTCAAGCTCCAGAAAATCTGGATCTGCCCCTGTACAGAGGATGCATTTCTTGCCAAACCCAATAAAATTTAGAGTTCATGGAAAGTAGACAAAACCATTGAGCGATCAAATGAGGAAAGTCCAGAAGCTGGTTAAAAGCACAATCACTTTCAGCTTCCTCTACTTTCCGTCTCCCCTTTGGCACGTTCTGCTTTTTTAGGGCAAGAAGCAGAGAGCTTGAACAGCGAAATGGCTGACCCAAATTCACAACCTGAATTGAAGTCATAAAATGCACTCCCGATAATAGGGTACTGTTCTCTGCCCCACTACCGGGCCACCGAAATCCCTGAAAACACGTGGCGATCTGCTTTACTAGCAAGAAGTTGCAAACTGCACGGAACCACCAGAGAAACGGGATCCGGCCAGCTGCCGTCCCTAGAAGGCCAGTTTTCACATTCACGTCATGTTTTTCTACATCATTTAAAATAGAGTAGCTGGTGGCTGGTTTTCAGGCACGGAGGAGATTATTTTTATTCTCAATTATAGTGACGAAAATGGCAACTTCAGCGCTGCGCTGGGAACAGAGAATGGGCTGACATTTATTTAATTGGTTTTCAAGACAGAGACAGTCTTCATAAAAATTAGGTGTTTTGTGGGGGTTTTTTTGTTTGGTTTTTTTTTTTTTTTTTTTTTTGGCTATGATTTCTCCCAGTCTCTCTTACACCCTGGGACTAGCTTTCCTAGATGACATGCTCAGATCCCCTGCCTCTGGCTTGCCTTTGGATGCAACTAGCTCGCGACGTTCTCCTGCCGGAACCTCGCAAGACATCTCAAGGCTCTTGGCGCTTACACTGAGGTCCCTGGACCGTCTGGAGTGACCACACTCCTTTGGGCTGCACCCAGTCTCTTCTCCAGCTCCTGTCCTCAGGGACAGCCCTGGCCATGGGCATTCCCTTCCCAGAGGGAGTCAGTCACCACGCGATTACTAAACACCAATTCTGAGTCTGGCTGCGGGGGAGCCGGGAGAAGCATCCTTAGGGGGTAAACTACACACAAATATATTTATTCAACTTGTTGGGAATGTGAGCTACTAAGTGATATTTCACAAGCCACTTATGCAATGGTCAGCCTACTTCCCGTAACATGCTGCTGGTGGTGCGTGTGGAGGAGATCTATCAAGGAGATTTTTCTAAACCAACAGTAATTATACAAGTATTAAACTCTACATTCCTTTGTCCTTGCAAATTGCTTCTTTCCCTGCCTTGTCCCCTGCCACACCCTAGCCCCTTGCTCTGCTTCTATCCATATCTAATATTGTCCTCTAGACACACTAGTTGTCAAATGCTTTAAGCATTCTTTCAAAAGAACGGGATTTATCAAGTACCTACCTTGTGCCGAGACTGTGTTTTGCTCCGAAGGAGCAAAGTGAAGGAAAAATGGTTTCTGTCCTCACTGAGTCTAGGCAGAATGATGGACACATAAAGCAGAGCACATGAGGGTGTTGCAGTGAGTGTTGGGATGGACAGTGAGGTCCACCCATGGGGTGTCTACACCTGCATCTGTGCAAGCACTTTTAGGGCCTGCAACAGAGGAATATGCCATGGAACTGTACCCCAGATTTGAGCAAAAGCACTCTGCAGTGACCCAAATAGTTCAAGAAGAAAGCGTTTTACTGCTTTAACACAAATACACACTATCTGATATATCGCTTTTCCATTCTGCCACATTAAATTACCACAAACCTAGCAGCTTAAAACACCACTCATTCTCGATCTCACGGTGCCGAAGGTCAGGAGTCCAGCAGGCCTGGCTAGGTTCTCTGCTTGGGGTCTCACAAGGCCAAAGTCAGGGTGCCAGTTGGCTCGGGCTCCTACCTGAAACCTGATTGGGGAGAATCATGTCCAGGCTCATTTGGGTTGTTGGCGGAATTTATTTCCTTCTTGCGGTCCCCACGTGGCCCCTCTAAGTTCAAACCAGTGATGGCAGGTCGAGTCCTTCTCATACTTTGAGTCTCCCCGCCTTCCTCTTCTGCTTTCAAGAGTTCACGAGATTATATGGGGTCCACCTGGGTAATCCAGGACCCTTGCCCTACTTAAAGGTCAGCTGATTAGCAACCTTAATCACATCTGAAAAGTCTCTTTTGCCACGTAACGACGCGGTCACAGGACTAACACTGCGGGCAGAGGTCATGAGGAGCCAAAACACTGCCTACCTCAGTCCACCCTGTGGCCCCCGGGATTCATATCCATCCCACATGCAAAATACATTGACTCCATCATAAGATCTCCAAAAGTTTTATCCCATTAAAAGATCACAATCTCACCTAAATCGCATTGGTCCAAAAGTCCCAGATCTCATCATCTAAATCATCTAAATCAGTTACAGATGAGGAACTCCACTGAGTACAGGTCCTGGGGCACAATTCACCTCCTTCTGTGAACTTATGACGCTAAACAAACCTATGACACTGGACAAACAAATTAACTGTTGCCAGCACAGAAAGCCAGGATACGATGGTTATAGACATTTTCATTCAGAAAGGGAAACAAGAAAAGGTAAAAAGAAGTCGCCAGTGCAAAGCAGTTTTAAAATCCAGCCAGGCAAACTACATTAGGTTTTAATGCCTGGAAATAATTATCTGTGGCTCTCGGCTCTGCCTTCTGAGTCATCAGGTAAATTGAAACAGCACTAATTATATTCTAGGCACTGTGCTACGGGCTTTACATGTACTGACATTTAATCCTCCAGCTACCCGATGAAGTACATTGCTATTAATTAGTCCTGTCTTACACATAAGGACTCTAAGGCCTATATGGGTACAGAGCTTGCCCAAGGTCACACGGTCAGGCCATGGAGGATCTGGACGAAAACCCACGCATTCTCTGTGCTACACTCATTTCTTTTATTTTTATTTTGCATCTTTTTTGATTCCCTCCAGGCTAACGTGCACATAATATAGATACGATTCTATGGATCAAAGACGGATTCTTTTTATTTTATATTATAGGTTGAAACAGCTGTGGTTTGGTAAATTACATTATGAAAATTTTTCTATAAATTAATTTATTGCACATTCTGGAAATGATCTGAATTGAAACAGCAGGATTTCTTAATTTTTACATTTTGCATTGCATAGTCAGTTTCATTTTGGATTTTCAGGAATAATTGATTGATACACAATATCTTAACAACTTCTTTTTCTTGTTTAGGTATCATGTCAGTTTTTCCCAATACTTTGTAGAATTTTTGTTCCAACCCTAACAGGAAGTTGGCAGTTAACCCTAACACAATGGACAGCCAAAATTCACAGAAGTTCGACCACAAGAAAGATGTTTGTGACAGAGAGAATAAAAAGTTCTGAATTCTACACCTTATACCCATTAGGATGGTTACTATCGACATAATGGTAACATAAAATAACAAGTGTTGGCAAGAACATAGAGAAATTGGAACCCTTGTGCACTACCACTGGAATTGTAAAACTATGCAACTACTGTGGAAAACAGCCCAGAGTTTCCCCCAAAAAAGTTAAAAGGAGGACTCCCAAATGATCCAGCAATCTGATCTCTGGGCAAACGTCCCCAATAATTAAAAACAGGGCCTCAAAGAAATATTTGCACACCATCTTTATAGCAACACTATTTACAATAGCCAAGAGGTAGAGGCAACCCAAATATCCAACAATGAATGAATGGATAAATGAAATGATTGGATATATATGTGAAAAAAAAATCCTATTACGTGCTACAACAAGAATGAATCTTGAGGATCTTCTGCTAAATGAAAGAAACCAGTCATAAAAAGAAAATGCTGGATGATTCCACTCATATGAAGTATCCAAAGTAGTCAAATTTATAGAACTAGAAAGTAGAATAGTGGTTACCAGGAGCTGGGGAAAGGGGACAAAGGGGAGTTGTCATTTAATGGGTATAGAGCATCTATTCTGCAAGAGGAGAACATTCTGGAGATTTGTGTCACGACAATGTAAATACACTTAACACCACTGAACTGTGAACCTAAAAATGATTAAGATGGTTGAGTTTATGTTATGTATTTTTTACCATAATTTTAAATAAATGTAGAATGAACAACACCAAGAGTAAGCCCTAATGTATAAACTAGATGACAATGATGTGTCAATGTAGGTTCCTAGATTATAACAAATATACCACTCCACGGCTGGAGGTGACAGGAATGGCAGGGGATATATGGAAACTTTGTACTTTTGGATCAATTTTTTTGTGACCTAAAACTGCTATAAAGCATGTATTTTTTTTTTAAGTTCTGAATTTTTGTCTATGTAAACTTCCAATGGTACCTTTAGAACGACTTTGCTTGCTGTATTACAGGAGAGGATGTCAGTGACTAGCCTCAAAGACATCATCAGGATGTCGTAACCCAAGTTGTAACCTACGGTCAATTCATACTCTTTTGAAACTCACTGACATGGAGTAGGCAGGACTTCCTGTTTCTTCATCCTCAGCATAAGGAGCCATATTAAATAACCACTGAGGCCAACTTTACCAAAACGCGACTTTATGAGGCTTTGGGTATAGACTTCATATGTGATTTTCATTAAGTAAAAAGTTATAAAATAGATGTCTTAATTTGGGATATGTGTTTCTGACTCATGATTACGTAATACTTCCCAGATTCACCATTTAGAAATGCAACAAAAAATTACTGAGTATTACTACTCAGCTATAACTTGAATTTTTATATGCAATACCTAAAAGCAATTCAGCTATCCATCTTTAAAAATACTCAGAGCCACACGATAAATCTCAATGATTTTTTAAAACATTAAAGTTTATACAAAGTATGTTTTCCAATTATAATGGAAAAAAACTAGAAATCAATAGCAGAAAGAAAACTGGGAAATTCACAAATATGTAGTATTAAACAAAACACTCTTATACAACCAATTGGTCAAAGAGGAAATCATAAGGTAAATTAGGAAATACCCCAAGATAAATAAAAATAAAATCTATGGGATACAGCTAAAACAGTGTTAAGAGGGAAGTTTATAATATAAACACATACATTAAAAAAGAAAGATTTTAAATTAACACACTAATTTAATACCTCAATAAACTGAAAAAAGAACAACAAACTAAACCTAGAGCTATCAGAAGGCAGGAAATAGCAAAGATTAGAGCAGAGATAATAAAATAGAAAATAGAAAAACAATAGAACAATATAAATAAAACAATAGAAACAAAGAGTTATTTTTTGAAAAGGTCAACAAAATTGACAAATCCTTAGCCATATTAACCAAGAGAAAAAGAAAAAAAGACTCAACTAAAGTTAGAAATTATACAGGAAACATCACAATGTCACAGAAATAAAAAGAATTAGAGGAAAAGATTATAAACAAATGTATGTCAACAAAACAGATAACCTAGAAAGAATGTATAAATTCTCACAAATACACAACCTACCAAGACTGAACCATAAAGAAACAGACCAAGAACTAGTAAAGAGACTGAATCGGTAATCAAAAACCTAGCAAAGAAAATTCCTAAGACCGTATGACTTCACTAGAGAATTCTACAAAACATTTAGAGAAGAATTGACACCAATCTTCCTCAAAATCTTCTAAAAAGTTAAAGAGGAGAGAACATTTCCAAACTCATTCTATGAAGCATTACCTTGGTTCCAAAGCCAGGCAACAACACTACAAGAAAACCACAAACTCATATCCCTGATGACTATTGATGCAAAAATCCTCAACAAAATACTATCAAAAAGAATGCAGCATGTCACTATAAGGGTTATACACTATGACCAAGTGGGATTTATTCCTGGAATGCACAGATGGTTCAACATCCATAAATCAATTCATGTAATACATCTCATTAACAGAAAAAAATAACATAATCATCTTAATTGATGCCAAAGTATCTGACAAGATCCACTTTTTCCATTTGATAAGATGATATAAGCACTCAACAAACTAGGAATAGAAGAAAATTGCCTCAAAATAATGAGTCCACATATGAAAAACTCACAGCTACCAGCATTCTCGATGGTGAAAGACTGAAAGTTTTTCCTCTAAGATCAGGAACACGACACGGATGCTCACTCTAACCACTTCTATTGAACATCATCTTGGAAGTCCTAATCAGAGAAATAAGACCTAAGTAAATAAATGAATAACATTCAAACTAGAAGGAAAGAAGCAAAATTATCTTTGTTCACAAATGACATGACCTCATATACAGAAACCCACACAAAAAAGTTAGAACTAATGAACAAATTCAGCAAAGTTGCAGGATACAAAATCAACATGCAAAAGTCAGTTGAATTTCTACACACTAGTGATGAACAATTAGAAATAAAATTATAAAAATAATTCCAATTACACTATCATAAAATGAATAAAATATTAAGAATAAATCTAACCAAGGAAATGAAAGATCCATATACTGAAAGCTATAAAACACTGATGAAAGAAATTAAAGAAAACACAAATAAATGGAAAGAAATGCCATGTTCATGGATTGAAATACTTAATGTTAAGCTGTCAATACCACCTAAAGTGATCTACAGATTCAGTGCAATCTCTATCAAAACTCCATGGCATTATTTTTTAGAAATAGAAAAGTCTATTCTAAAATTCAAATGGACTCTCAAAGGACTCTGAATAGCCAAAATAATTTGGAAAAACAAGGAAAAAGTTCGAGGACTTGTACTCCTTGATTTCAAAAATCATTACAAAGCTACTGTAAACAAGTAAATAAAAGAATGTGGTGCTGGCATAAAGACAAAGGACAAATGGAGTGGAATAGAGAGCGAAGTTACCTTTGACAAGTGCCAAGACCATCCAGTGGGGGGCAAGGTATGTGGAAAGGGCAGTCTCTTCAACAAATGATGTTGGGAAAACTGGATATCCTTATGTAAAGAATGAATATGGACCCTACCTTAAACTGTGTGCAAAAATCAGCTCTAAACATAAGACTCAAAACTATAAAACTCTTTTAAGAAAACATAAGGGGAAAGTTTCATTATATTAGATTTGGCAAAGATTTTTTTAGATGTAACCTCAAAAGCATAGGAAACAAAAGCAAAAATATAGACAAATGAATTACATCAAACTTAAAATCTTTTATCAGAGGACGTAATCAACAGAATGAAAAGACAACCTATGGAATGGGAGAAAATATTTGCAAATCATATATCCGATAAGGGGTTAATATCTAGAATATATAAAGAATACCTACAACTCAATAACAAAACACAAATAATCGAATTTAAAATTGGGCAAAGGAGTGGAACAGACATTTCTCCAAAGAAGATATACAAATGCCCAACAAGCATATGAAAAGATGCCTAGCATCACTAATTATCAGAGAAATGCAAATCAAAATCACAATAAGAAATCACCTCACCCCCATTAGGATGGCTACTATCAAAATAGAAATCACAAGTGTTGTTGAGAATGTGGAGAAATTAGAATCTTGGTGCACTGTTGATGGAGTTGTAAAATAGTGCAGCTGCTTTGGAAAACAGCACGGTGTTTTCTCAAAAAATTAAAAATAGAACTATCATGTGGTCCAGCAATTCCACTTCAGGGTAAATGGTCAAAAGAATTGAAAGCAGCATGTTGAGGAGATATTTGTACACCTGTGCTAATGACAGCATTATTGATCGTAACCAAGAGGTGGAAGCAATCCAAATGTTCATCTGTGAATGAATGGATACACAAAATGTGGTATACGCATGCAATGAAATACTATACAGCCTTAAAAAGGAAGGAAATCCTATGACATGCTACAATAAGGATAAACCTTGAGGAAATTGCGCTGAGTGAAATGAGCCAGTTACAAAAAGATGAATACAGTCTACGGCCATGCCATCCTGAATAAACCCGATCCCTTCTGATCTCAGAAGCTAAGCAGAGTCGGGCCTAGTTAGTACTTGGAAGGGAGACCACCTAGGAAGACCAGGTGCTGT
>NW_006437828.1:7751358-7755478 GCF_000325575.1 Pteropus alecto | reverse complement strand
TCCCACAGGTCTGCCCGCCACCTTCATCCTCAACCCTCCTCCAGGAACCCGCTCTTCTTATTTCTGCCTTAAATGTAATAATAGAGTCTTTTTGCATCTTGCTTTTTTCACTCAACGTAATAGTTTAGATATTAGTTCCTGTCGGTGCATGTTGAGTGATAGATTCCTTTTGATTGCGGAGTGGTGTCCTAATGCATATAAATACGCCACAATCTGCTCATCCGTTCGACCCGTTGTGGGGCATTTGGGTTGTTTCAAGTTTGAGTTATTATAAACAAAGAATATTAAAATAGCCTTATAAAAGTCTTTTAATGGATAAATGTCTTCCTTTGTCGTGGGTAAATATTGAGAAATCACAGGATAGGCATATGTTTCACTTTACAAGAAAGTTAATATAAGAAACGGCGAAATAGTTTTCCAAGTACCTGTGCAGGTTCCCCTGCGCTGCGGCACCGTGTGAGAATTACAGTTCCGCCTCCTTGCTTGTACCTGGTGTTGCCAGGCTTTCTAACTTTAGCTATTGCACTTGACAGGAAGGGGCATTTCTTCATGAAGCAGTATTCCCTTATTTGTTAAATTTCCCTAATAATAGCTAGTGATGTTGAGCAACTTTACGAGGGTTTACTGGCCTTTCGTAAAACATTTTTATTATATGGCTAATAATTTTATTTTTGAGTTTTAAGAGTTCTTTATATATTCCAGGCACAAGTCCTTTTCTAGATATAAAAAAAAAAATTTTTAGAAAATATTTTCTTTCAACCTGTAGTTTATCAATTCATTGTTTTTGATAGTTTTTGGCTTTATTTAAACACAACTGACACATAAAATTATAAGATATTTAAAGTACGTCGTGATGATTTCACATACCAGGACAGGGTTCCTCACAGCTAGTTAGTTAACACTTCCCACATCTCATATAGTTATTTTTTTTTTTTTTTTTTTTTTTTTTTGGTGAGAACGGTTAAGTTCTACTTTCTTAGCAAACTCCAACTACACAATACAGTATTTTCAATTAAATTTGCCATGTTTTTACATTAGCTCCTCAGACCTTATTCATCCTATAGCTGAAAGTTTGTGCTTTTTACTGACTTCTCCCTATTTTCCCACCCCCAACTCCTGGCAACACTTTTCTACTCTCTGTTCCTGAGTTTTACTTCTTCGGGATTCCACATATTAGTGAATTATACAGTATGTGTCTTTGTCGGGCTTATTTCACTCAGCATCATGCCCTCAAGGTCCATCTGTGTTGTCACAAACAGCAGCATTTCCTTCTTTCTCGTGGCTGAATAATATTCCTGTGTGTGTGTATGTGTGTCACAATTTCTTTATCCACTCATCTATTGACAGATACTTAGGTTGTTTCCACATCTTGGCTTTGTGACTACTACTGTAATGCTGTTTATGTAATGTTGATATGCTGTTTTCATTTTCTTTGGTTATATACCCAGAAGTGGGATTGCTGGATCATGTGGTAGTTTTATTTTTAATTTTTTGAGGAACAACCCTACTTTTTCCATAGTAGCTGCACCAATTTACACTCCCACCAACAGTGTACAAGGGTTCACTTTTCTCCACCATCCTCACCAACACTTATATCTTGTCTTTTTGATGACAGCCATTCTAATAGGTACGAGGTGACATCTCACTGTGGTTTCGATTTGCATTTCCCAATGATTAGTGATGTTGAGTGCCTTTTCATGTACTTATTGGCCATTTGTATGTCTTCTTTGGAGAAATGTCTGTTTAGTTCCTCTGCCCATCTTTTAATTGAATTGTTTTTGTTTTGCCTTGAGTTGTGTGAGTTCTTTATATATTTTTAATATTAACCCCTTATCAGATATTGCAAATAGTTTCTTCTATTCTGTAGATGGCCTTTTCATTTCGATGATTGTTTCCCTTGGTGTGCAGATGTTTCTTAGTTTGTTTTTGTTTCTGCTGCCTTTATAATATATTTTAATGAGCAGAAATCAATTTTTTGCCTATGTGTTGAGATAAAATTGGCATACAATAAACTGCACGTATCTGACGGGTACGACTGATGACTTTCGAACCGGCAGGTACCCGTCAAACAATGAGTACGTTTAAGATCATGAACACTTCCATCACCCCACAAAGTTTCCTTGTGACCTTCTGTAATGTATTCCTCCCTCCCTCTCCCCAATTACTGATCTGTTTTGTATCACTACATATCAGTTTGCATTTTCTAGAACTTTACATAAAAGGAATCATGCTGTGTGTGTGTGTGTGTGTGTGTGTATATATATAAGAATATATATATACATATATTGGTCTGGCCTCTTTCACTCAGCATGACTTTGAAATAAATATTTATCAATAGTTCATTTCTGTGAATGAACTATTGTAGGTATCAAATCAATGACAATGCTACCTCCTACTCCTCATCTTCCTCCTCCTTCCCCAGATTCTTTTATTGTCAAGGAAATGAATAACAGATTGTCAGAGACTTCCTATGGAGGAAATAATTTTTTATATACTACCATTAGGTTGGATATGGTAACAGGTATATTTAAAAATAGCAAGTGGAGGTACATCTTATCCATGTCTTTAGGCTGCTTCAGAAACAAAGCTGTGACATTTTACGCAAAGACTGGCTCTAGATATTTGAAGAGCACCATGCAGATTTTAAAAAAGGATTTTGTAAAATCTCCACTATGGTCGCTTTTTCTTCCAAGTATGAGTTTGTGATTTGTTCCTCATATTGCAGTGAGTAAAAAAGAAAAAAGGAAATAGCAACATAAATATTAAACTTCTTTTCAATGTTGTGTGAATTTCGTTTTTAGATGTCAATATAAGTTAGTTTAAAAAAAAAAAAAACTCCTTTCCCTCCCCACCCCCTCAGTTTCCTTTTGGGTTCATCTTTCCCCGGCTCTCCTGTCGAATGCTGGATGAGGTCATATAATCGTATCATAGAACGATAGGCAAGAAGAAGTTATCGAACGTTTTGAAAAGAATAATAGAATATTCAAGACATCTGTGTAAAACGGATTTTTTTAAAACCTATAGAGAAGAACCTCTTTGCTATATCTGTGTGTGTATTTCATAGATGCGTACAAAAAGATAAACACAGAAAAATTGCTCTTCCCAGAGTGCTAATCATTCTTCCCCACGGTAGAGTCAGCACAACCAATTATCTTGTGCTGACATAGATTCTCTCTCCATGGCAACTGTAATTCACCTTTGAGACGTGACATGTTGGAATGCGAGCGCTGTGTCACATCGGCAACTGGCAGAAATCAGACATGGGGCTATTCTGGAAAGCAGATGTTTTTCCCTGCCAGTGTGTTTTTTTGAATGAGGATGAATGTCCTAGTCTAGAAGCTGTTGGTACCTATACTGCTATCAAATAATGGCCGCACACATAACTCCTTGGGAAAGTGAGTGCCCAGTTTCTTCCCCTTTTACCCTTTCGAATCGTGGAAATAAAGCAAATTTCAGAAAAGTCAACTGGATTAAAAGCCAGACCACGATGTGCCACGCTACCTTGGAATAACACTAACAGTCCTCATAACAATGACAATAATAGTTAACGTGCACTGAGATTTTACATGCTGGGTGCTACACTTTATACATGTTAAGTCATTCAATCCTCATAACCTCCCTATTAGGTTGGCACCATTATGATTATCTTCATTTTGCATGTGACAAGACTCAGGAACGGAGAGAATAAATAAGTTTCTCATGGATATAATATATCTTAGAGATCCCCAAACTGTTCAACCACTTTTTTCTCCAAGAACTATCCCCGCTTCAATCAACCAAAGAGTTGACAGATAAAATACAGGACATCCAGTTAAATGAGATGTTCAGATAAACAGCAAATAACTTCAGCACTAGTATATCCCATATAACATTTGGGACGTACTTACACTTCAAATTATCCTATATTTTGATTTGATAAATCTGGAAACCCTAGCCAGGAGCTCTATGTTCTCTCTACTTCATCAATATTTCTTGTCAAAAAAAATTATAACTACACCTCACTTATTTTTTGAAAACCGAAGTCAATCTGTTTTCTTCCCCAGGTGTAGTTACAATTAAGCTGCTTTTCAAATTGTGGAAAGGGATCTGATGAAATAGTTTGGGCCCTCAGTGAACAAGA
>NW_006437828.1:7747635-7750257 GCF_000325575.1 Pteropus alecto | reverse complement strand
GGGGCAGGCAAAGAAGGGGATCAGGATACCGCGCAGGCTTCGACACGCTGGTGCAGTCATTTACCCACGGAACACAAAGTTAGGACGTGAGGGGGACTGATGGGTTCAGTTAGGGATATGCTGGACCCCCCGAAATGATGCTCTACACACAGGCTTCTTTCTACTACAGAAGATACCGTGAGAAGCCCCACTAAATGGTGCAAGGCTGAACTAATGGGCGCACGGCACCTGTCGGCAGGTGGCGGTAAAGGTGCGTGAGCCTCCGGGACAGGAAGCTGCCCGCGTGGAAAATAAAACAAAAACAGTGAGCCCGGTGGAGCGCTGACCGCCAGAGCCCAGGTAGGCCCGAGGTGGGGGAGAACCGATGACTCTACTCTGAACTTATCCTTCGCTTTCGAAAGCCCACAGATGGTCTGGGCACCAAGCCTGGCGAGGACAGAAGCCCCCTGAACGAACTTGAGAGAAAGAGATAATGAAGTTCTTATCCCACAAGGGGGTCAGAGGAGACACGGAGAAGTGGGAAAGAATGCGACGGAAACGACTTTTCATATGTGGCCTTTTCACAGGCATAAAGGGGATTTCCACGGCAATAGCACGCAGAGTCGAAGAGTCCAGCAACCAGCTAAGTCCCATCACCCCTTCTACCGAATGCTCAGTTCCAGGGGGACTCAAGTTACCAGAGACCATCCACTAGAAGTGACCTCCTTTGCACTATGACCGCCTCCTAACAGAAAGAAAGTTTAGACATCCAGGCGGGGCAAGAGGGAGAAATTTGGGAGTTTTTGTGTACAGAGAATATTAATCATCCAGCATACTTGAAATGTGTGTAAACGATGCCTAGAAAATCCTGCGGGAGCGTTTACGGAATAACGACTCATTTCCGCACTAAGCGCATGTCATTCGCGAACTCTTTCCATGTTCACAGGGAGGTAGGTACTGGCGATGCCACTCCGTGTAAGGAAACTGACACTTGGAGCCGTCAAGAGACTTATTCTAGAACATACAGACGAGAAGAGCCAGAATCAGGATTTGAACCTAGGTACACGTGCCTCCAAAGCTCAAACTCAAAGCCACGACTTTGCAGCTCATGAGGGACAGCTCTGGGCCGCCCTCACCGCCATTCTGAAGAAATGGGTGTGGAACTGCTTCGTGCCGTGCCAGGGCGAGAAAGGGCTCTTTTCTGCCCTAAGAATGAGCCTCTTCTTCGTCCTGCTACAGAAAATAGCTTCTTTCTCCCTCCTCCTAGCAGCGCAAGGAGCTGCCGGGGAAAATTGTGCTCACTTAGCTCATCACTCCCCTGCCGCCTTACAATCGGAGAATATGGTGAGGAACGGAGATATTTTACAATGACGAAGTCAAGCCCTGTTATTAAGCCCTTTTAAAAAAGATTTATGCCAGGGAGAAATGCAGATCTTTAAAGAAAGGCTTTGAAAAGGCTCTGAAATGGAGGCTCCTTCAGAGCGAGTCTAGACATTTACTTCTAAGCCATGGACTCCAAAAATTATTAGAATAAAATCTCCACATGCTTAATAGACTCCACTTCGCCTTAAACTTGTAGGCCTTATCTAGGTTAAGCCCTCGACAAAGCAAGCCAGATTCTCCAGGTAGTGGGCTGAGCAGGTTTCCAGAAGCCAATGGGAGGTACGGACAGGGGGGAGGCATTTGTCCCCTTATGCACGAGAGGCCTGGAGCGGCTTCGCTCCGGCAATTCCCACTGTGGAGAGGGGAGGTTGGCTCTTGGCGTCGCTTATCAGTCGCCCGGTGGCAAAGGGGCCGGCGCCTCAGGCCTCACCCAGCCATGCTGGCCTTTTCCTGTTGTCTTCAGGACAGGCAAGAAGAACACAAAGAGCCGTTTCCTCACTGACACATACACGTGCCCCTGTCTGTATGGTGTAGAAAGTCGCCAGTGTCCCCTTTTAGGAGACCCGATCGTCTTTAATTTTTTCGCCATTAAAAATTTGTCACTTTTATGAAGAGAGGGGATGTAGAGAGGCTTGTATTCATTTTCTATTGCTGCCGTAACAAATTATCACAAGCACAGTGGCTTAAGAGAAACACAAATTTATAATTTCACAACTCCAGAGTTCAGAAACCCCTAAACGGGTAAGTATGACTGCCTTCTTCCCGGAGGCTCTCGGGGGAATCCGTCCCCTGCCCATCTCAGATTACAGAGGCCGCCCACACTCCCCGGCTCACGGCCCCTTCCTCCACGCCCGAAGCCAGCAGCTCGGCGTCTCGCATCCTCTCTGACCTTCACTGTTCCGCCGCCCGCTCATAAGGAGTCTTGTGATGATATTGGGCCCACCTGGATAACACGGAATAATCCTCCCAGGTCAAGACTCAACACACCTGCCAAGTTCCTTTCTCACATAAGGGTAACATATTCCCAGGTTTCAGAAATTAGAACATGTACCTTTGTTTTTTTTTTTTTTTTGGCGGGATACGTTATTCAGCCTACAGCACTGCTGCTTATTTTTATTGGACTTTCCTGTCAGAATAATAAACTGGAAACCCTCTGTTAGTCCCCAGTGTGATTTTTGTTTTGTTTTAAGTCTTAGCATCCATGAATTCTCCAAGTCAGGTGCTACTGTTAAGAGCCTCCAGCCAGCGGGGAGCTGAACG
>NW_006437828.1:7743275-7747599 GCF_000325575.1 Pteropus alecto | reverse complement strand
ATCGGAAGACCGGAGGGAAGCTGGCAATGGCCACTGGAGGAGGAAGAGGTCACAAAAGGATCACTGCTTTCATTTATGCATTCGACAAGCATTACTTATCAAAGAACGATCAGAGGTTTCTACCGCGTCCTTTGTAGATGCTCAGCACGACAGAGATGCAAATGAAGATAACACAGGATTCTCGGAAGGTTTACAGGACAGCTGGAGCAGCCGGGCATCCGGGGACCAGAGAACCACCTCAATAAAGAGAAGACATTTCTCTATGCTTGATTTTGAATGCAGAGCCCAGTTTTTATCATTCTTTATCGTGGCCGCAGCCGGGCAGAAGAGCTATATCGTGCTGGAACAAGTCGAATATGCCTACCAGCATTTCGGTGGCAGACACTCAGGAGCTGGACACCAGAGGAAACGGAACACATACATTCACTGACCTTGAATGGCAGGAATGTGTCGGCTGCCAGAACTGAGAGGCAAAACAAACGGCGGTATTCACAAATACGTTTAAAAAGGATGACCCCTGCTTCTACTGGGCTGCAATCCAAGGAGGGCATACAAGGAGAAGTTTTCAAAAGACATACCCACATGAATATAAACGTGGCATTTTTTTTTTTTAGATCGATGATTTTATGAAATGATGATTCCATTGCCTAGCTCCGAAAAGCCTAGCTGCGTTTTACCTAGCTGAGTAATCCCAAGCCGTTGTTGGACAAAGAATCTGCAGAATCAGCCAGAAATCAGGCTCGCCTGGCCAGTGCTGTAGCCCCAGGAGGAGGTTCTGTGGCTCAGCCGCTGGAGAGGACATCTCGGCTCAGAGCAGCGTCAGGACGGACCCCATCGAGCTCACTCTGCAGACGCCCGAACAACCCAACAGGGCAAGAAGGGCATGCTGCCCCCATGGCCTTGCATCTGCGGATGAAAAATACCCTTCCCGCCACCTCCACTTCCTCTGCTTCAAAAAACGTTGCGAGGAAAAGTGGGTGATATGGTGATAATAACAGGTAACATTGATTGTGAACCTACCGCACACCAAGCGGTGTTCTAAGTGTTCATCATAAGTTAGGTCATTTAATCTAGCTGCTTTTTGAGATACGTAGTATTGTTATCGCCTCCCCATTTAACTGATGCGGAGAACCTATGTGATCTGCCCAGGTAGCAAGTCGCAAGTTGGAATTTGCACCTACATAGCGAGAGTCATTCTCTCCACCATAACACTGGACTGCTTTGCTCTAGAGAGAGGACTTCGCAGCCAGGAGCATCGCTGCAGCCTGGGGAGCCGAGTGGCTCCTCAGAGAAGCAATCCAAGTCGATGAAAAGAGCCAGCCGCTGGAGCCACACAAGCCGGGCTGGAATCGTCCTAGCCGTGAGCTTTCAAGGGCTTAGCAGAACTAACTGCAAAGTTCACGCTATGGTTTGTCAGGCTGACCTGGAGTGTTGCAACAACAGGCCATCCCCACCCCCCGGCCTCTGGATGGAGCTCAAAATCTTGCCTTCAGCAGAAGGACCCAGCTAACAGCCCTGAAGAGGCCTGCTTTCCTTATCTCTACTGATTGAAGAGCTAGAGTACTGATTCCAATCCTTAAAAATAAACTCAAGGCAATCTACAGAAATTCTGAAACAGGAAAAGGCTTCTCTTCGCTGATCATGGAACAGGACCTGCTCCCGGATATCAAGAACCACGCAGAAACCCTCAAGGGTCTTTGTCATAGCTCTTGGAATCCAGCAACATGCAGAAGAAAGGGCTTTCATCAAGAGCTACAACAAAAAAAACGTTCGTTCATCTGTCAACATTGTCGGTTAATCCCCCAAAGTACCACGCTATCAATAATGTTATCTTTTATATAAGATGGTTGCTTAGTTAAATGGCTTAAAAAAACACACAAATGCATATCATGTAGATTCCAGGTCCAAGAAATAAAGACTGCCTTTTCACTCCATGCTTTTAAGTAGATTTTTGCTGTTGCATTTATCTTGGTTATCATTCATGTGTGAGCTCACATTATATGCTTTTCAACCATGAAAATCTGAGACTATTATAGCTCAGAGTGATTATGACCAAAACGCAACTACCACAGTGGACAGCAGGCGAACAGCACAGCACAGCACCATCAAAGGGTGATGAGGATGACTCCGAGGGTCACAAGTCACCAAAAAGCCTACCGAAAGGATGTTCGTTTCTACGAGCAAAATAAGTGGGGTTTTTGTTTGGGGGTTTCTTTTAGCCAATGAATTGAGCAGGTCCCAGAACTAGTTCTAAATTTCTTTATAGTTGATTCATCGTGAAAGTATTGACTCATTAGGGAGCTGCTAGATCAGAAATGCATCTTTCATTTTAATTAAAAGACTTCCAATCGTGTGCATGTCCATTTGTGTGTGTGTGTGTGTATGTGTGCGTGTGTGCGAGCATTTTGAAAATGTATTAGGAGACCTAAAGTCATTCTGTTCTTGACCTCAGATGGTTACATATTTGAAGAAAAAGAACCGAAACCTCATGTAAACTACTAATAAAATAGGAAGGAGAAGATCTGAATTTAAATGTTAGTGTACTGTTATTTTCATGAAGAGGCAAGAGACTAAAACATGCCATCTTTATGCAGGGTGTAAGGTGTGCATGTGAGTGTGTGTGTGTGTGATTCAAGGACATTGGATGGATTTTAGTAATATGAAAATCAGTGGCGAGTATGAGAGACGATGATGCATGTGAGATTCGGTCTTGAAACGCAAACCAGTTATAAGTCTACAGGGAGGGCACGTGTTGTACCCTTATGCTCCTCTCGGTGGAAGAATGGGGACGTGGGTGGGAAACTCCATCAGCTGGGCTGTAGTCATGGGAACTGGCCCTGAACGCTACCTGGCCTTTGCTTAAAAACAAAATACTCCAAGTGAAAGTATGTAGCTGGCCATCTCCTCCAACTGGTGTTAAAGCTCCTTATGGGATCAGGCATTCAGCTTCGTGAGACCAGCTGTGGCTCTGACGAAGACAGGGATGGGAAAAGCCTGCCCTCCTTCTAGACCTTTCCTCCCCCTCCTTTACTTCCTGAGAACAGTCTAGCTCCTCAGCCGGTTTTACTTCCAAGGTCTCCTTCAGGCTGCACGTAGCCCATGGCCATGCAGGCAGGTAGCCAGCTCCTTACAAAGATCTGGTTCCCTGCCTCAGAGAGCTCAGATGAAGCTGCTGAGCTGCTCTGGGGCAATCAGCGATCAGGCTACACTCCTCTTTCACTCTGTCTGGAGGGATACAGGAAATCACTGAGCGGTCATAGGAAAGAATATTGAGACTTTCGTCATTCAGGAGAACACTTTATTCAAATTTCATCCGTGCCTACCAGAAACAGAGAACTATCCTGGCTACATTGAACAGTACACGAGTTACAAGACTACATGCACTGCACAAGACCTTTGCAACGTTGCTAGGGCAGAACATTTACACTGAAACTCCAACCAAGCGATGAGCCAACTGCAAGGATAAATACTGGGAACCATCAATGTACAGTTGGCAGCTCAGGTCACACAGGGCTCTGCTGATGTGAGCAGTGAGGACGTTTGCACTCCAGCCCGGCCGTCCTGTCCCGAATCCCTCACACTGCCACCTCTCACAGACCTCCAGACCTTTGCAGATACTCTTCCCCAACTCCTGACCGACTGCCTATTTAGACCTGATTTCCTCTGGAAAGCCGCTGCTTGCCCTTCTAATGTGTTCCTAAACTTCCTGCCTTTCCTCTCCCACAGCGTTTATCACATAGCCCTGTAATCTCTTGTTATGTTATCTCCCTGATTAGACCAAAGCACCAGGGACTGGAAACTACACACATAGCGTAAGGTTCGGCTCACTTTCATCCTGGCTCTACGACTTCCTAGCTGTGGAATACTGGATGAGGTAGTTAACCTAGAGTGTCTAAGCTTCTGTTCCCCAGGAATAGTAATTATACTGAACCTTAGGCAGTTGTGTCAACTGATAAAATGCGCGGAAACACAAGCACCAGCCAGGAAAGGATTCTGGACATGCTGAAAATGGAGACTTATAATAATCGTATTCTAAGTTATCATTTTATTCTAGGTTCTATAAAGGCTTTTTTTCATGCACTCCTTCACACGCTCAGTATGGTGAAACTCATTCTTTACTGCATTTCTATGGGTCGGGAGAAGGTTTGCATACAACCCAGTGTTCATCGAATGAGTAAACGAAAGAACGCAAGTCCTAGTCATGAGACCTGCACAGACCAGCGAACACTGCTCGGGTCACGACTCCACGAATTTTGCGTTTTTGAAGCTGTTTCTTATTAAGAATCTGTGTGTGTGTGTGTGTGTGAGAGAGAGAGAGAGAGAG
>NW_006437828.1:7733094-7743261 GCF_000325575.1 Pteropus alecto | reverse complement strand
GAGAGAGAGAGAGAGAGAGAGAGAGAGAACATACATGGACAACATTTAAAACTAGTCAGGTTCCTACTCAGTAAATACTTCATGACTTAAATGGTTCAACAAAGTGCCAAGTATCTCTACAAAATACCACCTAAATCTTTATCTGACTTTGAACTTAGACCATTTGTCAAAGCCCACGAGTCTGGCAATGCCATCATGTAATGCAGGTCATAATCCATACTTTTTCTACCTCACAGCGCACCTCAAAATCACCTCCCTGTGTTACCCCCATCCCTTTGCTCCCCCTTCCTATGGTTTTTATCTTGTTATATTATTTACCAGCCTGAACTATAAATACACTGAAACAGGGAAGATTTTGTTCGTTTGGTACAATTTAAATTGCTTCTCAGTACCGTATATATTTACAACATCTTATAAATATTTAAAATTATCGTAATAATGGCTCCACTGACTCATAATAAATTCAGTATTTTGTGTAGGAATGATTGCCAAATTGATAAACCAGAAAATTGGAAACCCCCGTCAAACTTAGTGACCTGACAGTCCCAAAAGAATATCTCTCTGGTTACTGGAAAAGCCTGAACATTAAGTTTAGCTATCTTAGAAGTTACTCTTAATAGATAAACATGCTGAAATTTACCTCTTTGGAGAAGATAAGTAAAAGTAATATTTTCTGCTGAAGAATTTGTTCATTCGACTGTATCTTAAAAGCCAAATAGTTTTCAGGAGTCTTCAGACAGTGTTTAAAGGAAAAAAATACACAGAATCACGAAGTGCCTGCCTTGCTCAGGAATGGAGAGTCCCAGGCGTGATGGAGAGCGGGTGTGTGAGACGAGATCAGCGAATGAACCCTGCACATGATTTTTTTTAGCCTGGAACGCCATAAGGAGTTTGGACTTTATGTCAAAGGAAAACGGTTCTCTGAGTGTGGCTGCTGGACCAGCAGCATCAGCATCGCCTGGGAGCTTACTGGAAATGCAGATTCTCCAGTTCTAGCCCACTGAATCAGAAATTCATGGGCTGGGATACAGTAATCTGCGTTTTAACCGGACTTCTAGCTGACTCTGATGCACCCTGAGTTTGAGAACCTCTGCCATAAAGGATGTTTCTAAGCACTGGAATGACATAATCAGATCTGAGTCTGCTGGTGGCCATGTGAAAAATGGACCAGAGGGGAAAAAGCCGATGGCTCGGAGGCCTGAAAAGAGAAATGGAAGAAATGGTTCACTAGAAAGTTTTGTATTTTGTCTGTATTTTAGCGATTCTAAGATGTAATCAATTATTACTCATACATTTATTTTATTTGCCTCTAGAAAAAAACATTTTGCCAATTAAATGACATATAATGTTCCTTATCACTTGAAATTTTTATTTTCTATTTATTAAAAGGCTCTTTTAGACTTACACTGACAGATTTTTATCATATACATAAAAAATATATACAAGCGAAATAATTTGGTTAAGGTGTTCTTAGTAAACACGCTCCCGAAACTCAAGAGCCAGCTAGAATGTAATGCATTATTCCTTTTAAAAATGTTCTGCTGTTGTTTATGAGCTATCCAAGTGACTGAGGCCCACTCTGAAAGTTTGGATGCACAGACACAGGCCATGGTGTCTACCTCATGATTGCTGCCTGGCCCTCAGAAACTCAAAGATGCATCGCCACTTGGGAACTGTTAAGATGTGGGACTGATATGCATCTTAAGGCTGATGAATTCACGATGAGAGCTAGCTCAGGCCTCAAGACAGGAAGGAGGAAGCTGAGGCCAGCGACACCTCAGAGGTGGGTTCTAAAGGCTACGTGACCAATATGATGCTGGGGGAGGAGAAGGGCAGGTGACTCTGAAGTTTCTAATCTGAGTAACTAAGATAAGACACTCAAGAGAAGATGTGGATTGTAAGAGCACTGGGAAAGAAGTAGATAAGAATAAAATGGGTTTGGCTACAAATTTCTGTGTTTGAGGGTCCTGCGAGAAATCCAGCAGAGATGCCCAGGATGTGCACATGCATTCAAATCTGTAATTCAAGCGTGGGGGGAGCGCGGTTAAAGATAAGTCATTTTTCATCAACAGCATTGAAATACTAGTTGAAACCAGAAGGATGGGTGCTATCTTCCAAGGAGGGGACACAGAAAATTTGAGGAGAGTTGGTGATAGAACAAAAATAAAATTAAAGAAGTGAATAGAGAGATAAGAAGGAACGTTTGGAGGGGAAAAAAAAATGTTAGATTTCGTTTACATGTTTTGCGAACTCTTCAAGGACGAACCTCTCTTGCTCATACTCTGAGTCCCCAGGGCGATATTTAGCCCAGTACTGTTGGCTGAACATCGAAATGGTGGCCCAAAAGCCAAAATAAAAGGCAAACATTTTAAGAAGATGGAAGTGGTCAGTAGTATCAGATGTTATATGTGATCCTTTTAGATCAAAGGGACACCGGATTTAGTAGATTTGGTTTAATCAGTACTACTGTCACCTCCTTTGACAGCTGCAGAAAGGGAGGCCACGCGTTGGCCGATGGGTCAGCCAGAGGCAGAGCCCTGGCCTCCTGACTCTTCTGCAGCTAATTCTTCTACACTGAGCTTTTCCTCTTGGAGGATGGTTACGCCCACTGCTGACAAACTCCTGGATCCAGGCAAACTCCGATGGGCTTAAACCCATCCCTAAAACCAAACTCCACTGACACAGACACATCACTCCACGGAGCAGGAGAAGAGGGCCATCAAGAACAGAGCCGGGGCTCTGGGGGCTGCTGGGCAGCGAGGTCTTGCTAACTGCTGGGCATTGCCTCTGAAGCTCCCTCAGGAAAGATTCCTATGACTTGAATCTCTGGGTCACATCTTGAGGCAGAATTTTCTCTAAGTCTCGTTACATATAATGAGGCAGGAAGAGATGCTGTGAGCAGATGGGAGAAAAATAGAGCAAGGTGTGATACAGGGCCGTTAAACTGGATGTGGGTACCGCCTTCTATAGGTAGGTGAGCGAAATTCGAATTCAGTGACATCAAAACAAAGATAACAACAACATTCTCTTTAATGATGATTAAGTCGTATTAGTGTTTGTACAGCTGATAAAACCCTGAGAAAACCAGTGATTTCTCAAGAGTAGTGATTTTCAAGCATCGGAGTACTCAAGATTTCCTGGGGAAGGTCCCCGCTTCGTGGGTAGCATAGGTGGGCCCCATTGTTAAATTTCAAAATTCTCTGGAAATTTATTCCAGGAGAAAAGGTGGACGTGACATTTCCTACATTTCAAAACTCAAAGCTTTCAAAGGTCCCTTTTTGTGAACCTTGCAAGACCAGAGGGTCCAAAGGATGACACATTTGTGGTCACAACCCCTGTGACCTCAGTGTTTTCATCAATAGAGACATGTACGGCAGCATAGAGACTTCCAGAAGCCCCTATCTGGCTGAGATGACTAATGGGGCTTTCCCGCAGACATCCTACCAGAAGTGCAGAAGTATATTGGTTCCAGACCACAGTCCTAACATGGCAATTCCTCCCGGGACATCACTCTGACAGATGACCTGTCTTCCTTTTACGACCTGTGTGCCACCCACCTGCGCTACCTTCTTCGTCAGGCTGGTGGGCACAGAAATGCACGTCTGACCTACACATCTGACCTGCACCTCTGAACCGAATCCTTCACAGCAAATGTCAGCCTTGCCACAAACTCCTACCAGTATGGTTTTCCTCCATTATGCAGGTTATAATTTTCACTCCCTTTTATATCCCAGGACCAGAAGAAATGAAAAGCAGATACCATCTAGCTACAATTCTAATCAAAGAAGTGCCAAGTGGGTACAACAGCAGATGCGAATTCGTACAGATATTACTGGTTGGTTGATAAAAAATCATCAAAGATTTTTTTTTTTAATAAAATGGAGGGAAGGAATTGAGTGATGGTGATTTATTCACAAATAGGTCCTACCCAATCAGAACTTGGAAAAGCATTTTGGGCTAAAAAATACAGAGTAAATTTACTCAGAGCCCATTCTCATAAAGCAAGGAAAATCTCCAACTAGAGAGAAAACCCATATTACCATCGACATAATCCTAGTCCATTAATAACTGCATTTTCCCCCTTCGGTTTGTGAAAAGAAGCTGAACCAACAGCTTCTTTTAACCGAGTGACCTTGGGAAAGTCATATATCCCTTCTGGCTTCAATTTAGTCATAAGTAAAATAAGGAAATTGATTTACATGATTTCTAAGTTCCCTCCCGCCTTCGAAGTTCTGTGTCTGTAATTGGGAACACTGACTGTTGACGAGTTTAACAGAGACAGGAAGCATGGTGAGGTGGGTGTCAGAACATCACAGTAAGTAATCTTTCAACAAGGACAGGGAATCAGATAAACATGTAGCAGTAGGAACAGGATTTGGAGAATTTTACGGATAAAGGAGCTCCTGAGTGGGTAGTGGAGTGCCATACCCAGACCGGAGGTCCATTCCTCCGAGGATGCCAAACCATCTTTTCTAAACAGCATCTTAGAGCAGGGGTCCCCAACCCCTGGGCCATGGACTGGTACCGGTCCATGGCCTGTTAGGAACTGGGCCGCACAGCGGAAGGTGAGTGACAAGTTTCATCTGTATCTGCAGCCGCTCCCCAGCTCCGGCATCACCGCCTCAGCTCCGCCTCAGATCATCGGGCATGAGCTTCTCATAGGAGCCACGGTCTCTAGTGCCAAAAAGGTCGGGGACTGCCACCTTAGAGAATGAAAACTCCACTGGATATTAAAAGGTTTGATAAATGAACAAAATTAAATAAGTTATTTTACTGCAGATGGCCTCAGATCCTTTCCTGCACTGTCCAGTAGAACTTTCGGCAACGATAGACATGTCTTATATCGAAATGTCTAGGCTCATAAAAAATTAAATTAACACATTCTCGAAATACCAAAAAATTATGCAAGAGCAGTTTGTTTTACAGGGTTTGCTCATATATACCTTAAAAATTAAGGTAAATGCGAGAAATGTTTAAGCACAGAATAAAAGAGACCAACGTGATTCACCAACACATATAATTCCTATCCTCTAAGAAAGCATCCACTGGACCTGACACAATCAAGTGCCTCTCAAGTGAAAATC
This sequence comes from Pteropus alecto, assembly GCF_000325575.1. NCBI lineage: Eukaryota > Metazoa > Chordata > Mammalia > Chiroptera > Pteropodidae > Pteropus > Pteropus alecto. Next base: position 7,738,177 of record NW_006437828.1, on the reverse strand, counting down.
CACATTAGCATGTAAACAAGTAGCTACAAATTTCATTTGCCCAATTATTTCTCCCCTCCCGAGTATGCAATCAACGTGGTGCCTCCGAGGGCCATTTATTTGGACCACGATAGCACACACAACTGCTCGTTTCTGCATCTAACACACGCGTGGCTCCTCGAGTGGTAACATGCGGGCCAAAGTCCTCGAATCAATTTGTCCTCACATCAGATATGAGTGCATTTGGCTTTGACCTACACAGTTGCAAAGATCAAAGGGTTTGTTTTGTGTGTGTGTGTGAGCTAAATATTGTTTCTTGACCTATCAGTTGTCCTTGTAGGAAGCTGGCTGGGAACTGAATTTACACTGTGACCCAGAGTTCCAAACCCAGGCATTGCCCAGAGAAGACAATGAAACGGTGTGTCAACGAGATGATCCTCTATAAATTGCAGACATAGCCAGGGCTCACTGCACTCACTTTGGTTCTTGAGATTATAATATAATCACTCTCATCCAAATACATAGCAGTCATCATTCTATCTGTAATAAACCTGCATCCATCTGATATGAATAATATTGGACTATACCATGGCATACTCTGAAAAAAATTATACTACAGTTTTTATTACAATACTGCATATGAATATGCTGTCCACAGTCACCTCAATGACCCTGGGGAGCTTAAAGGAAAGGAAAACGGGGTGTAAAAAGCAATCAGCAAAGAACGGAGGGTCAGCTGGAGGACGATAAAAGGGAATTCAAACATAGAGCCTTGGTTTTCAGGAAGGAAGCTTGAGCAAAGTAACCAGGCACACACGGCGAGGGAAGTCTTGGCAAGAGGATGATTTAAGGAACCAGCACTCTCAAAGGCACGGTGGAGGAGGCAGGGAGGTGGTGGGGAAGGAAAAGGCTGGCTGAAAAAGAGGTTGAGTGAGAAGAAGAGAATAAAACAGCTCTGTGCACAAGTCCATTCATCCAGCTGCGAAAGCTCAGGGGGATCGTGGGAGCTGGGGGCGCCTTGTCATACCATGGCCAAGTCTTCGTGCCTGGGACACTTGTTAACGCCACAGATTCCTGGCCGCCATTCCTGGGAATCCGTGTTTTTAACAAGCATCCCCAGGTGATGCTCATGAAAGTTTGGGAAGCTCTGCTTGGGGAAAAGGGTAGGAATTGAAGACTAACAGGCTAAAGTTTACATCCTGACCCGTCCATTCACCAGCTTCGTGAACTCGAGAGAGATACTTAACTCTCTGAGCCTTGGTTTTCTCATCTATATAAATAAAAATATATTTATGCCGTGTAGCAATCCTTTAGTTAGGTATTATTATCATCATGCCCATTTTATAGATTAGAGAGACAAGGCACAGAGTGATTAGTTAAGTACTTTGCCCAAAGTCACGCTGCTGGTAAATGGCAGAGTTGGTTTCAAACCAAAGCCACCTGGGCCCAGGTGCCATGCTCGTAGCCCCCGACGATGTCTTGCCTCTCCTCACAGAAGGAGCGCTGCACCGAGAGAGATGGAAAGAACAGCCTCCCAGAGAGGCAATTTATGTCCATTCCTATTCATCTCAGATGATAACTTGATGTTCCACTTACATAAGTTACTCAGTAAAGTAGCAAAGTTCACTCAGATTAACTTTCGAATCAAGCTTTTCTTCCCCAAGATTAATAATTTATAGAAATCAAGCCATGACTCCACCTGGCAGATGGCTCAGGCATATTAACATTTCAACAAACTTCACAGCTAATAACAATACCGCGAGCGGTAGAAATGAGTATTGAATGAGGTACCAACTGCTGCCCCCACATCCAGTCTACAGCATGGGTCTCAGTTTGGGTCTAGGCTAATGAATTCAGTGTGAGACCACCCGCCCCGAGTGGGTCCACCTCTACACTGCTTAACACAAGCTTAGAGCCTCCTCAACAGATTCCTGGGCTGGAAATTTGCATTTTCTTTCAAATCAGGTCTTACGAGTTCACTTCTGAAAACACTGCAGTATATATCAAAACGAAGATCTAATCACCCGTTGTTCTGACAAAGAACATTTATTTGACTAGGATGTGTGAAATGATTGTTTCTCATTTCTCATCATGCTCTGCACTCTGGGTTGAAAGGAAGAAGCATCCTGAAAGACAGGACATGACACCAGAAACGCAGTCTGCATTTCCTGTTTGAAAAATACACATGTATATTGCAGAAGACAGAGTCCGTTGGGGGCAGTGTTTTAAAAGTACTCCTCAAAGTTCTGAGAATAAACAAAGATAGAGAAAAGAAAAACAACAGCCAGACTTTGTGGACAAACGAAATACAGCTCTATTCAAGCGAAGCAAAGCGGGGAATGAGTAAAATCAGAGGAGGAAAGGGAGAGGGTTCTCAGTAACTATGAAGAAGAGCATGATTCTAGTGCAAAACTAAGAAAGCAGATAGGGACCTGTGAGGTAAGATCTGGAGGGCTCTTGCCTTAATTAAGGGTGAAAATCCCACAACTAGACCGTATTCTTTACTTTGGCTTAAGGCTATATGTCAATAGAAGGTGTTCTAATCTGTGCCTTTCCTAATGTACTTCTTACAGAATCTGCCTGCACCTACTCATGGGACCCTGAGTCCCTAAACTGTCGCTGACTGGAACAGGATTATACATGTGGCCGGAGGAGAGCTCATCCAAAGGCTGGGTTGAGCCGAGCTGAAGCTCTTTCTCTTGATTTAGGACTAAGAGGCACAGAGAAGATAATTTTTCAGTAGAGAGCTCAACAGTAAGCCCAGCTAGAGCCAGAATCAGAAGTGGTGACATAGCCAGCCAAAAATTGTGGGAGGGAGGTTATATGTAGGGAGAGAAATCCGATCTGAGTAAAGCAACAGAGACAGGAAGAGGAAAAGATCGAGTAAGTGCCCTAATAATCCCAGGGTCAGCGTCAGTGATCTGCGTATGCTTTGTTTCTGGGTTCTTGGGAATCAACGAGATGAGATGGACCTTCCTGTTTGTACATCTTCTTTTCACTTGAGCTCGTCTCATGGGATTTCGTATTCCTGGTCATCGAAGAACCTTGACTAAGTATAAATGAACGGAGCAGATCTTGACACTGATGCAAAACCTACACCAAGCTCGAAAGCCAACTCCTGCCTCCTCACACGTCTCATGAGAACTTCCAAAGAATGGAAAATCTATCTCTTTGTTCACTCATTCAAAAGTGCTCAGCGTCTCCTAAGTACCTTCCCTCCAAGAACTTATCCAGCAGCCAGCGTCACAAGAAAGCCAACTCCTGCCTCCTCACACGTCTCATGAGGATTACCTAGCCGTATGGAACCATGGGAATGCCCTCTTCTCATTCCTCCCCACTGCCTTCCTTCCACTTGAAATACTCAGACGGCTGCCATGTTCTCGAGTTCTGGGCAGTGAGTTTTCTGTCATTAGAGATACGCAGGCCAAGATCAGTCAGTCTGTAGAAGTTCAGTTCAAACACCAGAGAGGCATAAACTAGGTCATCTTTACCTCCTACCCTTCAGATTCTAGGATCACCTTGGCCTCTGGTCAGACTTCAGATGCCCAAAGCTGTCATTCCCCCTGCAATACTCTCCTCATCTTTTCTCACCGTTATCTGGATGTGCCCCCAGTCGCCCATGTCCTTCTTAAAAATGCCCTCGGAACTGAACCAACGTGATCTGACCAATGCTGGACACCTAGGAATCCCACCTCTTTAATCTGCCTTCACTTCTATGGGTGCTGTCTAGGAGACCATTTCCTGTTATTGAAACTACGCTTCCCTAGTAGCTCCATATGAACCAGGGGTCACCTCCACTGTTTAAAGCAGCATCAGCTTGGACACAGATTTTGGTAGGAGGCTGGGAAATGAAGCCATCTGTGCCACGGGTTTGCACACCATTGCAAACCAATTACCTTTTGGAAAGACACCATTACCTTGGGGAAGAGGAGCCAGTAGATGGGAAGGGACGTGATAAACTTCCAGAAATAAATTTCAGTTTTGCCACTTAGCCTCCATTTGGCCCTGGGAACTCAGGGCCAGTCACAGCTCCATGTCATGTATGTGCACAGGGCCTGTCATAGGTGTTCACTCAAGAACTTCCAAAGAATGGAAAATCTCTCTCTTTGTTCACTCATTCGAAAGTGCTCAGCGTCTCTTAAGTACCTTGCCTCCAAGAACTTATCCAGCAGCCAGCGTCACAGGTTGTCTCCGTGCTAAATTATTCAATGCAACACAGCACTTGGCACACGCGTTGTAAAAGCATGGCGAGGCTGCAGGAGCCCAAGGGAGGACGAGGCTGAGGGTTGACCACCTCTGACCTCCGCAAAGCCAGGGGATCTGAGCTGGATCGTGAAGGTTCGAGCTGAAACTCAGATCGCGGGAGAACAGAGGCGTCGGGCTGCCGTCTCCACGGCCAGCCCGGAAGGGTGGCGGGATGGCGACGTCGCCAGCCCGAAGAACAGTGTCTCGGGCACTCCCGGCGCAGTTCCAGCACGCAGGTGCTCCGCGGGGCGCACGCGCGCCTTAGGGCTTGTCGCACGAGGATCCCATTGTCGGGAAAGGAGCCCGAGGACCAGCCACTGGAAAGTGCACTCGATAGCACTTTGGTTGACATAATTGCTGCGTGTGTTTAAATTGTAGGCTTTGGAGGTGACCACAGGCAAAATTTGTGACAGACATTTGACACTGAGAAACTGCCGCGTACGGGCGAAATTCTGCACATCCCCCCGCCCCCCGAAGACTGGTTTATTGACTGACAAAGGAAAATTATCTCAAGCCGCTGGAGTGCGTCCACCAAGCCTTCGCCTTGGTTGCAAGGCCCTGTGCGAGGCGCAGGGTTTGTCACTGGCGCAGCCGCCGGGCCTGGCTGGGCAACTGCGCAGGCGCACTGCGTGGGCGCCGAGCGGCGGCAGGTGCGCGGTGACGCTTGTGTCTGGCAGAGCTGCCCCCTGCCTGCCTCCTTCGTCCCCTCTGCCCGCGGAGACCTTCGTCTGGAGGAAGGCTCGTGGCGTGACAATGCAAGCGCAAGGACACAAGTTCATCAAACGGAAAAAAAAATCACGAGCCGAGGAAAATGAAAGAGCTCGCGGAGGCGCTCGCCCTGCCCTCGGCTGCGGACCCC
>NW_006437828.1:7727579-7733071 GCF_000325575.1 Pteropus alecto | reverse complement strand
AAGAGCTGAGCGGGGAGCTGAGAGAGACACGAGCGTGGCAGGTGTCCAGCCCCAGCTGGGGCAGCAGCTTGGACGGTGACTCCCTGTAGGCAACCCCCAACAGGCGCCAGGCGTCCCCGGGCCGGCTCCCCCAAACCGGCTTCACCCAGGGGCGAGGAGGCCACGCTGCATCCTGGCCCTGCTAACCCTACTTCTGACGGTAAAGAAGTCACGGCAGGAAAAAGCATTAAACTGGGACACAGACTAATTTTGGCGCTGCCATTTCCCAGTTTGGGGGACCTCGAGGGAGCTCTTTGTGTCTTGGCTCCACCAACTAAAGAATCGTGACAATATTATCTCGTAGGGCCCTCGAGGACATTCAGCAAGACAGTGGAAGCGGTAGGGCCTGACACAAGCCTGCCGCTTGGTTTGCCCTAAACGAGAGTTAATGAACACACAAACTACCCCAACACGTGGATCGGAAGGCATTTTCGGAGTGTGCACTGTGCGTTAGACAAGGAGGATGACAAAAATGAACAAGGCTTTCCCCCCCCCACCAAGGAATTTATAGACTAGTTGAGAAGATGATAGAATCGGGCAAAGATAACAAATTAAAAAGCAGTGAACGAGCATCCAAAATGGACATGCACTGTGAGTGCCCCAGGAATCTCGAAGGAGGAGGGCAGTGGCCAGGCAGGGAGGCGAGGAAGTGGGTGCTTAGCAGAAACAGGAAAACCCGGTGGGGAGGACACCCATGGGGAGAGAAGACATCCCAGACTGGGAAAGACTTCCAGGAAAACATTATTCTCCCTGAGCTGACATGATGAACAATGAACATTGGTCTTCTAAGGCACCCACTGCCCGCGAAAACTATTAACACCCAAGGCTGAGCCCCCTGTGTAAAAGAAGAAGGGCATCTCCTCACTGCCTCCTCCATGAGGACAGGAGAAAGCATATCTATGGTTTTCCAGTTTCAGAAAGAAAACAGAAAGCAAGAAGAAGATGAGAGAAAATACAGCGTGCAGAGAGAGAAGCCTGTTTGCTGGTTAGTCTCCCTTCAAGTGTATAATTACAATTCTAAGGGCTGAGCTGGCCGTTTGGGGAGATGATGGGCCAGGTCAAGCAAATAACCCACAAAGGAGGAAATAAACTGTACGCACATGGTTTTTCTCTTTAAAAAGATTTGTGCTTTCCAACTGAAAACAAGATACTTCCTCAAAACATTTCAGTTTGGTAGGAAACATCAAATTCAAAGTCTTCGGCAAAGTCTAAAGCGGTGCCAACCACCTCATCCTAGATTAAGCATACGACTATTATTTTCATTTTGTATGAAACAGTCAAAGTTCAGGGCTGGAAAATGGTGTGTGGGCTGATGCCTGATAACTGCAGCCGGTTATTATGTTGTGACTCACGATAAATTTCCAGAGCCACCACACCTTAAACTCAAACTCACTCGAGCCAGACAGTAAACTATTAGCAGAGATATTTTTGTAACCATAATTTCTAGTCTTTTAACTAATTTTTTTTAAACTTGCAGCATAGCCAGTTTTTAGAGAAGTCCTAACACTCTTTGGTATCAGGGTTTGGGGATATTTATCCTTTCAAAAACAATACAGAATAAATGCATGCCCCCGGGGTATTTTAAGGAATTCTTCAGTTGACCAGCTTGGTCAACCAACATAATCCTGGAGCACTGGCCCCGCCATGGCAGCCAGCCCCAGCTCGTCACCACAAGGAAGACTCAGCGCAGGCCTCCTGCCGCCGCGGCCCCGTCTGCCCCAGGTACCCGAAAGGGAGTCTCTCTGTGATGAGGCCCAGCAGATGATGGCACCACGCGGGGGGACAAGACACGGAGGCTTGGGGGCAGCGTAGGAGCTGTCAAGCTTTTGTCTGATACCAAACAATGCAACTAGTAAAACACACGCTCTTCGAGTCCCCTGCGTTTGACACACTTCACATGCCCACCGCATACCCACAACGGTCACCTCTGCCTGTGCCCCAGAGCCCAGAGCTGGCGACTCCTGTTTCACATCGGTAAACTCGAAGAACCTCCGAAGAGCTCCTTCGACTCCGTATTTCTGAGCTTGGGGTTTCGCGTGCTATGACCACAGTGAAGCTGAAACGCATGCAATAGGAATAATGCTTAACGTGTGCTGTTGTCCATTAATTTCCATCTCTGACACCATTACAGAGATCTTAAATGCATTGCAAAACGCTTTTCTAGAGCAGTGTCTCCCACTCTTTTTACACATTAAATTAATGGTGCGAATAATTGTTTTCTGGCCTCCAATACTCTCTGCTCAGGGGTAGGGCTGGACAGGGGGGGCGTGGAGGGAAGACCTTGGTGGCATGGCAGCAGGCCGAGGCTTCCTGCCCACGGCTGGCCAGAGGAACCGCACCGGGCAGGGCCGAGGCTGGAGACAGGAGACGGGGAGGATGTTGACACGCCACAGACGGGGCTCAGAGTTTTTTCTTGGTTAGGAACATAAACTGTGCACACACCTCAGTCATCAGGATCTGACGGAGGGGCTTCGAGGACACGGAGAAGTCAGACGGGCGAGGGCAGATGCCACGTGTGCCCCTGCAGTGTTTTGCCCCGGCACTGAGCCGGCACACATCACCTGGGTGCTGAACGAACGATCCAGAGCTGGGTTTGTGAATTAAAGGCCGGGCATGGCTGAGGGAATGGACAATACACTCCAGGGAGACAAACAGTGGGTACCAGCCTCCCAGACGAAAGGTGTCTAGACGGAAAAGTTAGGCCATGTCTCTGGATTCTCCGTGTGCTCTTTCCTGTTTAAATGTCAACTGTGGCTGGGACTGGTCACCACAAGGAGACCTCCTGGTGGCAGGAAACCCCATGCTTTCTCAGTGGGCTTCTTCTGATCCTAGCCCTCTGTGTGCTACCTGGGTCAGGACCGTGCCTTTCCCGCACACCTTGAGGGCAGCTTCTGCCTAAGGAACAGTCATCACGCACCTCTCTCATCCTCCTACAAAACCACTTCCTCCCTGGTCCCATCCTCCTGACACAACCTCCCCACGCTTTGCCCATTTCGGGGTTTCTGTTCCGATCCATACCGAGATTCAGGAGTCCTTTCATGACATGACACACAGAAGGAAGGAACGAGATTCTAATCACGAATCCGTCCTCCTCCTCACATCTGCTTTGCCTTATACACTCATTTCCGTGTCTTCCTCCCCTACAGCTCCTCCCACCTCACGCAGCCTCGCTACACTTGGGAGCCCTGAGTCAGAAACTCCACAGCTTTTGCCAAGAGGTGGAAGCTCAAAGGCTCCCGGCCCTGTTCTCCTTCTCTCGAACCTCTACAGAGCCTACCTGTTCTGCAGAGGCTCCCGGATACACAGACCACACACATCATGCCATGTATCTATGGGACATTCTCCCCTGCTGTTCATAGAACATCGTGTCCACTTGTGCTTTCTAATGGCTGCTTATTTTTTCCCCAAGACATGTAAGAAGTGTGGCGTGATAAGTGAAGAAGTTGTCTGGAAATTAGGAGGCTGTGAGGCCTGGGGGAAAGTGCTTTGACTCTCTGGGTAAGCTGGTATTTCAGCAGCCTTGGGTGAGTGAACAGAAAGCAGCCCAAGTGTCCAGTGAGGGGCATCCTCGGTTGCTGGCCCTTCCTACAGTGGGTACGTAATAGCTCCGGTCCCTGATGGCTCCGAGGACAAGCAGATGGCCCCCTTCATGGTCTTCCTCCTTCTCTCTCTTTCCCCAGTTTTGACTTCAAGTCCTGCAGCTTCAGTTGGTCAAAGAAACTCAAAGCTTGGACACTCCAAGAGTCAATGCCTGCCCAATAAGCTTCGTGAACAGCTAGCCGAGGTGTACCCAAGGACCAGACATGCATTATAAGTAGCTCGGGCTTGGGATGGGTGAGCACGCACACAGAGCTTTTGATGACTGACTCCCATTCCCAACTCTTATGCATAAGGGTCAGGACACCTTCGACCTCAAGTGACAGCCAGTCAACTCAAGTTAGCTAAAGCCAAAAAAGAAATCTATGGGCTTACGGACCTGGGTGCGTTTGACCTCAGGCAAGGCTGGATAAAGGTTTCAAACAATGTCATCAGAGGCGATTATCAAAAAGATAAAAAAAAGAACAAGTCTTGGTGAGGACGTGGCAAAAAGGGAACCCTCGTCACTATTGGTGGGAATGTAAAATGATACAGCCACCATGACGGTATGGAGCTGCCTCCAGAAAATTAAAAATAGAGCTACCCTATGATCCAGCAAGCCCACTTCTGAGTATATACGCAAAAGAGATGAAATCAGTATCTCAAAGAGACATCTGCACCCCATGTTCACTGCAGCGTTACTCAAAATAGCCAAGATATGGAAACAATACCAAGCATTCGTTGATAGATGAATAAATAAAGAAATTTTGGCATAAACACACATGTAGAGAGAATGGAATATTATTCAGCCTTAAAAAAGGAGGTTCTGCCATATGTGACAACATGGATGAACCTGGAGGACATTATGCTAAATGAAATAAGCCAGACACAGAAAGAAAATTACTGCATGATTTCACTTATCTAAAAAGTCGAATACATAGAAGCAGGGAGGAGAACAGTGGTTACCAGAGGATGTGGGGACATTTTGGTCAAAGAGTACAAAATTGCAATTATGTAGAATTTGTAGAGAGCTATTATAAAGCATGATGGTTATAGTTAACAATACTGTGTCGAACTCCGGAAATTTGCTAATTTTTCAGGTGTTCTCACCACAAAAAAAAAGGTACACGGAGATAGATATGTTAATTAGCCTGACTCTAATTGTTTCACCATGTACATCAAATCACTATGTTGCACACCTTAAATATATATGACTTTCACCAAAAATAAACTAAAAATGAATTTTAAAATGCTTTCAGAGCTCTGCCTCTGTCTCCACCTGCTGGACAGGTGATCTGCAAAAGGACAAGCCGACTGCCAGCGCAGGACGCAGTGGAAAGATAGCACTTTCTGACAGCTGCAGCAGAGATATCCTAGGAAGACTGTCTGGATCACGTGCCCACGCCTAACTCCTGGGTCATGTGACCTCCTCGGTGGCGGGGTGGACCTGGTTCAGTGTGTGAAACACGCTCTCCACAGGAGAGAAGCGTTCAGTTCCTAGAAGGATGGAAATGGATACTGGACAGGCAAAAACACCCACTGTCTCCGGCACCACCCTGAGCCTGCTAGAAGCCAAAAGTGCAGAAAATTGCAGGAAAACTGAGATGCCCAATGCACCCAGGGCTCATTCTTCTAAATCTTACACATTTCCAATTAAAGACGACGAGACCATGTGCTAGACACACAGAGCACAACCATGTGGCACTCTGGTTTTGTGTGTTTTGTTTTTCTCCTGCAGTTGGATAAGGCTCTTCCAGCTTGGCGAAGTTAAGTACAAATAGCCATAGACTTTGCTGCAATCATCAAAATATTGCTATGACTCATGAGGTAAATGAGAAAAATACACAGAAGAGTCAAAGTTACACTAAAGTTAGATT
>NW_006437828.1:7725747-7727527 GCF_000325575.1 Pteropus alecto | reverse complement strand
CACAGACTGACTTATTTTTATCCACAGGGGGGACTTGATTAGCCTAAAGCAGATTATCTAATCTACGGATTATCTGACATCAGAGTTTCACACAGGTTGGTATCCGGACGGCCATCAGTACAACTCCTGTCTCTACCACTGAGTCGGTCGCTGAAGATAAACACTGGCCCACCTGCCCAAGAACCCCAAATTGAAGCTGCCCAATCATCTGGTGAGCCATACATCAGCTTAAAGGACATCACTCTTTTTTGTAAACACTGACGCCAAAGGCTCTTAAGTGGATGAGTAGGCTTTTCTACAATAAGAGGATCAGTACCATCTCTAGTTGTAAAGACACTTCAACTCCCCTATGGTCTGCCTGCAAGTAGGGATTTCTGAGGTAGGCTTTACGGTCAGAGACGAAAGGCCTCAGACGCCCAGCAGAGTATGTAAAGCCCAGCTCAACATGCAAAACTTTCCCTGACTTTGAGATAACTTGACTTTTCTTATTCTTAAGCCTCTACATCACCGACAGGCCCAAGTCTCAGTAACAGCAAACCATCAAAACTCATAGAACATCTGCTATGTGACAAGCATGGGAACATAAAGATAAATGGGAAGAGGCACTTGTACGACAAATGCCATTGTGAGTTCAAGTTCTGAGCTCTCCAACCCTACTCCAAGCACAGCGATGACATGTGAAACGGTTTTTGTACATGTTTAAAATGAAATCACGCTGAAATAGCAGATAAATATTGCCGTGGAAGAGAAACAGACACTAATAAAGTGCCAAAGCCATGAGCTTCTTGGTCTCCTGGTCAAGAGGGCAGATAGAGCAAAAGTTTGATTTCTCTGGGGTAACAGGGAATAAAACCTTCTGAGCATGGCAGAGGACCTGAGTCAGGGTCGCCACCTGAAGCCTCAGGTGCTTCTCATCTCTCTCACTTATAAAAACAGGTAGGAAAGCTGTAGTCACTGGCCTAGGCAACTGGCCTTTTATACAAGCAGGAACATGCAGTGCTGGGAGAAAGCAGGTACAGCCCTGGAGCCCGATTCTGAGGGGGGCTACCCATCAGTCTGTAGGGGGAGAAGCCCAGCCAAAAAAATGCAACCTGGTTCTGGAACAGAGCTCCTGGGAACCAGGTGAAGGAGATGTCAGAACAACTTAACAGGGAAGAACATAACCCACAGATCTGGGGAGGGGCAAGCCACTCAAGACAAGCATGCAAACCTAAGTTTTAAATGAAATCTAACGTAAGAAAGTCAGACGACAATCTCAAAAACCAGAAAAGGGTATTGCTTCAAAAATGGAAATACTTGAGCAATGTCAATAGTTATTTAAAGTAAGTATGTTTGAAACCATCAAAGAGATAAAGTAATTACATGTGTGAGAAAGAAAAAATAAATAAAAGAAGCGGATATGAATAAAGGACATATGGTCATGAAAAATAACCAGTTAAAAATCCTGGAAATCAAAAATACAACTATTGAAATGCAAAGCTCATAGTCTAGATAAATATTGAACACAATTGAAAAGAGATTTAGAAATTGGAAGACAGTACTGAGGAATTCACCCAGAATACAGTTCAGGAGATAAGAAGATGGAAGACATGAAAAAGAAGATAAGAAACATGGAATAAGCTCCCAAAGCAGATTCATGGTAACTCTAAAACGGAAGAATAGAGGGATCGGTGGAGGAAAAATACAAAAGGAACTAATGATTGGTAAGTTTCCAGTATTGGAGAAAAACAACATTGCAGATTTATAGTGAGCACAGAATATTAAATTAAAGATAGATATA
>NW_006437828.1:7694547-7725502 GCF_000325575.1 Pteropus alecto | reverse complement strand
AAATAACCTAAGTGTCCATCAGTGGACGAATGAACAAAGGAAATGTGGTATATATACAATGGAATACAGTCATCCCCCAGAATTCAAGAGGGATTGGTTCCAGGACCTCCCTTGGATACCAAAATTCACAGAAGCTCAAGTCCCTTACATAAAAGGTTGTTGAACAACACACGAGTTTTCAGCCTCCACATCCAAGGATTTCCAACCTTGGATCGAAAATATTGTTTTTGATCCGTGGTTGTCTGAACCCACAGATATGAAAGGACAACTATATTATTTAGCCATAAAAAAAACGAAATCTTGCCATTTTCAACAACTTGGATGAACCCTGAGGGCATGATGCTAAGTGAAATCAGTCAGAGAAAGATAAATACCATATGCTCTCACTTATATGTGGAATCTAAGGGACAAAAACAAAAACCAAGCTCAGAGATTGATGTTTCCAGAGGTGGGGGGAGGGGTGGGTGAAACAGGTGAAGGAGGTCAAGAGGTACAAACTTTCAGTTATAAAATAAATAAGTCCCGGGCTGTAACATACAGTGTGGTGATTATAGTTAATAATACTGTATCACGAATTCAAAAGTTGCTGAAGATAGGTCTTAAAAGTCCTCAATACAAGAAAAAAAAATGTTGTAACTATAAGGTGATGGATGTTAACTAGACTTGTTGTGGCAATCATTTCATAATATATACAAATATCAAATAATTATGTTGTACACGTAAAACTAATATAATCTTAGGTATCAATTATACCTAAATAAAAAATTTTTAGTAAAAATTTTTAAATAAAAAAGCAGGTGAAATAGACAGTTTTAGACATATGAAGTGTAAAAGCTTTTACCATCTACAGATACTCAGTAAAAGGAATATTAAATAGTTTCACAAGAGGAATAAGGAACACAGGGAAGAAGTAGAAAGCTTTTTAAATAGTGAGCAAAGAAACTGGTAAATGATGCTGTTAACTATTAACTCTCGAAAAATAATATTATTTGTATTTAAAGTTCTAGACAACGAAAATAAGAAAGGTAGAAGAGGAAGAGTACATGAGGGTTAAAACATACCACAGTCCTTGTCTAGGAGAAAGACACAAATGTTAGATAATTTTAGATATTGTTGGAATATATATGTATACTAAAAGTTTATGGATGGCTTACTAAAATGTTAAATAAATAGCTTCCAGAACAATGAAGAGGAAGGGGGAGTTGGGGAGAAATAAAAATACATTCTTTTAAGATGTTAGCAAGAAGTCCAAGTAGGACCATAATCACAATAAATATCGACATATTAAATTCATGTATTAAGAGAGAATTAATCAGGGTGAATTTTTTTTAAAAGCTCATGTGCTTTAGAAAGTGCGTTTTCTTGGCAAAAGGCATAGAGAGAGCAAAACTAATGTCAGGACATCAGGTAAAGAGCCACAGCTCTTCCAGACGAGAGATGGTGGGAGTTAGCCCAGGAGGCCCTGGGTGCGGCTGGAGAGAAGAGGGGGTACATGCTAGAGTACTGATAGCAATGCCTAGCGATTAGAGAAAGCTGGGTTAGAAGGACCTTCTGAGGAAGACTAGCAGAGTTTTATGATGGTACCATCTTCATATTGGTGTTGATCAAAAGGGAAGACACTGATGACATTGACTAAAAGGATGGGAGAAAGGTCAGCATCGAATCCTTGGCAACACCACCTCTTCAAGGGCACGCACCAGAGGAAGGGCATTCAACAAAGGACCCAAGACAGATAAGGTCAGTTTCGTCACACAGCCTTAGGAAAAAAGTCTTTAGAAGGGGGTTGTCACCAACGTCAGAGACTCCCCAGAGGTCAAGAAAAGCAAGAACCAAGAAGTACATAGTGGATCTGACAATACAGCAGCCACTGGGCAGCTTTGGCCTCATCAATCTGATGAGTCTTGATTGAGGTGCCAGATTGAATGCAGACATTGATCCCTACAGTCCACCCACTGGGCCACCCCCAGGTGACACTGGGTGCTGACCAGTTTATTGCCTATAATAAAATGCCACCATCTCGTAGCTGGAATTTTCCTTGGTTTCTCTCAAGGCTTCTTCAAAATTCAAGAGTTTCCCAATGCCCACTTTTCATCAACTTCAAAACAGCTGGTTCAGAGGACAGATCTTCGAGCTCCACTCTCTGACTTCTCTTCCTCCTTGTTAAGATTTTCTCACTTTTAAGAAAGGGATAAGTCCTCTTTGTTTTGGAGGGTAGAAGGAATAAGCCATCTCGCTTTTATAGTGAGAGTAACCAGTATTTACCAAGCAGATTTCATGAGTCAGGCACTGAGCTAGGGGATTTTGCGTATTTAATTTACTCCTTACAAGCCAGTGGTGAGGCAGGCACCATCATCCTATTTTGTAGAAGAAATTTTCCAGCAAAAATTTACGAATGCTGCCTCCTCCCATCTAAGGGTAAACAGGAACACTCATCCCTGGGTCAAAGAAGCTATGCTGCAGCCACAACGAACATAAACACCATCTTGTTGGCCTGAATTTTGGAATCACAAATAATTTTTAAACATTTTAGATGTAGCGTGTTGAGTGGACCTGCTCAAGGAAGGAAGTATCGTAATCTGCTCAGGCTACTGTAACCAAGTTCCACAGACTGGGTGGTTTAAACAATAAACATTTGTGTCCCACAGTTCTGGACACTGGAAGTTTAAAATTAGGAGACCAGCACAGTCAGGTTCTAATGAGGACCCCCTTCCTGGCGTGTAGACAGCCACCTTCTCACTGAAGCCCCATGTGGCCAAGCGAGAGCCTTGGTCTCTTCATCTCTTTGGGCGCCAGTGCCATCATGGGGACGTCACTGTCGTGACCTCATCCAAATCCAACCACTCCCGAAGACCCCACCTCCGAACACCAGCACGTGGAGCTCGGGGCCCTAACAGAGAAATTGGGGAGGAAACGCAAACATTCAATCCATAGCAGGAGGGAAAGATAAGGGGGAAAGAAAGAGGGGGAGCCAGAGAGACAAAGCGAGAGACTGTGGATGCAGCGGGGAGACGCTGCTGCACCCGAGCCTTGGACCAGAAATGCCCGACCACGACAGGAAATTCTCCCCAGGACCCAAACAGCCTCCCCGTCAGGACGAGGAGACAGTCTGCACCTGGCTTCAATAAAGAGCGTCTCCTGCAAACCCTGCCTCGGTCTTCCAGCCACCATGAAAGACTGGGGTTTTTAAAACCCAAAGGGCAGCTTGCCTGGCACTCTGCCGCTTGAACTACAATCTCTGTATTTTTTGGAAGCAGTGGATTTATTTATGCTCTAACTCATTAAAATGCTGTTTGAGAAAAAACTGTGCCATTTAAGATGCCCAAACCGAAACGTCCTTTTCCCAAGAGGAGAATGTTGGTGGAAGAGCCCGTCGGTCGGGCATTACTCCTCGATGCCTGACACATGAATTTTTCGATTGCCTTTCAAGGTGGACAAAGGAAATGCTCCTTCCCATCCTCTTACGTCCCGCTGACACGGACACTCGGAGACAGCTCCTGTGGCCCTTCTACATCTTCACTCCCAGCAGCTCCCTCATCAATACCATTTGAATTTTCTGTTTCATTGTCTGTACTTGGGCAAAAGTCAGTTTCAGTCTGGTCATTTATAGTTTTCTTAACTTCGTGGTTATCGTCAATATCATTTAAATATTCTCTATTTTGTTGTCTATTTTATTTTTACGGACTTGAGCAAAAGCCATTTTCACATGGGTCGCTCATGGTTTCCTTAACTTCATGATTAAGTCAGAAAAATTCTGTTTGAAACTACATCTAATTTAAGGCTTCAAGATCCAACTATGTATTTACACTTGTCTGTGGTCCCACATGATTTCGGTATTTCTACTTGCCTGAGAGGCTCCCAGAATCAGCAGCCATGACCTCCAGCTGCCCCGCTCAGCAGCGGCCTACGGAAACTGGCGAAGGACTTTCTCCACCTAAGACCACAGTTTCTGAAACCACTTCCTCTCTTCACTCGCCTTGACCTCTCTTCAGCATTAGGCCCTATTAACCACACCCACCTTGAAACCGTGTGTGTGTGTGTGTGTGTGTGTGTGTGTGTGTGTGTGTGTGTGTGTGGTGTGGTGTGTGTTAAGAGCAAAGATTTTGGCTTCAAAAGACCTGGACATGAATTGCGGTCTGACACTTTTTAACGTCAAGCCACTAGGGAAGTTGCTTAAAACCTGTGAGCCTCTGTCCCCACGTGTATAAAAGAAGAAAAAGAATCCGTACTTCCTAAGCGTGGTGGCGAAGACGAACTTAGTCGCTTACAAAGTGTTGGGAAAGCTTCGGTCCCCATGAGCTGACAAGACTGACCCTCCTCCCCTCACACTTTTGCTTCTGGATATCAACATGCCCAAGCTGTTTCTGTTTGAGCTGCCCGCTCGTGTCTCCCTACCCTTGCCTATGTCTCCCCCACATCCTTCCCCAACCTCACCTGGGAGTCGGCACACTAGCCCAGCAGTCTCACACTCACGAAATGACCCTGGGAGAAATGACTGCACCTCTAGGTCTCAGTCAGAAATTCAGTACTGTCAGAAATTCAGTACGTGTTCGTAAAATGAAAGGCTAAGGTGGTGAATGAGGCAAGGTTCTCTACCAACCCTTCCTAAATCAGCGAAGGAATTCCCCTGTCTCTCCCCCATTCCTTCCCTTGTCCTCAACAGAGTTTGGATAGTTTAGCAGATTACAATAGTCTAGGTTGGAAAATGCTTCCCTAAGATTCTACCTCCCGCTTTCCATCACCTCACTCAGCTATGGCTTTGGAGAAGCAGAGTAACTTGGATACTTCTGATGGGGATGGTTTTGAGAACTGCCTCAAGAAATTTAGTTCAGCTTAGTGAACGGCAAAAAATGTCTGAGGGCGTTGAGGTCTTTCCTCCCTCAGGAAGCTGAGCTACATACGTTAACTCATTTCCGTGAGAAAGGAGCTTCGTGAAGCCATTCCGGAAAGCACTGTGGCACTATTTAAACAACGTGACTACGTGAGTACACTCTACTATCCAGCAGTCCCACTCTGGGGACAAGGGTCTTGAGGAAACTGTTACGAGAATGGTCACTGTGGCAGAGATATGAAGGTCATCTTGGTGTCCACTGGGTGAACAGACAGATAAAGGGGGTGATGTATAGCCCTGGAATACTACTCAATCTGCAGAAAGTAAGAACTAGATGTACATACAATGGTACGAATAGACCTTAAAAACAGTACTGAATTTCTGACAGAGGAATAAACAGAATGCTATGTTTAGCACAATACTATTTACGTAATCAACAATACACATCCACATAATTGGCCACCATTAGAGAAGGCAAGGGTATCAACTCATTCATTTTGAAAACTGGTAAATAAAAAGAAAGAATCAAGCACTTACTCTGACTTTCCTCTATGGGTTATATTATGGATAAATAAATAATACATCAGGGGAAGTTTGGTGTTATAAAAGTGTGCCAGGTAATAAACAAAGAAGGAATGCTAGAATGAGAATATCACCATTTTGTAACGCTAAATCGTGGCAGACTCTAAGACAGCCCCCAATCATTTCCGGTATTCATAAACTTGTGTAATCTCTTCCTCTTGAGTGTTTGTGTGACCTGTGACTTGCTTCTAACCAGTGGAATTTGGTAAAGGTGATGGGATGTCTTCTCCATGATTACATTACATAAGATTCTATGTCCATCTTTCTGGAAGACTGTCTCTATTGACAGCCTCTCTTGCTGGCTTTGATGCAGTAAAGCTGCTGTATGGAGTGGCCCAGGTGGCAAGGAACTAAGTGTGGCCTCTGACCAACAGCCAGAAAGGAGCTGAGACCTTTCCCTCTGTCAAACAACCCAAGGGCCCTGAATCCTGCCAACAGCCATGGGAGCTTGGAAGCAGGTCCTTCCCCAGTCAAGCCTCAGATAACACCCCAGCCCTGGCCAACACCTTGTCCGCAGACTTCTAAGAGATCCTGAAGCTGAGGCCCAGCTAACTCATGCCTGGATTTCTGACTGTGAAAATAATTCATGTGTTTTGTTGCAAGCCACTAAATGTGTGGCAATCACATTACACATCAATAGATGACTACTTATACAAGCATACCTCATTTTATTGCTTCATTATACTTTACAGATGTTGCGTTTTTTACAAATTGTAAGCAAAACCCTTTGCCAGCAAAAATATTATAATTCACTTTATTGAAATTCTCTCTTTTTTTTTTTTTTTCTTGCAGTGATCTGGAAACGAATCCTCAATATCTCTGAGATATGCCTGGACACTAATAAACTAATGGGATCTTAGGCTTTGGTCATCAATGGCTGCTAATATTACATATGCACACACACACACATACACACACAAACACATACGCACAAAAAGGGCAAATACTATGTGCACCCTGACAGAAGAACACAAGACAAACAGTCCTGTCAAAAAAACTAAACACGAATCTCAGCAAGTCTTTAGGTTCAGCTACCCACTCAAAAAAACTGCAGAGGACCGAGAAACTTGTTAAAACACAGTACAGAGATTTTGCAATCAGCAAAATCACACTGTGGTGAATTCTATGGGACAAACAACCTGGGTTCTTCAACAAATAAATTTCAAGGGGGAAAAAAAAAAACAGATTCTGTGGAAAACCTATTGACAGAGACTTAAAGACTTTTTGGGGGGCTGGAGGGCGGGGCAGTCAGGGAATACAGTCATTGACTGTGGAGTCCTGACCAGGGGAAGAAAAATTCAGTTAGTAGCCGACAAGGCCAATCACTTATGTAAAGGCCTTATTTGAACCCTGATTCATATAAACAAACTGTGAAAAAGAAATAACATTTATGAGAGAATTAGAAATGTGAGCACTGGCTATTCAGTGATATTAAGGAAATACTTGCTTTTTAAGCTGCTGATAAGGATGTTGCGGTTCTGTTTTCTTGTAGAGATACTCGTGGAAATATCTATGGATGAAATAATCCAATGTCTGAAAGGAGGGAAGTGGATGAGCGTGTATGGAGTGTGTATGGAGTAGGATTGGCCACGGGCCGATGGTATTTAAAGCTCAATGATGGGTACAAGAAGTTCAACACACTCTGGCATCTCTTTAGGGGGATGTTCAAAATTCCCCATAGTGAATTTTTTAAAACATTACTTACAGACAAGAAAACAACGAACTGTTGATATAAACAAAAAGATACAAATATTCGAGTGGTTGTATGTGGAGAAGGAAACAAAAAATGAGTAAATTAATCCCACTTCTGGATAAATATCCCAAAGAAACAAAATCACAATTTTGAAGAAATATCTGCACCTCCGTATTCATTACAGCATCATTCACAAAAGCCGAGACATGGAAACAACCTGAGTGTCCACTGATGGATGCAGATGATGTGGGACACAATGGAATATTATTCAGCCATAGAAAAGAAGGAAATCCTACCATTTGTGATAACATGGATGGAATTTGAGGGCATTATGCTAAGTGAAATAAGTCAGATAAAGACAAATACTGTACATTTTCACATATATGTATAATCTTAAAAAGCCATACTTAGAGAAACAGAGCAGATTGATGGTTACCAGGGTCTGAGGGTGGGGGAAATGGGGAGATATTGGTCAGAGCACAAACTTTCAGTTATGAGTAAGTCCTGGGGCTGGAATGTACAGCATGGTGTACTCGAAAGTTGTGAGAGAGTAAATCTTAAATCTTCTCACCACACACAAAAAAGTAACTACGAGAGGTGATGTACGTATTTACCTAACCTAATCGTGGCAATCTTTGCACAATATATACATATATCAAGTCATTCCATCACACGCCTTGAATACCCATAATAGTGTATGTCAGTTATATCTCACTAAAGCTGGGCAGGGGGAGGAATGAGTAAATAAGTAATGAATAGATAAAGCAAGTGAGGGTTCTGTGAGAACCTGTGGTGATAGTAATTATAAACAGAGGAGCGGGATTGACTCAATTCTCTATGGATCGAGGTCCAAAAAGAGAAAGGAAAAATGTTTTCCCAGAGCTTCCCCTGTCAGAAGTTTCCAACCCCGCCCTTCTCTGGAGCCCGACTCCAAGACTCTGCATGTCTTTGTGTTTGGTCCACTTTCCTTCAGCATCCCTGGCACCCATCCACTCCTGCCCACTGCCCGCAGCCGCACCTTCGTCCAGCCGGGCACCCCAGAGTCCTTCAGGGGTCTGCTGTCTTCTTTCGGCTCCGTTCGCCACCTGCAGCTCTCCCCAGTCAGTGCCCACTGAATATATAATCTTCATCAGATACAACCACATCACTGCTCCCCTCAAAATCTAATGATTAATAACCTACAAGATACTGTTAAAATTCTCTTCTCAATAGTCATTCCTTCAACCATCAGGGGCAACTCCTTTTTCTACTTTACCTCTCACCATTTCTTAATGTGAACTCAACCCCACCTGCCCCCCCCACCATCCCATACTCGCCCTTCCCCAGCTCAGCCAAACCAAGCCCACCCACCTCCACGTGCTTCCGCCTGGACCTCACTTTTAACCCTCTCTTCAGCAAGGACGCGAACCTCCTTTAGCTCCGCCCCTAGAGGCGGGGCTTCTGGTCTGATTGGATCATATAAATGCCAACGCTAGGGGGCGTGGTCTACGGCCTACCCCTGGGTGCTCTAGAGCTGTGGCTTACATTCTGCTGGAACCAACGGCAGAATCCAGAGCTACCATCGTGGGGTGGCGGAGTGGATGTTTAGTCGCTTGGAGCCATGCTCACTCTCACTCCTGAAGCAGAAAGGGTAAACTGAGCTCAGACTGCCCTGTTCCGGGCCTACCCAGTCATCTCACTCTGGTTTCTCTCTCCTATGTGGGAAGAAGAGTCAGCTTTACGTAGGCTGTGAGCCTGAGTGGCTAGCTGCCCTGTGACCAGAGAATCCCCGCAGGGAACAAAACAGTGTGGTTTCAGATGACAAGGGTTTAGGGGAAACCCTAAATCAGCACTACAGCAAAAATCCTAAATAGTCAATTACCCCTGAAAATTCCTTAAACTGTCCCTAGAACACTGCCTAGAATAAAAGGCTATGTGTCTGCCATCCCGAGTGCCTTCCCCGATTCTTTGCTGGTTGCTGGTCGGCGCTTCTATGACCTTCAATTTATTCCTTGAAGGTACGAGCCCTCGGTCACCACCCTCAGCCAGGCCTCCTGAGCAAAGCGCTTCCCTTCACTGCAGGTGGCAGGAAAACCATTTAAATCATTTTCAGGAGGGAGGGAGAAGTAAAAACAGGGGTGAGTGGGGGAGTCGGGCACGAGGGGAGCCTCTAGGGTTTTCTCCATGTTCCACGCCTTGCTTACCCCAGGCGATGGTTGCAGTGGCGTTTGCACTTTGCGTTACTCATCCAGCTGAATGACCTGTGATGGGAGCACTTTTATACATGCATATGACACTTCAGATTTTTTCCTTAAATTTTCCAGCAAATCTTGCCTGTTTCAGGCTTGATGCCCAGGACGGATCACGTTCAGCGGAACACACAGACGTCCTCTCATTTTCTGTTTGTTTTCTTTCACCCAATAGTTGAACTCCAGTCAATTAATTGAGGATCAGAAGAGACTATTAGAAAGTAGCTCCATCATTGACTTGCTATGACTTATGGCAAAAATTGCTAAACACATCCTTTCACATCCATGTTTTGTCTGTAAAGTGAGGGTAACAATAGTACTTAACCTTGCACCACTGGCAGGGCTGTTAGGAGAGTATTAAATGGCACGTGCGTAAATTGCTTAGAAGAGCACCTGACACATAGTTAACAATCAAGGCACCCTAAGTTTTTGTTTTGCTTTGTTTGCTGATTTCCCATTTGTCATCTCCCTGAGCATATATTTCCATCAGGAACCTTATGGGGAGGAAGAGGACAGCGTCCAAACAGATTCCCGACTCTGGACCCCTCGAGCCAAGACCACCAGCTAGGACTGAGCCTTGCAAACCCCTCTAACACCCTTCTCCCAGCCAAGCCCCACCCTCAGTCCTCCAGACCCTGCGGCCATCCACACCTTTCGGAAGTTTTCCCGGAATACTCCCACCCCGGCTCACTCTCTCCTTCCTCTGAATGCTTACTGAAGCTTTGGGAAACAGGACTCTGGCTCACACCAGCTGCCTCCATCGGAGGAGTCTTCACGCACCCCTGAGGCACGTGGCTCCATGTGTAGCTGCAGGAACAAAAGATCTGAGTCCCGTAAGACCCAAAGATCTGATGCAGGCAGTCTACCTCTGGTCCCCAGCTTCTTTCCTGAATGCTTTGCCCTCCTCCTCAGCCTCCCTCTTCTCCCTTCCCTGTGGGAGAGGTCGCGACCCACATGCATTTTTCAGCCTTCGCCATCTCCCTCCAACCAGACCAGCAAGTTTCTGTAAGCAGACGTCCACACTCACCATTGTCTGTCCACACTTTTACGGAAGTTTATTCACACCCTCAGGGTACCTCAGCTGGAAATTTCAATTAGAAGCCGTTGCTACTTGTATTTTTAATTGTGATTTGAAGTCATTTAACTCTATTTATAGAATGATAGGTCTCTTCCCTCTAAGAAATTTTAAACATCGCTAAACAGATGATGAATCACTTGGAAGAATATTCTGAAAGTATTCCATTGGTGGACATTCTGATCTAAAAGTAATTATTTGTGAAGCACTTACTATGTGCCATTTCTGTGATGCTGCATATGCATTAACTAATTTAATCCTCAATCAATGAGATAATTGTTACTTTGATTTTACAGATGAGGCATAGACTTGGGGAATCACTTACAACGACCAAGACTACGCAGTTACAGTCTGTATGTGACTGCCAGAAAGAAAACTCGGGGCTCTCTAGTCCCAAAAACTACCCTGTTTTTGAATGGCTTGTGAGTAGGGCAGCACAAGGCTTCTCCTTCCCATACCAACCCAGGTAGCTGCTCGCCCACCTCACCCTGGAGAGCTTCCTGGGTGCTGAGTCTGGGGAAGCCTATGTCCCTTGACTTTTCCTACAGTCCTCAGCCCTGGCACAAGGCACAAACTTCCTCTCACTCCACGGCCTGCCATTCTCCAAACCTGCCGTGCCCGCTCATGCCTTCATTTATTCAATAGACATTTATTGAAAACCTATAGTATGTCAGATGTTAGCGTTGAGGACCTAGTGGTTAGCAAGACAGATGTAGTCCTCGACTTCGCGCTGCCCACAGTCTGGTCTTCAAGACTTCAGGCCGATCTCTCTACTCACAATTCCCTGCCCTGTTTCCCCACACCAGTCTGCAGCCAGACAAGTTCCTGTAGATCCACAAGATCCAGCTCCCACTGTTCCCTCCTCTTCCACCTGTCCCAACTTCCTGGGGGCGGCATTCAAACTACTCACAACCAGTTTAGCATCATAATAGACACCAATCTTCTACCATATGTTCAGACCGAGTCTCTGCACTGCCGTGGTCTGGGTTAGAGTCAGTCGCCTTGCCCTTGGGAGTCCTCAGCACGTAGCCCATGCAAATGCCAAAGTACTGTCCTTTATCTCTTCCTTGAGAGGTTTCCTGCCTTATTCCCCGCCACCCCTCCCCACTGCACTCACCCACAAACACGCACTAATGTGCCAGTGAGCTTCCAAAAGCCAATCATCTTTTTGTCAAATTTATTCAGCAGTCTAACACAATCCAGGTATATCACAGGAACATCATAAATATATATATAGTGAATGAATTCATTGAGGAAGGAAGTAATCTGCTCTTCATACTGGAGAATTTTCTAAAATACCATTCCTGTTAGGATTGACAACATTTCCTATTTCAAGACTCAAAAAATAATAATAATGTGTGTCGAGCTCCTTTTTCTTTCTTTTAGTTAGCATTTGATTTTTTGTTACTGTAACAGCCCTTATATAATACCTTGGAAAGCACTCCTTTGCTTCCTTATTTCTACCTCTAATATCACATTATAACAAGAGTCCAGGCTGAGCCGTGACACCTCCCCAGTTTACATGTGGAAGTCCTACTCCCGGTACATCAGGGTGACTGTATTGGAGACAGGGCTCGTAAAGAGGTCATTACATGAGAACACGGTCAGTAGGGTGAACCCTGATCCAAGACAACTGGCAGCCTTTTAAGAAGAGGGGATGAGGGTACAGACGCAAAGGAGGACTCTTTGAAGATACAGGGAGAAGGCAGCCACCTGCACGGCACAGAGAGAGGCCGCAAAAGAAACCAACTCTGCCGACACCTTGATCTTGGACTTCCAGCCTTCAGAACTGTGAGAAAATACATTTCTGTTGTTTAAGCCACTCGGTCTGTGGTATTTTGTCATAGAAGCCCTAGAAAACCCATATAAATAAATACCAATCTCCTTTGCAAGTCAACCACTGCTATTAAATAATACAGTTTTCACTGCCTATGTACTATTTCCAAGTAAATTGGAAACTCCTTGATGCTGGTAAATATGACTTTTATTTACCATAAAAGTCATGAATCTCTCATAAAGCATAGCACTATTTATATATATGATAGATGCTCAATAAAAGTTGGAAGCCATTTCCTACACCATGACCATAGGAGAAGCTTCCTCTTTCTTCACGTATGCCAGGGCTTCTCATGAATCACAGTTCAAGATTGGCTTCTGGGCCCAGAGAATCCTTTGTTACGAAGTCTCCACCTTGGGCCGTTGCAGATATTAGCAGCATCCCTGAACTCTATGCACTAGATGCCAGTAGCTCACACACCACCCCATTTCCCTTCACGTGACAACCAAAAACTCCTCCAGCCATTGTTAATCATCCCCTAGGAGTCAAGACACTCCCAGCTGAGAACTGCTAATTCATCAGGATGCTGGCTTTTTCTCCTCTTCTTAGATATTTCATACAAGAATTTGACATATCTGGGGATTCCTTAGAGAAACGCGCTATCGGAAGGGTAACGAGAAATAAGGCCAAATTTATTGGCAGAGGGGCAGGTGGTACATCTCAGAATATGGTAAAGACCTTTTGTCAGATTCGACCTGTGGGAAGAATGGTCTCTATAGACAGGGCCAAAGGAGAGGCTAAAACTGTCAGACGGTGGTTTCTGCTGAGTCAGAAGCCCAGGCCTCTGTTCCCAAGATTTCACCTCCTGGTCACTGGTCACTAGCTAGGATCAACATAGACAAGGAGTTATTTCTATATCCAGTAGGATCGACTATTTTAAATGAATTCGTGGTTCCAAACTATTCTTAGTAGACAAATCCCCACATCACACAAACCACCAGGGAAATTGTCACTAATTAGCATGCTTGTTAACGACTCTAGGAAAGAAGGCAGTGACCCAAAGGGCTGGGGCCCCCGAACTGTGGTCTCCCCTCCGAGCTGGCCTGGCACTCTGGGGCTGAGGCTGGGAGTGAGCAGACAGCCGGGCCTCTTACTTCCTAAACCACCTCCTTCTTGGAGAACCATCTTGGGGTCTCAGGATTGTCCTCCGCACCCCATCGACTGGAGCCAAAACTTCTTATGGGTGTAAAAATAAAATTACTGTGGGGAAGGCCATGGGGTCAGTCTTATTTACTAAGAATCCAAAGGAATGATAGGTCATGCTTTGTGGCGAAAAACTACACAAGCCAGCCCAATGGTTCCATGCCTCTGTCACCTGAGATCATATCGCAGAGAAGGAAGGCAGAGGCTGGAAACGAGGCAGCTAGGAGGCAGAACACGAAGGGTCTCTGATGTCAAAAATTAAAAAATTTAAAAAAAATGGACTACTCCTGGACTCATCAAACTTCCCATGTTAAAAAATCCCTTTCTCTGATATTTCTGGGGAAATACGAATGGTATTTAAGATACTGAAAGCACAGGCAATCCCTGGAACCCCTACGCTACGAGAATCCCCAGCAATACGTTTATTCGAATAACCATAACATGAGACAATAAAACACCACCTGGAGAGAAGAGAAGGGAGCACAGGACTCCCCGAGCCTCTCCCGAAGCAGTCGTTGCATGCGAACCCCAAGAGCAGACAGCAGCACTTCCCATTTCCACTTTCTGAGTGACTCACTGCTCTACTGACCGTGCCTAAAGCGTCAAGGGCACCAGCGAGACAGAACCAGGCCTGCTCTGGGACATGAATGGAAGACTGTGGTGTGTTCTCACTGCAACCTGTCAGACCTGTCTCCTCTCTCAGCTCTACCCTGGGAGACAGATGCAAAACTCCTTCCATTTTGACTAAAGCGCATCCACCCATCCGGAGTTTGGATGAACTGACACAGGCCATGGAGTAAACATGTCGGCGGGAGTTTCCTGGGGCGCCCACGGCTTCCCTGTTTCCTTTCGTCTAGGCTGCATGAGGCACAGGGTTCTGCTTGTGGAGTGCAGCTCCGGGACCTGACAAATGCAAGGGGTGGCGGGGTCATCTCTTCAGGGAAGGGTGTGGTTAGCTGCCATCGGCCATAATGCTCAGTACAAACCACCCCTGACTCCCATGGCCACAGTTCACATTGTTCTTTACACCATCGGCCGTGGCGCCTTGAATTCCCCAGGCAAAAGTCATTCTTCCCACGTTTCTCTATTGTCCTACGTATCTAGAAAAAGATGCCGACAATGGCTACTCCGCGTGGAGCTCACAATAGCTTTACGACTTTTGTACTAGGTTATAAAAGCCATAGCACAGTCATTTTAATTCCATTTAACAAACAGCAGAAAAAAAGACACAGGAATGAAAACCGGTACAGAGGCCGTGGACACAAAATGAGCTAAAAGTACCTATGATGTGACGTTGAGCTTCGTTCACTACCTTGGAAAAAGTATTAGAGAGGTCATGTTGCTTTTTCCTTGTAACATGTATCATGTCTCACCAGCCCTCCATCCAATGGGAAAACGTGGAAACGTTACAACACCTCCGGTAATGAGGGCACAGCCCGGTGGCTGCAGCTCAGTTACCCCAAAACACAATGCCTCACGACGAATGGAAGCATATTTCCCTCTGACAGAGAGGTGCATGGGCTTCATGGGGCAGGATGACTCTGTGCCAAGAGGTCCTCCAGGAACCTGGGCTCTTCCATTTTTTTTCTATTTTTTTTTTTTATTGAGGTCTAATTTAGAGAGTCAAATTCACTCTTTAAATGGACCCTTCTACCTTGTAGCTCCCCACGATGATGTCGCCCCAGGATGACGTCGCTTCTCCATTCCACCCCGCAGGAAGAGCAAAAGAATAGTGAGCCAGCCACGTCTTTCCGAAAGGCAGCTCGCACGCTACCGACAAGAATTCAATCACATACGAAACTTCAAGGGGGCATAGGGACTGGATCCATGCGCCCAACGAAAAAGCGGAAGATTTTATTACTAACCAGATGATGGGAAAAATGAATACGACTGAGAATTATGCCACAGCACCAAACTCTATAAAACTTAAGAATTGGGTTATCTTCTAAAACCTTCGAACAAATGAGAATATAGTACTTGTACACAATTTGCAAATAATCAACAAAAGAAATGTTCCATGCAATAATGTTCGCTTCTGCCATCCTTGTTTGTTGTTTTCATCTATCATTTAATTTCCACTTTTCCCAAAGATCGGAATCAATTAAAAGCATGAAAAGTTCTGTCAAACATAAGAAACCGTTGCCACATAGTGTCCTTGTCATTTTCCTTGAGGACAATCTGAAATTTATTTTCAATGACTCTGGCGATCCTAAAGTGAAGAAATCAGTAGAGCAGGAACGTGTTCAGAGCAAAGCCACTCTGCATCGTGTGATGGGCGCCTACAGTTCAAGTTTATCTGGTGACAAGAAAAACACCCTGTGCTGTTTTCTGAATCATAGATTTCCTATTCTAGAGGCTATAAGTCGAATCCGATCTTAATTTTCCATGGCAACTATGAAAATGCAGAAAAGACGAAGTTTTGTAGAACATCAATATTCCTTTAGGTAGTCATCGCTTTGATGAAAGTGTGACTAATTGTTGGCAGAGAGAAGTTCTGAATGAGAGAAGGAAAATAAAAGATGCTCTCGGGGTGCCAGCGAAGAGCTTTCTACGGCACGCCTACCAGACAAGTACCCAGTGATGGCAATTCCCAGTCATCACAACGGCGGTTGACACCACGTTTTATCTGTTTAAAGACTGTCAGCGCTTAGGAGCGGCGTGGCCATAATCCGTTGTCACGATGTGTCGTGCTGAATGGGGGGCTTAGCAAAAGCAGACAGCCTTCCACACTCGGCAGTAATAACAATAGTGACAATAACAATATTAATAACAATAGCAACTGTCATTTCTTTAGCTCTACTATTTATTGGCCACTCTGCTACTTACTTTTTATGTAATCTTCCTTATAACTTTTGCAGTAAAATTGCAAGGTCAATATCATGGGCGTCCTCGCTTTAGGCTCAGAGAATAATTGCCTAAGCTCACCTGCTGGCCGTGGCTGTGGGACTAACACACGCTGAGTGTCTTCCCGGTGCCATACCACGAGCTAAGCATGGTGAAGCCGGATTCGCATCCAGGGTGCCTTACACGGCACCTCGTAAAATAAGACGGAAGCCAGGTCTGTCATAAGCCACAGGCTCCGTCCTGCTGTGCGCAGCCCCTCACATTGCCTTGGTATGCGCAGGTTCTGAGCATAGCACCAAGGCTGGTGGTGATGTGGGATTCTGAGATACATCTGAACCATGGAGCACCTACCTTCTCCTGCTGCGTGTTACAGGTGGTCCAAGTGGGTGATGGCTGGCCTGTCGCTGCACAGATGCTGGGATGAAATTCGTGGATACCAGCAGCTGGAGTAGGTAAGGGGAATGCTGGTCAGACAACATACCTCACATCCTCAAATACTTGAACGTGAAAAATACATTTAAAGGAAGCAAATACGAACCAAGCGTCATGAGCAGAGATTCCAGCATTTTTAAATTTCTTCCAGCACTTAGCACGATGATTCTCTGTTATTAGCTCAATACATGGCTGTGATTGATTTTTAAGGGGTAAAACTGAATCAGCTAAGCAGGTCACTTACGGGTCTTGCTCTGCTGCCTGAACTTTAAGTAATTGAATTTATGACTAGTACATTTAACCAAGAGATCTGATTGGCCGATTAGAGAACTGCAACACTGGAACCTAGAAAGGGTAAAAGGCAGATTTTTCTGTGGTGATTTTCTTCCATGAAATAGATAGAAATAAAGACCCTCTAGCTGAGAATTGTTTTTATTGCGAGAGCTTGCACTCACTCATCTAAAAGGTAAACTTCTGTCTGTAAACCATGTTTAATAGTTTTTAGAAAGTCATGACACAT
This sequence comes from Pteropus alecto, assembly GCF_000325575.1. NCBI lineage: Eukaryota > Metazoa > Chordata > Mammalia > Chiroptera > Pteropodidae > Pteropus > Pteropus alecto. Next base: position 7,708,320 of record NW_006437828.1, on the reverse strand, counting down.
GGCTAGGGGAAGATACGAAGATAGTCACAAATTATACTTATGGTTAATTACTTTGGATATAACTAAATTTAAAATAGACTCGCCGAGTTGTATTACTGTCATGAGTCCTATGAGTGGTAGTAGTTGTATTTACTTGAGTCCTACCACTGTCTTTGTTCTAAAGAAAATGTTTTTTAACCCACGAAAGTTTTTGGTTGTTGAGATGGCTGTAACACTTTTGTATCCCTCCTACAGAAGAAGCTCAGGGTAATAAGCGGGAATCACAGGACAGCGCTCTGAGAGGATCAGACTCGAAACACACGCTTTAGCACACGCTTTTCATCCCTGTGTCTGCTCACCCGCAGGAGGAGATCTGGAAGGATAAGGTCTCCATCTCACAAGACATTGTCCTGAACCCACCCTACCACGGCCCCAGAAAGTTCCCACCAATCTTTCTAAAAAAAATAATAATAATAATACCTGAATTTGTAAATTCCTTGAAGGGAAAGATTTTTGCATCTTTTTCTTTTCTGCAGAGACTATTACACTTCTTCAGGTTGGATGTTCGATAATTAACTTGATTAAAAAAAAAAAAAACAGAAACCAAAGTGAACATGTCAGTCATTATATCAAATGATAAGCAAACTGAGGATGATTTGAAATGATAAATACCAACAAGGCGAGTAATTAGATGTTTTACATTTTCAGTCACACACAGCTTTTCAATAACACGTCTCTTGAATTGGTGAGCTACACCTGTAGACTCAGGGTCCATTGTTGCCATAAAGGCCACAATCACACAAATGCAGCCTATAAAGTTGGTAAGGAAGGTCACATTGATACCGTTCATAGTTATTGAGTATCTACTAAGCCCAGCACTACCTTAGGCACTGTGAAAAATATAAAAAAGCAACGAGATTCTATGAAGAAAAAGTTACTAACAATTCAAGATAATTAACCTGAAAGTTAGTGGTATGTGTGATCTTGTTTACTATGGTTTCCTAATTTTTAGTCTTAGGATCCCTTTACACCCTTAAAAATTATTGAGGACCCCAAAGAGCTTTATTTCTATCTATAGGTAATTACCATATTAGAATATAAATCTAAAAAATTCTTTAATATAGAGTAATTCATTTAAAAATAACAACCCCATTGCATAGTAATGTAAATAATATATTCTTATAAAAATAACTGTATTTCTCAAATACAAAAGTCAGTGAGAAAAGTGACATTATTTCACATATTGAATATCTCCTTAATGTCTGGTTTAAGAGAGAATAATTGGATTATCAAATCCATTTGTGTATTTAATCTGTTACAATGTGTGCTTTTGGTTGAAGTGTATGAAGAAATTTGTCCTTGCACAGATATGTAATTGAAAAAGAAGTATTTTAATAGCCATTGTAGATCATTATGGCTATTCCTCTTCGATACTACACCAAACTTCAACAAGTGACAGCTTCTGAAATGGTTAACTTTAATGTGGAATCTAAAACCACTGCATTAAAATCCTTTAGTCTTTCTCACAATTCAAATTTTGAAACATTAAGCATTGACCATTTGGACAATACCAGCAGATCTTTGAAATGTTGACACTTCCATTATACAATATCAAAAATTACATTTGTTCACATCACTAATGATCTCATTAGAAAAAGCCTGTAAGTATTGCAAAGCTGTCAGACTCATAATGGCAGATGCAAGATTTCCGAAATTCTAATTTTCACTTAAAAGCTCAAATTCTGTCATTGGCCATAAATACTGTCCATTGTTTCCCTTGAAGTGTGAGGCTCGGTTTCTCATTTGGAGGGAAAATGTCTGCCAAATACACAAGTTCTTTAGCTCGTTCTTTCAAATAAATTCCATGTTCCATGGAAAAGCAGCTAGTTGAACCTGCAACTCAAACAATCTCAAAAGTGCTTTTCTTCAAGAGCCAGCATTTATTCATCAAAAATGACATTTTCTACATGCAAAACATGGTTTAATAATTGTGAGACAGTCGTGACAAATAGACCAGGTTAGGACATAGTGATAATCACCAATTATACTGCCAGTGCCTAGCAGAGAAGAATACAGTGACTGCTGGTACAGTTTGGTGCCATTGCCTAGACTGGTCCCAAGGTATGAGCGATTTTATCCACCGCCAGTGTAAATATCAACCTAGTGAACTGAACAAATTACGTCTTGAAGTTTTATGAAGTGACTTGTACTTGGCAGTCCAACTGTAAGAGTGTCAGGATCCCATGACAACTGCTGTGGTGGATAAAACTTCCACCCCTGCCCTGTCTGAGAATCTAGGGGACTGGTGTCTCTTGACTTCATTAGCTGGATCACTGACTCTTTGCTCAAGTATAATGGGATGTATTTACAATCTCCTGATTATAGAGCCATGGTTCCGTACCATTAAAATCGCAGAGGTTTCTTTGGCAAACGGCCACAGCAGCTGTTGTTAGGTGCCAAAAAATAAAAATCCCATGACCAATTTTTCTTCGTCCTTAAAGGCAAAAGCATTTTCTGACCCTCTGTCTCTAAACTACCCGTGATGGATGGCTAGCAAGATGAGTTCGCCTTTCCGATTTCAGCCGGGGCTGCAGAGGCAATCAAAAGAGAAGCAGAGGGTTACATGGCAGCAACCTCATTTAATAAGATCAGAAGGTCCAGCGCCCCAGACGTTCAGAGCTTCTTTTCAAAACCTTTTATCAAGTATGCGTGTGAGCTTGCCGCAGACTCATTCAAATTCAAGGGTGCTAGAAAGTAGATGAGAGATTTACAGCGAAGAATGTCAGAAAGAGATTCTCACTTGGTCTTTAGCCCTGTTACCTTTCCTTTATGTTACAAAATAGACCTAACATAAGAAGTACTTTCGGACATTTTATATAGAAAAGAAAGTACGCTCTATTGCCAAATATTTCATTGAATAGAAATAAATGGACTTGAGCATTCTAAGTGTCAATGTAAAAGTCGATGGGAAAAATATAAGTTAAGAGGCTTATGTAGAAGGCCGTGAGAAGACCCAGACCCGACCTGCCGCCTGCTCAGCCCCACTTTATCTCCCTACGCCTGGTTTCATCTATAGAAAAACAACATTTGGTCAGAAACGAGTGATTCAGATTAATAGACTTAATCTTTTTAGAACAGTTTTGGATTTACAGAAACATTGAGCAGATAATACAAAGACTTTCCATATATTCTACCTACCGCTACCTCACACACAGCTTCCCATGCTATAAACATCTTGCATTAATGTGATGATACATTTGTTTCAATGTGGCGGTGCATCCAGAGGCCCTGTTAGTCAGTTGGTCAGCAGCAAAAAAGAACATGTCGTATTGGGAGAAGCAGGGACAAAGTGGAGCTCACTAGCACCCCCTCATCGTCCCTCACCACCCCGGCTGAAGATGACCTTCGGAGAGCAATAGCCACTGGCGTATTTCTGATTCCTAAACTTCATGCAAATTTTTCTCGTGGTCACTCCTAACCTGAGTCCACAGGGGAAAGACTTCAGGGAAACATAATTCCTGATTAGCTACCTTGACACAGTGCAAAACATCACAGTTTGCTAAATAACTAGAAATAAACTTCATCAATAATACATAGGATTTATATGGGGGGAAACGATCAAATATGTAACATTAATAAAAGGTATAAAAGAGAGTAGAAATAATTAAGAGATGTATTGACAGATAAAAAGAATCAATATTACAGAGATATCAGTCCTCCTAAACTAATCTATAAATTTGGTGCAATCCAAATCCAAATGACAGTCAACTGAGAATGCTTTTAAAAGATTGCTGGCAGAAAAACATGAGAAAATATCCAATCTGAAAAATAAGAGAAATTGGAAATGGGGTTAGCAATAAGGAGTTTGCTCCATCAGATATTTGAAAATACATGACAATAGGATATTTATAAATAAGTCATTAGTGTGGAAATAAATCAACAGAATAATAGATTTGAAACAATAAACAATCTCATAAGTCCAAATATGTATAGAAAATAAAGATCACTTTTAAAATCAATACAGAAAAATATAGTACGTTTAAGAGATATTGGAAAACTAGGTAACTGTTTGGAGTAAGAAGAGAAATACAGCAAGAGTCCTACCACTTTTCTCATAGGAAAATAAATTCCAGATATCTCAAAGATTGGAAGATTTGAAAAATAAAATTATATGAAGCACCGTAAAATGATTCAGTGGACTATGTCTATAACTGTGAGAAAAGTGAGTATATCACCCAAACAAAACACACCCAAAATCCAGAAATAAAAAGTCTGATAAAATATAGAAAATTTAAAACTTCTACTTGAAAAACACATCACAAAAAAAAAAAAAAAAAAAGAGTTGAAAAAAACATTAGCCTGGGGTCCGGTCAAGATGGCGCAGAGGGTAGAGGCTTTGTGCATCTCGTCTTGTGACCACACCAAAATTGTGACAAAACCACAGAGCGAACAGCAAGCAGAGGTGCATGGGGTCTGGATGAACAGAAGCCTTATAACTAGAGAGGGAATTAAGAAATCACCTGGGAAGAGTAAGAGCGGGCGGAGACGCGAGGCTGCCAGGCCCACATGGCGGAGTGAGACAGGGACACGGCTGCTGCTGCTGGCAGGTGCGGCGGTCCTCTTAAAGGGGCCGCGACTGCGATTGGACTTCCGCAGTGATCGACTGGCTCGCCCTGAGCCCCAGCGCTGGGGCAGCTGCTGGGGGGTGAGGGGACACCAGGGACTTATAAGAGGACACTGAGTTGTCCGGGTGAGGGTGGGAAGAGGAGCTCTCTCCCAGACAGAAATGCTGGCAGTATCCATTGTTCCTCTGTTGAGCCCTCCCCCTTCCTAGCATGCAGACTCAGCACTGCCATAGCTGAGACATCATCAAACTGGATAACAGAGGTCGCCCCGCCCAGAGGATTCCCTGAAACTCTGCCCCTCCCAACTTGTGGGCCTACCAGGCCACATCCAGTGGTGTCCTTGGCGTACCCTGTGCCCCTTGCTGAGCAGCTCCAAGCCCCACACTGGCAGCAGCTGGCATCGATTTCTGACATGGCCTCTTGAAGCAACTATAAGCACAGCCTGGGTGGCAGCCATATGGGGATTGCTTGCTGACTCTTACCAGGTGGCCCCAGAGGGGCTACACCTGGCCTACATCCAGATCCCTCTCAGGACTGTGCCACTGGGCCCCACAAAGCCATGGTACGAAGAGCAGGAGACTTAGGAGCTTTATATAGTACATAGAAACACATGCAGAAAAGAAGCCAAAATGAGGAGACAAAGAAGCACATTCCATATGAAAGAACAGAACAGAGCTCCAGAAAAAGATCTAAACCAAGTGGAGTTAAGCAATCTAACAGATTCAGAGTTCAAACACCTATTTATACGGATGCTCAATGAACTTAGGAAAAGAGTAGATGAACTCAGCGAGAACTTTAACAAAGAGATTAAAAAAAAAAAACATAAAAATGGAGAGAGAAATTACAAAAGGGAATGAGACAGAAATGAAGACTATAATATCTGAAATAAAGAGTATGTTAGAGGGAATCAACAGAGTGGATGAAGAGGAGGACCGAATCATGGATGTAGAGGCTGAGGTAGCGGAGGACACCCAATCAGAACAGCCACCAGAAAAAAGAATCCCCCCAAAATGAGGATAGTTTAAGGGGCCTCTGAGACAACATAAGCATAACATCATTCCCATCACAGGGGCACCAGAAGGAAAAGAGAGAGAGCAAGAAGCTGAAAACCTATTTGAAGAAATAATGATGGAAAACTTCCCTAACCTGGCAAAGGAAAAAACCATACAACCCCAGCAAGTGCAGAAAGTCCCAAAAAAGATGAACCCAAAGAGGTCCACACCGAGATACATCGTAATTAAAATGCCAAAGGTTAAATATAAAGAGAGGATCCTAAAAGCAACAAGAGAAAAGCAGTTAGTTACCTACAAGGGAGCTCCCGTAAGATCAGCAGCTGATTTCTCAAAAGAACCTTTGCAGGACAGAAGGTCTTGGCACAAGATATTCAAAGCAATGAGAAGCAAGGACCTATGACCAAGAGTACTCTTTCCAGCAAAGCTATCTTTTAGAATCAAAGGACAGATAAAGAGCTTCCCAGACAAGAACAAGCTAAAGGAGTTCATCTCATCACCACCAAACCAGTATCACAAGAAATGTTAGGGAGACTTAAGAAAAAGAAGAATATATATATAATATGAATAATAAAATAGCAATAAGTATATATATTTCAACAATTACTTCAAATAAAAAAATTAAATGCTCGACCAAAAGATAGGGTGCTTGAATGGATAAGAAAACGAGACCCTTACACAGGCCGCCTACAAGGAACTTCAAATTAAAAGACACACAGAAAAGTAAAGGGATGGAAAAACGATAGTGCATGATGGACCTAGAGGGTATTGTGCTGAATGGACTAAGTCAGATAGAGAAAGACAAATGCCACATAATTTCATGTACATATGGAATCTAAAGAACAAAATAAACAAACAAACACAGCAACAAACTCATAGATACAGGGAACATTTCGAGGGTCACCAGATAGGGGGACATTGGTAAAAAAAAAAGGGGAAAGGAATTAAGAAGTACAAATGGGTAGCTACAAACTAGTCATGAAGGTACAAAGTATAGCATAAGGAATATAATCAATAATATTGTAATAAATATGTATGAGGCATAGGGGTACTAGATTTATTGGGGTGATCACTTTGTGGGTTATATAGATCTCTGATCTCCATGCCGTACAACTGAAACTAATATAATTTGCATCCCAACAAAAAGTGAAAAATAAAAAATTTTTATTGAAAAAATATTAGCCTAGAGAAAAATATTTATATTACATACAAAAGACAACAAAGAATTTATATCCTTCATTAGGATGCAGAGAACGAGCACTCATGTATCACTGGTGGAACTATAAATTTATAGAATACACATCAAAATGTAAATTTATGACATGCATCCAATGTAAAATGACCCAATAAACTAACTGCTGAGAAATTTACCTAAATTAATTATCACCCAAATGGAAAAGTGTATACTGAAGGGAGTTTATCACAGCTTTGCTTATCATAGTCAATCAAAAGATGACTCTTTTGAGTAAGTTATAGCATAGTGAAATATTATGTAGCCATTAACAATAATGACAAACAACTTTCTCGTTTGACAATAGAAACATGTCTAAGATACACTGTTGAGTAAAAATGCAAGTCCCACAATCTCATTTCTGTAAAGTTATATACATATATTTAAATTATGTAAATGCACAGAAAGGTATCTGGAAAGACTTTTATTAATTTGTTACGAGTTGTTACCTAAAGATGTGGATGTTAGGCCCTTCTTTTTCTGAATTAATTAAATTTTTACATTAAGTATGTCTAATATAAAAGAATTTGTTTAATTGGGGACTTTTTTTTTTTTTTTTCCGAACAAGGAGTTTCTTTAAGCCCCACGATAAGCCTGTATCTCCAGGATAGTTTCCTTCTTAGTCACTTGGAGACCAATTGTACTAAACACACTTGAATTCGTTCCTATCTACAGCCACGAGATATCCTCCTCCAAACGTCTTCCTGAAATGACCTCTCTTGAAAAATCACTTTTTAACATCTGATTATATTTGTAATATTTGTCGATCGGAGAAAAAATTTTAATACAGAAAATCACCAAAAACGTTGATAAGAATCACCTCAATTTGGTGGCTCAGCGCCTTCTTGCAATGTTTCCCCTTTCCATGGCCAGCCATTCCTTTCCATGTGATATTTATTATGCAGTTTGAGAAGTGGTTCCAGGAAACCATATCGCGGGCCTTTCTAGAGGCTTCTGCGCAGCTGGCTTGCCAGACGGACCTCTGGGTAGAAAATCCTGCAGAAACAATTTGCTGGTAGGTAATCACGTCTCTCAGAACTTTATCCTGGGTCTCGTATTACATGTAGGTGGCGATGCCTATAACCGAAGCCCTGCGGTAGCCAGGACACTGCTCCAGTCATGCCCTGCTGAAAGGTCCCTTTCTTTCCTGTAACCGCTTGCACTGAGAGACGAGGTCCGACTAAGGGAGAAGTATTAACCGGGCACTACCTACTTCCCTGGAAATTAGAAGAGAACTCCCTAGATGATCTAACTGTCTAAGGCCAGGATAACCTGCTACCCTTGAACAGATGAAATGGCACTCGGGAGCTAAATATCCAGAGTGCTTACTATGTGCCAGACGTTTCGCTGGTGCTTGCAGACACTCGGAGACACATATACAACACTCGGGTGAGACGGATATTATTATCCTCGTGTTACAGGAGAGAAATATGAGGCTCAGAGGTGAAAAACACGTCTTGAGCTCACACAACTGGAATGGCTGAGAAATTTCCAAAGAGGGACCGGTCGAAATGTACACCTCCCCCAGTCCGATCATTTAATTTCATTTGCATGACTCGCCCAATTCAAATGATGAATTTGAGTGAAAGAACGTTGAAAGAAACTCTCTAATGCTTTGATTTTTGATAGAGCTGGACTCTAAAACTACAGCGCAGTGGAATTCAGTTCAACATATTACTTTCTGCTTGACTGTGCAGGGCAATGTGCTTTATAATATTGGAAGGAATAAAACTGAACAGTTAATTGAAATACATATAAGAATATCATGATGAACTAAATTACCACAATTGAAGGCATCTGGGAATACCAGTTTTGAAGTCCAGTTTTTATCAAGACTTTTAGCCTACGTGTTAGGCTTTAAAAAAAGGCTTTCTTGGCTTATCTCACTCTGATGACTCAAAGAATGTCAACCTTCCACGGTTCTATGGTCCTGTGTTTGCTACCTTATCTGCTTTTCGACATTCATTTGCTAATCTATATGTTTTCCTGATTCATTGACTTAACACATTCTATCTCCTACAATATGATAGGTTTCCATTCTGATCAATACTAACCAATCCAAGGCAGGGGGGCGGGGGGGAGAGCAAAGCCACCATTGTAACAGGAGGAGGAGGCTTGACAAGAACGAGAAGTAAAGTGCGTTTATAATCACCACAGTTAATTATGATGGCAGCAGCAGACCATGGTGGACCCAGCAGTGACATGGGTCCTGATTCTGGCGCAAGTGGTCATGTGCCTTTAGAGATGCCGCTTCATTTATAGATAAGGACACAGATATGAAGAGTTAAAATGTCCAAGATCCCTTCCAGCTCTAAGGTGATAAAATGGTAAATTCACGCGACTTTTCAAAGTCACGACTCGACACGATCATGCGTTCTATTTATTCAGTATTTAATTTACCAGACAAAATAGTGGGAAAAAACAAAACTTTTCCAACAAATCTTTTAGAGCCTGCTGCGGTTTTCCTCCACGTTCTCCCCTTTTCTTCAGCCTGCACTGTTTTTACTCGCCGTTCATCTGCTTAACTGGACAGGCTACTGACTTGTTACGACACTAAGCCTGTCTGAAATAAAGCAGGAAATTAAAGGGCTATAGTTACTCTCATCCTATCTGCCAGTTTCGTTCTCACGTAGGTTATAATTTTTAATTTAACTCCTTGGACGTGGACTAAATGCCAGCCCACAAGCCAGGCAAGGTGCCAGGCCTCAGAATTCAAAGAGTAAAGAGCCCAATCTCTGTTCCTCGACCTTCAGCAATGGCATATAATAGCTCGCTTGTATGGACTACTTCATTTGTTCTAAGTGCTTTCCATTTATTACTCATTTAATTATCACAACTTGTAAGGTAAGTGTTATTATTATCTCCATTGTACTGATAAGGTGAAGAAATTTACCAGGATTTAAACGGTCCTGCAAAATTTGTGGTGGCGTTTGGTGTGCTTTTATGTGGAAGGTTTTTTCGTTTCTTTCTTTACTCAGCGTGATGTCTTTAAGACCTCCCCACGATGCTACAATCTACCTAATGTCATGGTGTGTTTATAAAGCATTATTGGATTCAGTTAACGTTTTATGTAAAAATTATGCATCTACATTCCACAGTGAAACGGGCCCGTATTATTCACAGGTGTAAAATGTTGTCAGTATGATATTTGTCCTTTGGTATTTATGGTGGCTTCCTCTATGGCTTAATAAATGGTCTATTACATGACCACTTGTGTCAAACTCCTCCCGTGTCCCTCTTCTAATGTGCCTGTGTGTGGGGTTCTCTGTGTCTCAATACAGATCTTTTTAAATCTGTTTTTACATCTCTAATTCTAGGAAGTTAATCTCCGTGACTTCTCCAATCATCTCTGCTTTTCTTTTTTATAACTTTCTTTCCGAGACTCCATTCGGATGAATGACAGCCTTTCTATCCTGGTGGGAAGGTCCCTCGAGCTGATGTTCTAACTCACAAGCTTAGCCTCAGCCGTATTCTTCCAAGCGCTCATTCCTTCTTTTGCTATTGGTCTCAAATACTAAGTCTTTCATACGTGCTTCCACGTTGCTCTTTTATACTTATCGGTCCCATTTCATAGTATTAATAGTGTCCCTTATTGCTCTAGGTATATTTAATCACGCATCCATGTGTCAGTGACAGTTTGGGGTGGCCGATGCTGTCTGGCGTGCTGTCTTTAAGAGACTTATTGGGGCTCAGGAGTTCATTTCCCCTGGGGCAGATAGCTCCCTCTTTTTCTAGAAATGTGTTTTGGGGAAGAGCCAAAAGCCCTAGTTTATGTCACTGTGGATGACTTTAGGGGGAAAATGGCCTCCAAATGGGAAACCCCATGCATGGGAGAGGCATTGCTGGTGGTGCCGTTTGCTGCTTCCTCAGCAGGCAACTTCTCCGGGTCAGGATTTTATTTTTAAATCCTTAGAGATGCACAAAGCTGAAAGGACACAGTCTCTTCGGCCCAGGACCTGGAAGGAGAATGCGGGCTGGAAGTCAGCGGGTCCATGGGGGCCTGTTTACTGACTCCTCAGTCCAGCGGGGTTTCCCACGGCCCTGAGGGCCCCAGACGTGCCAGTCTATAGTCTCCTATTGCTACTGTAGCTAATCACCATGAACTTCATGGCTAAAAACAACAGAAATCATTGCCTTATAGTTCTGGAAGTCAGAAAGCCAAAATCGTTTTCACTAGGCTGTAAGGTCAAGGTGTGGGCAGGCTGGTTCCTTCTGGAGATTCCAGGGCAGAGCCCATTTCCGTGCCTGGTCCAGCTTCCGGTGCCACCTGCGGTCCTCGGTGTGCGATCTCATCCTCCATCGTCAAAGTGCATCGCTGCGAGTGACCTCTGCTTCCCTGGTCACGTCACCTTCTCCTCCAACTGACCCCTCCTGTGTCCCTCTTCTAAGGACTCTTGCGATTACATCCGGCTCCCAGGTAATCCAGGATAATCTCCTCACCTGAGAGCCATTCATCCTATCCCATCTCAAAGTGCTTTTGCTATATAAAGGGAACATTTACAGGTGCTGGGGATTAAGGCCTGGACACACTTAGGAGCTATTATGCTGCCAACCACAACCACCAGGCTCACGTGGGCTGAGGAGAAGAAGGTGATCACACAAACGCTTTTGAAACACCTACTGTGTATCGAGTATGGCCAGGACAGGGTGAGGGGAGGGGAAAAGCACAGAGTTTACGAATATAAATGAGAGTGTATCTATCCCTATAAGGAAATGTATAGCACAGATGCAGAAGATGGACATGTAGGTTAATAGGATGTGGGCCGTATATGAAGGTAACCAGTTTCAAGGTTTACAACTGTCATATTTCAACTCTGTCCCAGTGGCATGGCTCCGCTGGAGGACCTTCAGATTCTGGAACATCAGCATTGCCCCGGACTTGACCTGGGGTGGGGGGCATTCTTCTTCGCACCATCCATCATTGTTATCGGGCAGGTTCTGTGCTGGGCACTCGGGGTTCAGCATCAAGAGGTGGTGTAAAGACAGATCTGGCCCAGCTCCTGTCCCTACAAGATGTTCAGTCTAGTGGGAGCGCCAGACACCAACAAATGGTGGAGAACAAATGGCGGGCTCCCCGAGGACCAGTGAGGTCCAGCCGACCAGCAGCCCCTGACACCAGAGAAAGCTTACCTGCTGCCCAGGTGGAGAAAGATCTGAGGGCAGGTCCAGGTTAAGAGAACCACAGCTGCTCAGAGGCAGCTGAAGGAGACGACGCATGCTGGAAACAGTGAGCCGCTCAGGGCCATTGTAGCATCTTTCTCCTCCTTCTGTACTCGTAAGATGAGATCGGCATCGAAGGCCTCTCCTCGCCTCCCCCTCGACCTTCCTTCTTCCTCTCCTTTCTTCGTTCCCCTTTCCCTCGTGGGGAAATGAGGGAGGAGACGTTACAGGCTGTCATGGTGCCTTTTCACCCCTCCACTCAGATCCTTACATCCCAGCAAACCGAAGGCCGAGGGCTTGGCCAGGGGGAGAGAGGAAGGCGATGCTGTCAGCCCTCGCAGGGCCTCCTGACCATCGTTTCATCTGCGGAAGCTTTCATCTCGTGTGCATACAGCACCCGCCTTCAAAGGCCTGGGAGCCGCGCTGACGCTCTGCCCCCCCTTGAACACGGGTGGGGGCTCAGCCCTCAGATCTTCGCTTCGCAGCCGAGGAAGGGAGCCAGCAGGACCGCGAACCTCCCGTGCAGGCCTCTCGGGGAGCTGCAGACTGTTCAGACCCAGAAATGCGCCTGGCTCTAGACACTGGTCCTCGGATGACAGAGGACACCTAAGCTACGGCTTTGATGTAACGAGGCAGAATCTGCGAATCGTAAGGATTCTCCAAGCTGACTATGGCAGCGGCCTTCCCCCACTCTGCTGTCTAAAACACACCGTCTCCTTTATCTTCCTCCATAGTATTTATTTCCACAGAAGAGAACATATTAACATTACCAGGGCATGGAAAATGGAACACGACGATGGTATGATACAAACTGGACCAGATATCTAGACCAGATGTGCCTACTTCATAAACACTGACTCAGGAAATCCACGAAGACCAACTGGCGTTGGTCATCGTTCCTTTCTGGCTAATAAAACTCTAACTAGACAGGGGGAAACGGAGCCTGTGCCTGACGTGAGCCCCTGCGCACACACTCCCACCGGGAGGACTCTGGGAGACGATGACCACGCGGCCGGGTTTATAGATGGCCGGCCTGTGCAGGGAACGAGGGCGCAGCGAGCCTCTGCCGGACAGTGCGCCTCCCAGCCCTGCCCCTTGACCTTGTGGCAGTGTTCACTGCGGGAGACCGGCAGATGCTGAGAAGGCTGCCCTTGACCTGTGCATGCACGCAGGGCAGGGGTCAACCTGGGTCCCAGGCCCACGAGGATTACCGTAAACAGTGCGGTCCGGTCAGGGAGTGACAGCACGCTGGCCATGATTCGAGCCCAGTTCAGAAGCACAGCTCCAGAGAAGAGAACCTGCCACAGGGAACTGGCTGGTGGCATTCAGAAAACCACCAGGGCAAAGTCGTCATCGCCGCTTGAGTCACAATCGCCATGAGTTATATTTGCTCCATGAGGAACCCAGAATGCACGGCCATGTTTGTACCCCAGATGTGGCATTAAATCATCCTGCTCTTTCAATTATCTATCTCCTAGGCTTAAAAACGAAACGTTGGTTGTAGCTCATAGGATACGCCTGGGGCTTCCAAGGAGTCTGTGATTCTTAGGCGTTTGACCCACGTGCATTTGAAACATTCAAGGAAATACCTGGACGAGATCATGTGAGAACCTCCAAGAACATGGCTGCTCTTTTGAAGCACATTTTGCAAATCGTCAAAGGACACGTTCAATGGTTTTCAGTCTATGGGCTTACGGTAAATTCGGAAAGCGAGAATTAAACACTCACCTGTGCCCTCTGCAAGGGCGGGAACCACGGCGAGCCTCTT
>NW_006437828.1:7675974-7694531 GCF_000325575.1 Pteropus alecto | reverse complement strand
CGCGTTTCTTAATGTACTTAGCACGACAGGTGCATAGTGAAGGTTGCTGGCATTTACTCCTTCATTCAAAAACATTACTTTGAGCTCTTAGTATGAGCCAGGCATTGTTCTGAGTGCTCAAGATGCAACAGGGAACAAAAAAGGACCCCTCCCCAAAACACCTAAAATACAAGTCTTATATTTTAATGCTTTCCAAATCATCCCCAGCGGGACCGAGATGAAGGACAATAAAAACACTGGGATCATGGGCCCTGTGCCTTCACTGGCATCGCGACTCTCCCTAGTAAGCGGTGGGGGAAGGGTGGTGGAATGGAACTTAGCAGGGAGGCGGTTGATGTACTGGGGCCTGAATTTGTTGCAGCCATGTACGAGGCTTCTCTAAAATAAGTTATTGCTTCTAGGGCCTAATCTTTCAAGAATCTCTGAATAATTTTTTTCTCCACACAGTGAAAATATAAATTTTTTAAGATCTTATTTCAAATGACGCACAGTAGCTTTTCTAGTTGCATGAATAAAACTCCATTGTCAGGTGAAATATTTAGGGTAAAAAGGGAGGGACTTCTTTGTCTCAGGACAGCTAAGAGGTCATGCTAGCATCTGGCACATGGGATCCCAGAAATCCACACACCGTCTTCAGGACGCCAGCTCTTCCTCTCAGCTCCGCCCTCTTCCTTGTTGGCTCCGTTCTTGGTAAGCTCACTCCACGCGGTGGCAAAGCTCATGTCTTTGTGAACATTTGCCATTGGAATCTCGGGGATAAAAATGGCCTTAGGGACACCAGGGACTCCAAAAATGTAATCAAGTCACTCTCTCTCTGTGCGTGCCCCAACCAATCCCAGCTCTGCTTCTCTCTGTACATCAGTCTTATTCTCCCTGATATGCATTTTCCCAGGCGGAGGATGAAAGCGGGAATGGGGTCACAGATAGTTCCCGTCTGGCATAATCCCATCTAGTCATCTCTGGGAGCAAAACAGAGTTTGCCATCCCCCTGCAGAGGCCCCTGGCTCTGGCTCAGATACTAGATCATTAGGCCAGTTCCTGTGGCCTTGGGGATAGCATATCATGATTGGTCAGGCCTGGGTCATGTACCCATTGCAGTAGCTGGGGCAAGGTCGGGTTAACTGCAGGTGGCAGCCCCATCAAATTCAAAGGCTTACTTTCCCTCACCACCCTCTCTCCCTCCCCCCGCAGATTTGCGCCACTCTTAGGAAAATGACCCAAACCTCTCACAGTCACGCATCAGTTGCAATAGCCCAACTGTAACTTTCAGGTGCTCAGTAGCCACCCGGAGCCCCGGCTACAACATTGAACGGCACAGCTCTAGACCCCTGGGCCGGCCTCTCTCTTTTTTCTCTGGGGACTCAAAATATTTGCTTGAATAAGAATGTAGAGTATTTGTTTACTATCACTGTAATAGCAAAGGGCCATAATCTAAGTGCCTCAACGTAACAGAAACTTATTATCTTACCGTTCTGGAAGTCAGAAGTCTAAATTGGTGTCACTGGGCAGAAATCAGGCACAGCAAGGCCACAGTCCCTCAGGAAGCTCTAGAGGAGAATCTGTTCCTTTGCCTTTTACAGTTTCTAGAGCCGCATTTCTTGTCCGTGGCACCTTCTTTCATCTTCAAAGCCAGATCTTAGAATTTTCAAATCACTCTCTGTTTCCATCATCACGTTGCTTTCTGCCCCTGGGTCGAATCTCCCTCTGCCTCACTCTCGTGATTACATTTAGGGCTCCTTTGGATAATCCAGGATAATCTCCTCATTTCAGAACCCTTAACCATATCTGCAAAACCCCTGATACCATAAGGTACCGTTCACAGGTTGAGGGGATTTGGACCTGTATGTCTCTGAGGGCCATTATTCAGCCTACCACCAAGGGGCTGGAGATAGAATAAACATTCCAAACAGAGAAGCAGCCTATGTTAAGACCCAGGTGTGTAATGCAGAAGGTCAAATCCTCAGAAGTGCAAGGTCAGTGAGGCTAAGGTGAAGAGAGCGGGGCGGGTGAAGGAGATAAAGCCAAAACACTGGGCGAGATCATTTAAGCCTGTGCCATGAGCGCATCTGGGTCTTTTTCCTAAGAGCAATGCAAGTCCGCTAGGGGTAAGTGGAAGGCATTTATGTTTTTAAAAAGATCGCTCTGTCTCTAGCGAAAAGAAGGGACTGGAAGAGGATGGCCAGAGAGGATGGAGGGAGACCAGGTAAGGGTGCTAATGCACCAGTCTCGGTAGAGGCGAAGGTGTCTCGGACTGCAGTGGAGCGGTAGAAATGGAGAGAACAAGACACAGATGAGAACGAACTAGTGAAAACACTGATGGGAATCGGTCATGAACTCTGTCCAGAGGAAGAGTGAGGGAGAGGGGAGTCCAAAAGATGAGTCCTGAGCTTCTGGCTTCCATAAAAGATGGCGTTTAAAGAGCTGGAAGGAGACCAGGAGCGGCATTGGGAGGAGGGTGGAAAGCATGAGTTTTAGACGTACCTTTGTGCCGTCCTGGAGATCTCTAGTAGGCATGCTGGCCTGGATCTCAGAGATACGAATTTAGAAATCATCAGTGGACATGAAGTATGGATGGAGTAGACACTGAAATCTCAGATGGAGATACATTAGAAGGACAAAGGAATGGAAAGGGGAAAGTGTCTAGGACCAAGCCCTAAGAAATTCTAACATGTAACGACTGGATGGAAAAGGGAAAATCTTCAAAAGAAACTGGAAAGCAGTAGCCACAAAGTGAGGGCTGCGTTACAAAGCCAAAGGAAGTGTGCGTTTCAAGGAGGAAGTGGTCACCAGGATCAAACAGTGGGGAAAGATTAAATCAAATGAGGACTAAAAACTACCCACTGGATATGATGCAGCATCTAAGTACTATGCTTTTACAGCCTCTCCTCACCGATCAGGCACGTACACATGGCACCTTGCACACAGCATGTATGTGTTTGCTAAACACCGATGGATCAGTCTAACAATATGTACGACATAATAGGGGACAGTGTGGTGTAGCAGAAAGAACACGAGCTTTGAATCCCAGACCATCCCCTTGCTACCCGAAGTGTTTTGAACAAGTCATCTCCGAGCTTTAACATCCTCACTAGTAAAATGGGTAGCAATGGGTTTAGCATGAGCTCAAGAAAGGGTGACGAGTAATATTATCGGCTCTTTATTCTTCAAGGTGTTTTCTTCTGCATCATCTTATCCGATCCTTAGCACAACCCATGATTTTGGCAAATTATAAATTAAGCGAGGCGTCCAGGGGCCCGGAGCTGGCTGGTTGCCAAACCAGGGTCTCCTGACTGTCAGAGTCGGGCTCTAATGAGGAAAAACACTCTCAGGATCTGAAAGTTGCTGCATTTTACTCCTACGGATACATGGCTTTTCCATACTCATCCTCGGGTAGTTGACATGACAGATTCCAAGTGTGGGGCTGGAGATACTAAAATGAGTGAGTTACAGTTCCTGCCCTCCAGGGAGTCATGGTCCCACAGACGAGACAGATACTATAAATAGATAAATATAATATCGCATGATAAACCCTCCAGTGGGAAGCCTTTAAGGGCAAGGCACTGTGGGAGCACAATGGAAGGAATGGTAAACTCTGGAACATGGGAAAAGAGGGAAAAGAGAAATCCTATAAATCTCGGTGAGAACGAGGTTTCAAAATACATGCTGACTTCAGCTATAATTGTCTTTCTTGCATTAGGATCATTGAATTTCTGAGCCAGAAAAGACCTTTTTCGAGGATCAGTCTCTTAGAACAAAGATGCAGAATAAAGACCAGAGAGGTGAGGTAACATCCCAAGGTCAACAGTTGGGCAAAAAGCCAGACAGGGGTCCCAACGACCAGTTCAGTGTTCTCGAAGCTCAGCTTCGTCTAAGCCAGGACTGTGGTCCCCTAGCACCGAGGGCTCTGCTGGCTGCTCCAGTGGGCTGGCCTGCCAGTTCAGACAAGGATGGACCACCCTCATCTGAGAGCCTTCAGTACCCACAAAGGTGGCTTGAATTGCGAGGGCCAGAGCCTGGAGGCATTGCTGAGCATTCGCTGGACAGTTATAAGAAATATATTAGCACACGCCTTTCAGAAACAAATGGCAGTTTCTTTCCTTGAGCAGCTCATGTATCTAATACGAGAAAAATAAAAAACAGCAAGGTGGGGAGGGCTAACAGAACCTTCGTTAATATTGTGGTACGTATATACAATGGAATATTGTTCAGCCATTTAAAAAAAATGAAATTTTGCCATTTGCAAAGACATGGATGGACCTGGAGGGTATTATGCTAATCGAAGTAAGTCAGACAGAGAAAGACAAACACCACATGATCTCGCTTATATGTGGGATCGAAAGAACAAAACAAGCGAACACACAAAAACAGAAACAGACTCATAGACACAGAGAACAAACTGGTGATTGCCAGGGGGGAAAAGGGTTGGCAGCCGAACACGGGGAAGGAATTAGTAAGAACAAATTGGTAATTACAAAACAGGGAATATAGTCAGTAATACTGTAATAATCACATATGGTGTCAGATGAGTACAAGACTTATCGGGGGATCGCTTAGTAAATTATACAAATGTCTAACTACTGCGATATACACCTGAAACTAATATAAAATAATATTGAACTCTAAGTGAAATGTAAAAATTTTAAAAAGAAATTGGGATAAGGACAGATTGGGAATAAGGAGAAGACAGACACTCACTTTGTGTATATCAGGTAGGAACCACTGCAACAAAATCTCCACGTTAAAAAAAAGAATTGAAATTCAAACCCATAATTTCAAGAATATTGAATACAATAAATTCACAAAATGGAGTACTGGACTAAAGGTATTAAGCTCAATAATCCAGACCTATTTGAGAAATGACAGAGGGTTAAGAAGAATGTGACTCTTTGAAAAAGCAAAAATATCTATCATTTCAAGTAAACTAATAGATTATTGCCGAGTAAATAAAAAGGTTAGTAACTTAAATAAAAAGGTTAGTAACTTAAATAAAAAGGTTAGTAATGCCATGTACCACACACCGTTTGTTTGTGAACAGACACCTGTCAGAAAACTTAACAATACTTAAGAAGTTAGTTTCCTGGAATTTAAACATAAATCATTCGCATTGTAAACACTAACTTTATAGATGATCAAAACATGAGCGTCTATCAGCCCCTTTCTGAACTGCAAATTCCAAGTGGAATTCAAATAAATTAATTCGGAAAGTCCCTCCAATTTTTTGGAATGGAATTAGAACTGTGGGTCATTTTTCCAAGTCTTGTCATGGCCACTATCGATATTTTACAGTGACATTTTCTTAAACCCCTTAAACAAAAAAGGAAGAGTATAATCAAAGAGAATTAACCAAATAATAAACGAACAGATCTCTCTGAAGATAGCACTGAAAAAAGTTAATAGCATATTTTTAAAAAGACCAAATACCATGAGGATTCATTTATCCATCACTGTTAAGCAATGAGTTTGTCTACATGACTACATTTTCCACTCAACAGCTGATTTCCCCTTTGAATGACAACGCTTTGAAAATTGTCTTGATAAAGATTATTTTAACATGTACTATGCATGTCCTTGCTAGCTTACTTGAGCCATTTCATTATGTCTCGGCTAAGTCTTACTTTTTTCAAAGATTCGAGATCCTCAAATAGTAATATTTACGGTCAGAGTGGCAGGGTTGACTGGTCCTGTGGTTTCAGCTGTGGACTCAGCTTCTATGCTTTCCTCATTCTTAAGTGTCCTCCACTGTGCCTTTTTCTTACGATTGTCTGTAGGCCTTCTTCCAAGAGTCTTGTTCCCCTTTTAATTGGATACTTTAAAAAGTATGTCTTCATATTTCCTGTTTTCCATTATAAAACAACGAATGCTCATTCGAAAAAACTTGAAAACATATGAAAAATTATTTCGATTAGTGAAAACCTTTAAAAGATTCACCTACTCATACACGGATGCTTCTTCCTTGTCCTTGTTTTAACTCGCGGATTTTTTTTAAAGTATATTGAGAAAGCAACAAATGTGGTCATAACAAATAAAATGTGGAATCTGCCTTTCGTGCTTGGTATAGTGAAATTTTTTTCAAAATAAACATTTTAAGGGTAATAACATTCCATGAGAGAGAGATTTCCCTCCCATGCGGGCAAACCTCAAGTTCTTCTGTATCACCTTGAAGCTGAACACATCACTTCGCCTCACATCCCCCAAAGTAAATCCACCTCGCAAAGCATGGGTGAACAACGTAAACTGCACTGAGGCGTTTATGAAAAAACGGGGAAGAATTCACTGCATAAGTTGCAATTCGATAATATCCATCAAAATAAAGATGTATTAAAATGATCATTGGAACGTTGTTTGTAGCACAAAGACTGGGAGCAATTTTAATATTCCACGTACAAGGTTTATATATATGAAATGTAATACTATGTTGTCATTTAAAAGAATTGTCTAGGTCCAATTGCAGTTACAAAATGATTGTCAAGATATGTTATAATGTGAAAAAATAAGGTGCAAACAATACACATGTGTCTTTAAACAGATATGTATACATGCACACACACACACACACACACAGACATATGTTTCAGATTCAGAGGGAGGAGAAAAATACATACATATGCTCTAGAAACTCAAACTGATTCTGGAAGCATGCACGAGAAATGTGGCAGTGACTGCATTGGGCTGGGGAGGCATCCGGGGGCCGGGGTGAGAGTCTCATTCATTATTCACCTTTGAGTACAAACCCAGGGTTGTGGTTGTGGCTGTCGCTTCATTGTGTGTATGTCTTTCAACACCAACATGAATAATTCGCTTAGTTTTTAAAAACATAATAACAGTAGCAAAAACTTGTTTACTCTGTGCCCGGAAGTAAGAGCTTTTACGTGTATAATTTAATTTAATCCTCACAATAATCCTGAGGGATCCACACGATCATTATCTCCATTCTACAGATAAAGAAACTAAGAAATAGGGGAGCTGGGTAATTTTCCATCCTCACACCTCTGGGAAGCAGCAGAGCTGACCCAGGCAGATTTGCCTCCAAGCCTGCATGCTCTAACCCCAAAACACACAGACTGCGGCACCGAACAAAAATAAAAGGCATTTACAAAGTCCAATGGACAAACAACTAAAATAAATTATTCATTTTGGGGAAAAAAAAAAAGTTTCCACACAGGGACCAGGATACTGGTGCATATTTTTTTCCACATCTTCTAAAACTCTCAAAACCGAAGGTGACGGTATAATGATAATGGATAGCCGCTTTCCCCCTGTAGAGAATTACCCCAAATATTTTTAATGCACACAACAGTGCTTTTTATCTCGTTGTCATTGGGATTAGCTGGGAAGACAGTCCTCCGCCGTGAAAGCCGTCAACGGCATCATTCCTTCACGCTTTCCTATTCTTCTTTCCCACATTTCTCCACAAGTGTCACAGGAGTCACACGCGCGGTCACATGGGTCGACTCGGGTCCCTGAGGACAAGCCCCGCTGTGTCCCACTGCTGTGGCTGACCCGCGCTTTTAACTGTATATTCCTGCCAATCATAGCCCTAGACCGACTTCGAGGTCCCAGCCAAATTACACCTCCTTCTTAATGGTCCTTTCCCTAGAAATGCAAACGCACGTAAGCAATGCAAAGGGAATGTAGATTAAGAGAAAGGGCAGCCCCCAGCCACCTCTGCCTCGCAACACGGGTCTCGGGAGGGCGAGAACAAATCTTTCTGTTATTGGCGCCACCTCCCTTGCACTGTCTGGCACAAGATTTGAAAAACGACTCGATGAAGGTTTGCGAAAAAATGGAATATGGCAAAGTCACAGGTCATCAAGAAAACCTGGGGCAGACGAAGACACAGGAAGTGTGAGTAGTCGCCACTGGGCTGCAGGATGTTAGTCGTCTTGGCTCCGTCCCAAGGGGCAAGATGGGGGTGTGGAGGTGTCCCTTAGGGAGAAGCAGGAACTCACTACCCAAGAAAGCCCATGTTTTAAAAGAAGTAGAGGTGGTGGGCACATGCATCCTGCTTCGGGGGGACCTATATAATGCTGGCCCCAAAACCAGACAGACCTGGGAGCCCCAAGCGCTCTTGGAGAATTGCTGATGGCATACGGTGAGCTTCCGTTCGGCCTCACCCTCCCAGCCTCGCCCCTTGCTTGTACGTTGTGTGTGTCCAAGGTGGGATGATCTTGGCACGGTACATATCAGCTCGGGTGTCAGCAGGAGGAGTTCGCTGTCGCTGTTTCATCTCTTGGCTCGGAACAGCCTCAGAGTTGACAGAGCTCGTCCCCGCCTGAGCAAGAAGAGAACCTGTCTCCTCGGCAAGGGGAAGCAGAACCCTGAAGGAGACGGGTAGGAAAGGCCCAGAGGAAAGGCGACTTCTGGGAGCCTGCACCAGGCTGGCTGCCCTTGTCCAAAGGACACCTGAGAGGAGTCCCCAGAGAAAGGCCGGCACCACGCTGCACCCCTAGGTGCGCTGTAATCGGCCCTGAGGAGGAGGGACGCTTCTGATGATGGGCCACGCCAGGCCATGAGCCTTCACAACCACCGCAAGGGGGGACCCGAGGGCCCGGTCTCGGCGTTGTAACGTTGAAACGGCCGGGCTTCACTGACGGTGAGAACCGCCTTCAGAGTCGGGGAGTATTCTAGATGCTCTGTGACAGTTTGGGGAAGAGAAATGGGTAAGGGGCGAGCACAGAATCCAACTGAGACCTCCCAGGGGAAGAGAATGAGGAGGTGACGGCGAGGTCAGCGCTGAGTGGCTCGGAGCCCAGAGGAGCATCCTGGGAGAACAGACAGGAAAGTACCTCCTCGGTGGCGGGGGCCGGCCTGGAGAGGAGCTCGCCACTCACGCACAGAGCGCCGGGGCCAGAAGGGAAGTCCCAAGAGAGACGGCGGGGCGTGTGGGGGGAGGCTGATTCTGGGCTGGAACCCGGGTCGGCATCCCAGAGGCAGCACCCCTAGCTCCACCTAGCGCTTTGTTCAATCCATGATGATGCGGGAAGACCTCGCTTCCTGATCCGTCTCCCTGTCCACGTGCCGCCAGCCCTCCTGCAATTCGGTCGCTCGGTTTATTTACTGAGCTTCTCCCATCACATTAGCATCATACACCGTTAGGACCGTCATGAGTTTGAAGGAGGAAAACAACATCTTTCCCATCAGCTTCCTCGGCTGTAAAGTGGGGCGGTTATTGCGGAAACTCAACTCTGGGAAAGGATTTTTGTCGCCTAGACAGCACTGGACCAATGGAAGCGATGTTACTGCTGTTGCTGACGTTACTTTTATCGTCGTCACTATAGACTCCGAGTGGAGACGCGAAAGGCTCCCACGGCCACACCCTTCCTAGACGTAAATAATCAGACAAATGGCTGGAATTGCTGTACCGGGGTTGGCGGAGTTGTTGGGCTTGTTGGCACACCTTGGCGTTCAATTATTTTAGATGTGCTACTTTTTCCTCTTTAGGAATGAAATGACGAATCCCTTCCAGGTGGCAGACAGAGAAGTGAAAGTATAGCCCACCTACGTACACTCTCGCCTCCCATGGGGAGGAAGCAAAAAAAAAAAGACAGCAATCCCATTTCAAACGAATCTCTGCCATAAACTCAAGCCCGGCGACAGATGGGAAGAAGCCCTGTGAGACAAAACACAACACCCCCAAACCCCCATACAAACAATCGATAGCAAGTACAGCACAAAAAAACCACAGATGCTTCTGGAATGCCATAGAGAGTGCCAGGAACACACCTGGAGGACAGCTGCTGCTGACGAGGCAGATTCCCGGGGAAGACTACCTGCGCCCGTTCTTATTTGTCCTCTGCAGAACGGAGGGAGGAGATGCGCGTCGAAGGGAGAGAGGATGGGGACAAGAGAAGTGGCATGAGGTAGAGAGTAGAAAGAATAATCAAAATGGGGAAGATGGAATATACATGATGGTAACTGACGACTTAGTCCCGGCCAGACCTTCGGCAGTTTAAAACGCCATTGTGTGAAGGGGCGTACATGATTTGCTGTTCTCACTAACTAGAAACACGACCGGATGTGTTCCGAGAAGGTGAACAGATGCTCAGCTAAGGCAGAGGCATCAAAGCAAATGTGGAGACTAAAACGGAGCTGGGAGAAGCCGGAACCAGTTACCTTCCTGCCGGGTGGGTCCGCACATGTGGCTGCATTTGTCGCCATCACTGTGCAGTGCCAACGAGAATCGGATGTGCCGACACGGGATGTGCACTCTGCAGCAAGGGGCTCCTATCTGACCCGGCCGTCGAAGGATAGATGGCGGTTACCAAGGAAGATGAAAGAAAGGTTTCCCCACGTGCGAGCCCGTGTGGACACACGTACGCAGACGTGCATTCAGTATCCCGTGTGAACACGGAGTCGCCTCCTTCACTCTGAATGGCGTGTCAGCCCCACCCCACTGCCAGCCCCCGGGTTTGCTGTCCTCAGGCCCTTGCATGCCCTCCCTCTCAGGGAGGTCATCTGTGACAGGGACCAAGCTAACTGAGAATGACCACCCCCCTCATTCAAGGACATGCTTGTGGCCCAGAATCCCTGTACCTTCCAGGAGAATGATTGGGGTGATTTTCCTCGGATGGGTCCCAGTCTCTTGACTGGGTGTGAATACTGCCTCTTTGCACATGCCTTGGCTGTCCATGTTACAGAATAAATTGAGAGTGATTCTGAAGATACAAATTATTCTATGAGATTTTTTTTTCTTTGGCCCGCATCCACAAATAAGCAGGCCATTTGGAAATTTGGGGGTTTGATGGCTGAAAATGATAAATCTTGACTTTCAGAGTATGTTGGAGCCTGTTAAAAATGTAGACTCCAGGAGCATCTTTTGATGGCAGAAAGTCCCAGAAGTGTACCCCAAACCCCACAAACGATGAGGACATATCAAAGGGACACAGGAGCCAATTGTAAGGGTTGGCAACAAAGCTGAAGCGATTTAATTAACAAAGTAGTACTGAATGATAACCCGATATCCGTGAGTCCATGGTAATTTAAATCCATGATTTAATAAACAGACAAATCTCCCATGCAGAGAATTCCAAATAATTTACGTAGCTACCCACTCCCCCAAGAGGTGGATTTATATAGCTCCCTACTCTTGATGTGTGGAATTCGCACTGTGACCCTTCGCAAGGACTACGATGGACAAACTTGCCAAAACCATCCCAGCCAGGTGATGGAGGTGACTCATGGCGATAGGAAATCCCCCCATACGATGAGATGACCTAACGAGAAGGGCACTTCATCTCTGCACTTCCAAAAACCCATTAACCCCGGTCTCACCATGAGGAAAATCCTAACCGAGAGACATTCTACAAAATACTCTGCAGCACTCCTCAGAACCCCCAAAGGTCAGGCAACAAGAAACAGCCGAGAAACTGTCACAGCCAAGGGGAGCCTAAGGAGACATTTACACGACAACTAAATGCAATGCGCTGTCCTGGACGCAACCGAAAAAAAAAATCACCATGAGGAAAATCCTAACCGAGAGACATTCTGCAAACTACTCTGCAGCACTCCTCAGAACCCCCAAAGGTCTGGCAACAAGAAACAGCTGAGAAACTGTCACAGCCAAGAGGAGCCTAAGGAGACATTTACACGACAACTAAATGCAATGCGCTGTCCTGGACGCAACCGAAAAAAAAAAAAGACATAATGTGAATGAAGTGTGGACTTTAGCCAATAATACGGTATCAAGAGTAGTTCATTCATTGTAACGAACGTAACATACTAAGATACTAATAAAGAAAACTGGATGTAACGTAAATGAGAACTCTGTACTATCTTCGTAACTTTCCTATAAATCTAGAACTATTCTAAAATTAAAAGTTTATTTGAAATTATGTTCCCAGGTGCTCCATCCCCAGAGGCTGTGATTCAGTAGGTCAGGGGTGAGGCTCACCAACCTGCAGGCAGAATAAGCTCACCAGGGGATTCCATTGCAGGTGCCTGTGGAGCCTTTTAAATGGCTGCCGTCCGGATATAATTTATATAAGCAGAAAAACAAATGGCCAGCGAAATGTCTAACCCCCCTTAACATTTGAGTGCCAGTGGCTCTGAGAGTAACAATGACTGTCCCATGAGTAGCATCCCATTGCTGGGCCACTCTGAAAACACTGTCATATTATTCCGTGGCCATTCCCTGAAGGCCACATTTCCTCAGGTTTTGACAGCCCCTAACTACAATCCATTTACAAAAATAAGCTTTAAACAGTGAGGATGATGACAAACTGTCCTGTGGCCTCCAGCTCTGCAAGCTTACGAAATAAAAAAAAATAAAAATAAAAGACATTGCTTCTGGCAGTCCCCAAACTGAACAGAACATTCCGTGGACAAAAGCTATTCATTCACTGGGAAGGGGGAGGGAGGGCGTGCAACACGCACAGCGGCCAAGCTGGATCCATCTGTTCTTCGTTGAACGTGACCTGATGGTACTCTCCAAAACCCTGAGATATTTACTCTATACTTTTTCAATTAAAAGAAACATAATTTTAACTAATGAGTGGGCTTCAATTTTTAAATAGGAGCCTGGGGGCTATTAAAATAGTTTTAGTTGAAGAGAATAAACATATATGGCTATTATAAATTTTACCCATATCATTAGAATAGGTTGCTATAGACTATTATGGAACAGTTGAATTATGTTTCTATTATTTTCTCCATGGGCAGTTAATGCCTTGATCTCTTCATTTATATAGTCCGGTTTTTGACAGGCATGTTATGTTATTCATTTCCTGTGAATACGACATTTTCATAGTGACAGGATAGTCAGTTACTCCCAGGCTGTATCATCTGTCTTAGCTTACAGACTTTCTTAAAGCATCAGGAAAAACATAACTCTGTGTGTGTGTGTGTGTTTGTATTTAACCAAACCAGCCATACTGTCTGCGGAACATAGCACTGCCAGCAAGAGCTATGAACACAAACACATCCTGGTCCCCATACCGGGCCCCAGCACGGAGGTCAGACTAATGAGCTTGGCCTGTGTACCAGGCGGCCGTCTCCACTGACAACGTTTTCATGACTAATTGGTTTTCTCGCTCTTGGAAATAAATTGCAACACTCTCTGTTTTTGACGACAATGCGATAGACTCGGAGCCTAACCAACCTCGGAGGAGGACTGACGATCGTATCTGACAGAGTAGCAGTCTTCCGCAGGGCCCGGGAGCAGACCGGCTTTTGGAGAACGGCTTAGAGTTGGAGATTTTTGGTCTGAAGGGGAGAACCATGGAAAAAAATTCATTGAAGAAATTTAGCCCCAATCCACGTTGCCAACCTCAAATGATTAGTTTCCATATAGAAAACAAAAATAAAGTCAAAGACAAGATAAAGTTTATTCCCAGACTGCTCTGCAACATGAGTCATTCCAACCAAGTAACCAGGATGTTTCCATCCACAATACCTCAGAACAGACTCGAGTGGCACTGAAATCAATTGTATTCCCCCATTTTTAATGGCACAAAGTTCATTCGAGTTAAGCAGTGACATCATACGGGGGCCGGGGAAAGCAACATCTCCCTGCAGATAACTGTGATGGACACTTTCAGTGCAGCTACGACAGCCGTTGAACGACAAGAGATTTTGCGAACGTTATAGCGAAGCAATTAATCAGAACCCGAAATGCTGCACCAGGAGAATTTGTTTCCAAGGCAAATTATTCCTGATATTTAAAAAACGCTTCTAATTAGAGTCACTAATTAATCCTTACGGCGCTCAACGCTGAGAAACACAAACATCGAAGGGAACTACAGGGAAGCTAAATGGATGATGGGCACATCCGAGGAGAACGAAAATATCAAACGAAGAGTTTATCTCCCGATTTCTAAGCTCGGGGCATTTTTCTCTGCGTTCCTGAGAAAGCACCAGAGATAAGAAATAGGCCAAACGGAAACCACCCCATGGAACGCCTCTTGGTATTTGGGCTCAGACATCTGAGGCTGCCTTTGGTTTCTAGCTCTTTCGACCTGTTTACTTCCTGGATATGCTAACTGACCCTCCCCGGGAGTGGGACGGCAGGGCAGCACATATCAGCCAGAAGGAAGCCTGTTTTCTGGCAGACTGCAGTTTCTAGGTCCTTCAGGACAATTGTTCAAGACAGATCTGCCGGCTTGTCGTGGCTTGTCAAAGCACCTTCTAGGGTCGGCAACATTGAATGCATGCTCTGCCAGCAACCCCTGAGCATGTGCCGGCCACTCTGTGAGGCGCTGAGGAGCTAATGACCCACATATCAGCCAGAAGGAAGCCTGTTTTCTGGCAGACTGCAGTTTCTAGGTCCTTCAGGACAATTGTTCAAGACAGATCTGCCGGCTTGTCGTGGCTTGTCAAAGCACCTTCTAGGGTCGGCAACATTGAATGCATGCTCTGCCAGCAACCCCTGAGCATGTGTCGGCCACTCTGCGAGGCGCTGAGGAGCTAATGACCCAATGATGCCTTCTCTCATGGTCCAGTACAGGAAGATGCAAAAAAACAAAAACAAAAAACAAAAAAAAACACCTGGATTTGAATGTCACAGCTCATCATTTGGCCGGAGAGCTATTCACCTTTGAAATGACCACCTCCTGTCCATCACTGATGCTCTGTAGCAGTGTATATAGAAGTATAACGTGGGCCACAAGCGCAAGCCATGTGTGTGCTTTAAATTTTCTGACCGTAGTCTATGGCCACGCCACCCTGAACAAGCCGGATCCCGTCTGATCTCGGAAGCTAAGCAGGGTCGGGCCTCGTTAGTACTTGCATGAGAGACCACCTAGAAAGACCAGGTGCTGTAGGCGTAAAAAATAAATAAATAAATAAATAAGGGATGGTAAGCTGACAAGGTCCTTGCAATCTGTGAGGTCAACCAAGGGTTGCCTCGCCTAAAAAAAAGTAAAATAAATAGATTTTCTGATCGTCACTCTTTTAAGTTAAAAACAGGTGAGATAAATTTGAACATTTCATTGAAATCAGTATATTCGAAATAGTATCATTTCAACATGTAATTGATATGAATAAATTATTAATGAGATTTTTTCCTAATAAAGCTTTGAAACCTCTATGTATTCCACACTTAGAGCACATCTCAGTTTGGACCGGCCACACTGCAAAGCTCTCAGGAGCCACAGGTGGCTAGTGGCTATCACCTTGGACGTCACAGCTCTAGATGCCTGGCCCGTCCTCTCGTTTTACTCTGGGGAGCACAAAGCATTCGTTCAAACAAAACGATAATGTATTAGTTTCCTATTACCACAGGTGTAATGGCTCAACACAACCCAAATGACATGATCTTACAGTTCTGAAGATCAGAAGTCTGGCCTGGGTCTCACCGGGCGAAAATCAAAATGACATCGGGACCGCGTTTCTTTCGGAGGCTCTCAGGGAGAACCTATCTCCTCGCCCTTTCCAGCTTCGAGAGGCCGCCCGCTGCCTGGCTCTGGGCCCCTCCCCCCAGGTCAGAAGCAGCTGTGTTGCATCCCTCTGACTCTTCATCTCACATCATCCTCTGACTGCAGCTGGGAAGGGTTCTCCCAGTTTAAGAAGATTCGATTGGGCCCACCTGGATAATCCAAGATACTCTCCCCATCTCAAGGTCCCTAACTTTATATCACATCTGCAAAGTGCCTTTTGCCATGTAATGTTTTCACAGCCTCCAGACACATCTAGAGGGGATATTATTATTATTATTATTCATTATCATTATTAATTTCTATAAGAAGAGAAGAGTAAACATTTAAATTTGGGGACTTGGAGAATCTATCTGATTACACGACAAAGGAACTGCCTTTTGCCCTCAAGCTCATTTAGATTTTCTCCCTTGGGTAAGACAGAACCAAATTCATGAAGTTCTACCTGTATTTTAGGATATGAGTTTGTTTGTTTGTTTTTTCCTTACATGCCACAGACCATTTATTGAAAAGATTTAAAGGTTTTCTAGATACCAGACATGTATACAATCCTACAAAACAACCACGGCCAAATAGCAAGAGGAACATTACAGCATAAGGTGATAGTTCTTTTACAAAGGTAAGGGTTTTTTTCAATTTTTATTGTATTTTGAAACCCGTTTATCATGTGGGGAGCACACTAAGAGCATGACATCTTTCTCAAAATGTTAGTAATTTTCCCAAATGAGGAACCTGTAGGTGTGTCTGCTATACAATATTATCAACTCTTTAAATAATTATGGATATTACTAAGAAGAAATAAGCTAAGAAAATCTCAAAAAACAATACTTTTTTTTAATTTTTGTCAGAAAAATCAGAATCATTAATACATGGAGAAAGAAGTCAAAATGGACATATAAGCAAAAACCAATACATTCAAGATTTTCGTAGGAACATGACTTTTTAAAGACTTAAAGGTTATGAAGTAATTATGTGTTCATCCACATATATAAATGCATCTTTTGATGCTAAGTTATCACTTGCAAAAGTTCCCTGACAAGAATGCATGTCGTCTGTCACCTGGCTTATGGCTTTGGCCCCTTTTGCAAGCATAATCCTAAGACCAAAAACTGTGAGGGCCGAGAAGAACTTCAGACCATGAAGTCCAACTCATTCATATGACAGGTTAGGAAACAGGCCACACTGGGAGAGCCAGTGACTTCCTCAAAGTCCACCGGGGACTAGCGGCTCAGCCCTAGACTCCAGCCTCCCAGGATGCACACTGTTTTATCCAGTGGCCTGCTGGGAGGGGTAAAACTCTCTGTCCACCCATCCACCCACCCACTCATCCATTCATCCATCTATCCGTCCATCTACACGACCATCCCTCTATCCATCCATGCATCCATCCACTCGTCCATTCGTTCCAACCTTTGCCAGGTGCCCACTGCATGCCAGACACTGTTCTAGGGCTGAGGTCACAGAGAACAAAACCAGTAGTGTCCCAGCTCTCAGGGACTTTACACTCTAGGGGATGAAGAGATAATAGAAACATACTTATCTCAGGTGGAAAAGGGGCTAAGAACGAAAGTAAAGCAACGTAAGGGGATAAAGGGTGCTGGAGGTAGTTATTCCACACATCTAGTGACCTTCTGAACAGAGACTGAGTGAGGGATGACATTTAGAGTACACAGAATAAAAGCTAATTATAAGTGGCACAGACATGATGAAATGCTAATAGAAAGCTCCAGAAAAAAGCTTCTGAGGAGTAACTGAGGATGCATGTGGAGGGCAGGCAGGTGGGAACGGGTGGAATGAGGTGGAGCTGTCTGAACACACGAGGACAGCTGGAGGTGACAGTCTGCAGGCCGCTGACCTGGGCAGGGTGTGCCTCCCCAGGGGTCTCTCGGATGTTCCTCTCCTGGGTGCCCGCACTGTCCAGGAGGTGCTGTGAGGACAGGCCCCATGGCCACAGGCAGCTGCTCTGACCTGAAACGGAAGCGTAGACCTGAGCAGAAGTGACCAAAGAATCAAGAAATCTACCCAGATTCTGACTGGGGATGGAAGGGCAGACCTCAAGTCAGGCTAGGTGAGGAGCCAGCCTGTTTGAAACAAGGGCCCCCCGCGGGGGGCTGCGAAATGGGTGAAGCAGGGGGGCTAACTGTGCCGGGGAAGCATGCTGCAGTTCATCATCGCTGTTTTGTCTGTCAGCCGTGGACTGTGCTGCTGTACCACCTTGAGGCTCAAAGAAGCACTACAGCTTTAAGAGCAGAGAGGACCATCCACGTTTCTGGACTGGAGTCTGGGCTTCTGGGATGCTGGAATGAAACGCTCTGTGCCCCTGGGTTGGTTCCCAGCCCTGCCCCGTCGGGAACCCCGTGGGAGAGGCTGCAGGAGCATCTGCGGAAGGGCAGTGCGCCCGGACGTGCAGCCCTCTGACCCGTCCGGCCTGGCTGGGGCGCCCGGGTACCACTGTCCAGAGCGAGCTGCCAAGATGACCGCCTTGGCCCACCCAGGGCTCGAGTTCCTGTTTCTTCGCGCTGAATCACAAGGCAGCGTCCTAGGAGGTCAGCGTTTCCCCACTGCTGGCCGAGGGCCCGCTGGCCTCGCGGCAGCCTTGCCCTGCTCCCGGGGCCCCTGGCCGAACGGCGTCCTTGCTTCTCCTGGCATTGTCTCCTGCTAGAGGCTCCGGGTTCAAGGCCCTTCCGTGTCCTTTCCTCTGCCCCACCTGCACCCGCCCTCTTCCTGACCCCATCCCTGTGCAGGGCACTTCCTGTAGCGACAGAAGCCTTAGAGGTGACCACGGAGCTCCCAGTAGGAGCTGGGCAGGGTTCGGATGCAGGAAAACACACCTGGAGATTCAAGGGGATGAGTGGGAGGACAGGCCCGGGACTCGCTTCTCCTTGATCGCCTCGTCGAGGCTGACAAACAGAAAACCCAGGTCACGTGTACTTTTTCCAGGAGACGATGCGAGAAACAGAAAAGTTTTCTGACTGGTTTTCTGACTTTTTTTTTTCCTTCATCATCAATTGTGCTTAAATATCATTTTTCTTCAAAGTTGTTTTGGCAAACATTAAAAAAGAAAAAAACAGCTCAAGTATACACCCCACACCCCCTCTGAACAAGTTTTGTTGAGTACAGTGGTCCCCGTCCTGCAGGGGGGACCCTCCAAGACCCCCAGCGGACTCCTGGACTGCAGACCGAATCCTA
>NW_006437828.1:7658687-7675955 GCF_000325575.1 Pteropus alecto | reverse complement strand
CGCACATACCTATGAGAAAGTTTAATTTATAAATTAGGCACACTAAGAGGTTTAACAATAGAACAATTATAATGATATATTGTAATAAAGTTATGTGAATGTGATTGCTCTCAAAGTATCTTACCGTACTGTAAATCACTCTTCTTTCTTGGGAAGATGTGGGATGACACAGTGGCTTTATTAGGTCGAGAAACTGTCACCTTTTCTCTAAAAGGGAGCAGTTTATTGGCTTTTCTCTGGCATATCCGAATCGCCAGCATCACCGCTCTTGCACTTTGGGGCCATTATTAAGTAAACTAAGGGTGACTTGAACACAAGCACGGTGACACCTGACAGTCAGTCTGATCGCCCAGACGGCTGGATACTAAGTGACTGGCGGGCAGGGAGCAGACAGTGTGGGGACTCTGGACAGAGGGATGGGATACGTCTCAGGCGGGATGGAACAGAACTAGCGAGATTTTGTTGCGCTGCTCAGAACAGCACACAATTTAAAACGTACAGATTATTTATTTCTAGAATTTTCCTTTTAATATTTTTGGACCACGGTTGACCATGGGTGACTGAAACCTTGGAAAATCAAACCACAAATAAGGGGAGACTACTGTATCTAAGTGATTTTTTTCATTAAGTATGGCATACCTTTAAAATATTATATAAAGAATGTATATAACTTGAATATAATAAACCAACATTCAGGGACCCACCACTCATAAATAGAACTTTTGGTACCTTAGAAGCCTCTGTAGCACCCTCTTCCCTTCACCCATCTCCAGGTAATTCACTACCCTGAATTTTTATATTAATTATTCCCTTATATTTTTAATAGTTATATTTACATAGTCAAGGTTTGTTCATGTTGTAGCAAGTATCAATACTTTATTCCTTTTCGTGGTTAAATACTTCATTGTATGGATAAACCACATTTTGTTTCTCTCTTCATCAGCTGGTTGACTTTTAGGTCTTTCGTTTCCACTTCAGGACCATTAATGAATAATGCTCTGACGAATGTTTCCACTTGTCTTGAGTATCCTTAGGAGTGGAATTGTTGGACATGGTAACAGTTTTACTTTTTGAGGAACTGCCAAACTATTTTTAAAGTAACTGTATTATTTTAAATTCTGGCCAACAAGGATCCGAATTTCTTCACAGTTTTCTTGTTATTATTTTGGTGAAACTTGAGAGATACTCTGCTCATATTTAAGCTTCCCCTTTTGTCTTACAAAACTACAGCTACCTTATGTCTGATGATACCAACATATGACGTCTTTGATCTGGTTTCCACCCTGCCATTTCTGCTGGTTCATGTTCATGGTCATGTTTCTTTAAATATAAGTTTCTCATTTTTCTTGGAACTTTTTCTTTGGGACAAATCAAAGCTTAGAATGAACATGGGCTCTGCATTTGGTTGCATCGGACGGGTTCTTAGAAGCATTAACAGAAAAATGTTAAATTCTTGGCTGGAGGATTTTTAGACCACCCAGATCGTTTGAATTTAGGCTGAAGCTCACATGAGAGTGAGCTTGCCAGTTCTCAGGGAAGATGTTTTCCCCCTTGATTCACTGCCCAAGTTTTGGACAGAAAAGTTTTCTTCTGTCCAAAGAAAGCACTGGGTTCCAAAACCCCCAAACTTTACTTTTCTATTGGCCTGTATATTCCTTGCCTTCATGCTACCTATCAATGAATTTATAGGAAAAAAAATTAATATTTTATCCAGAGTGTGTGTTGTCAATGGGTTAGTCATCTGCCATACTAGCAAAAATGGAAGTCAGTAAACAAGCTGATTTATCAGGGTTTTCCCTAACTTACCTATTTAATCACGACATGTGGCTGACCTGGGTGACTCCTATCATCTGGTATTACTGAGCCGTCTTTCTTTTGCAAGATTCAGTATATTGTATCCAATAAAAAAATAACAACGATTATATACACGTACCTGATTCAGATCACTGAAGAGCAAGATGGATCTCCCCTGGATGTCTCCAATGGCTGCAGACTGTGGGATTACATCGCACCACATTGCCAGCTCCTAACACCTTTCAACATTTCACTTTCTTTCCCCCGAATGGAAGACCCTCTATTCCCCCTGACACCTGCCACCTCTCCTTCCTCTTGGAGGCGGAAGTCGGGGTGGAGAGAAGAGGTCAAAGATAACTGGTCATCCACAGTGTTCTTCTCGGTGCCTAGTAGAGTACATAGTGGGAGGTGCATGTTTGCTGGGGCGAGACAGCTCAGTTTTATATATACTGGACTAGGAATGACAAGAGGGCAAAGAGAAAGCCATTGGACAGTCAGAAAAAAAGAGGAACTAGAGCTTGGGAAGGGTATTTGTTCTTTCTGTACTCTTTCTTCTATGTTCAGACGGGCACGGAAAACATGCATGAAATAACTTCTACGGCTGTCAGCTCTGATGGGCACAGTAAGGCTGAAGACAAGGAAAAGAGAAAAATCAGAGAGTCCAGCTGAGATAAGAAATACTTCTGCCTAGTTTCTGGAAGCTAACCAGAATGTCTTTTTACATATTGCCCTCCTCAAAAGACCTATTTAAGGTACTCCCATTGTAAAGACTGTCAGCTGTACCAACTTTGGCTCAAAGTGATACCAGTAACAGGAAAGGAAGGAAAACCCAACTACATGTCGGACCAAAACGTTCTGGCCGGGTCATTTCCAGCCAAGAGACTGGCAAGATTTATTGACTACCAAACTTGAAAGGTCCAAAGGTTTTTTTTTCAAACATTTCTGAAATAAGGGAAATCCCAATTGTATAAAAAATATACACTTTTTGAAAGGAAATACACTGAAGGTAAATAATTACTGTTATTACAGGCGACTTTGTCATCTCTTGTATTTTGGTTTGCAAATATGGTGACACAGTGTAATGGGCAGAATCTGGGCTTCGGAGGCTGGCAGGCCTGGGCATCCCCACTGTGCCCATTGTGTAAAGAACGCCTACCCTCTCTGAAGCTGTTTCTTCATGTGAAAAACAGGAATGATGACAAGGCTGAGATCTGGACTCACCAATGTGAGGCGCTTGCCATAAACGGGAATTACATGACGATGGACAGCATTGGGGTGCTCGCTCTCTCTCTTTCACTTTCTATTTTAATTAGTATCTTAAACATTGCTTCTTCACTATTTCCTTAGAGCTCAATTTCCTTCTTATAAAAGTAGTTACACTCCAATAGCGTGTGTGTGTGTGTGTTTTTTTTCCCAGCATAGGTTAAGTTAAATAAATGTAAACTCTTCCGGTCTACTAGAAATCACCTTGTGTTCACTTTTGAAAAATAATTCAGAAGAATATGAATTTCTGAACCTTTTTTAAACTAATACTTTGCAGATCTTCTCTTATCGTTTGGCTTCTATCGTAACTGTTCAGCAGACTGCCATTAATCCAGTTGTCGCTTTGCGGGTAACCCATCTTTTCTCTCTGGTTGTTTTTACGGTGATCAGATCTGCAGCTGTTTTTTGAAACGTCGTGTGCATCCATGAGCAGAAGCGCACATACGCATGTGCAAAGGTACACACTATTGAAACACGGAACTGCATATAACCTACGCAAACAGTTTAACCACCATCCAAGAAAATCATCCCCTAATTTCTGGGGCTTAAAATACTTAAGACAAAGTCAGTCCCCACTGGTAATAAAGAGCCAGCACCTAACTTTTAAGTGCCCGATGCTACGTGGCATGACAGAGTATGATCTCTATATTCCAGGGAAGGGTGCTCGATCCACGCCAGAATTTCGTAGCACACTCATAACCAAGGCAACCGTTAAGATTCTACTTTGCACTAAAATCCAAAACAGACTGGCAAACGGCCTTTCCAGTCACTTAGGTCAGCACTCAGAGGCACCTGAATAAGTAGTTAGAATCTGATGTCCAATTAAAAAGATTCCTAACATCTCTTGTTCTCGAAAACCATGTCAGAAGCACTGAGACTGTTCGATGCGTCTCCTGTCCAGCAGTCCCACTCGTCTGCCTTTGTTTTAGTTCCGTACAGAGTAGTTAGCGAGATACTACAGAATGAAAACCAAGGCCAGGCATCTCTTCAGTTTATTGGAGAATTCTCAGTTGGAAGAGGAAAGATCACAGACTTTAATAATTGATAAAAGATAAAAGAACAATTAGCTGCAAATTATTACAAAAGTAATTTCTGAAATGTTTATTTTGAACCACTACTACAACAAAATTTTAGTGTATCCTGAAGTTCATATCTTGGTAAATAAACATAATAAGTCACTGAAAAGCAAAAAAGAAGTTACTGTTACATGAGATCTCAATGTAGTAATTCCGCACAAATAACAGCTGCAGTTATTTAAAGCTGCTTTTGCTATATATCTGGTATATTAAACAAGAAAGTGAATTACTTTTAACACTGCACAAGTAAACAAAGGTAGCAAATCCAGCAATATTAAAACCTGATATTAAATAGTATTCAAACATTACAACAAAAACAAACGATGAACTTCTAGAACTCCAATCCCACCCTTGTGAAAGGAATGTACATGGATGGTAAAAAAAAATAAATAAATAAAGTGACAAGAGTGACTAACATTGCATCTGCCTCTGCAGAACAGAAATACGGTTGAGTGAGTAAATGCGTACAGGGTCTTTTGCTAAAAAAAAAAAAAGTATTTAACTTTAGTACAATTTTATAATTCTCAATGACGCTCTAATTCTCTTGTGCTGGTGACAGGTGGACAGCGTTTTAAATGAAAGTTATCTCCCCTACACTCAAGGTACAGATGCATTATTTTTGAAAATTTGGGTGTAAAGCTTTCTTTGAAAAATGTAAAATTTAAAGCAATACCCTGATGGGAAATTTATACTATTAATTGTGGAAGAATAATATTAGCTAAATCATTAACGAAGGAGACGTTTGGGTCTGGACTCTGATGATGAGTCAAGGTTAAAATCTGCATTTGGGGAATGTGCACTGATGTCAAAGTCACGGGGCAAACTCTCACTTCATAGATGGCGCATTTAATAAGTAAATTCTCCTACCAGCAACATAAAACCCTTACTTAAGCAAAATGAAAGTATTATGAATTGAATCAACTCACGTGAAATATCTGAAAGGATAAGTGGAACACTTTTCAAAGTATACAGATGTCACCATATACATTCACTGAGCGAACACTTAAAGGTTTTATTCCATTAAATTGTACCAAACCATCCAAGAGACATTGTAATTTTCTTCTGTGACTTATAAATAAAGCATTCCTTTTGTATGAATCAGGAAATACTTTCAAAATCAACATTAACAATACCTAAAACATAAATGTAATTTAAACTCGGCTTGGGAAAAAGACACGAAAGAATCGCCACATTTCGCTGTAAAATAAAGTTCTGAAACTCCCTTCTCGAAGGCCTCGTTCACTTTCTTTCCATAGAGCCTTCGATGCTTCTAAAATTGATAAACAGAGAATTCAACTGAATGTACATCACAACTTTTAACCGTTCTGAATGAGATGTGATATTTCATAAGGGTCAAAATCTACAGAATGGCAACATTACAATGTTATAATATAAATATGTCAAGTAGATTTGTAAAAATAGGACAGAGTAGAGCTGTTCTGAAGACTGAGCAACCAAACAGACCTCGACTGCCGTGAGAAAAATCACAAAGTGCCTTTAAGGAAAGTAAGTTTAGACTGTACTTGATTAAAAGATACTGCTCTAAACACAAATGCTTTCTCTCTACGAAAGGAAGCTTAACTCCCGCTTCTTTTCACATCTACCAACTCATAGTATTCGTCTCTACGCCCTGCACTGAACTGACACAGATGAGTCCCACCGTGATCACTCCCGGGCACGCCGACAGCCAGCGACTGGCCTGTCTGCATGAAGCCACCGAAAACGGGAACTCTGAATCCAGCACGGCTCCCGAAAAATGCAACGAAAAGAAAAGAAGACACGAGGAAAATCTCACCTCAAAATGATTACGACCCCAAAGAGAAAGAGACATTTTCAAGCATAAAGTTTTACAAAAGGAATATAATGTCACTTTAGTTTAAAAGAAATCCAGCTCTCGGTTTTGCTGTGAATCAAACCCGTACATACACTGAAGTTACTAAACACAACTCGATAGTTATATACTTGTAAAAATTCGATCTAAACTTAATATCAATTATCTATGTTATAATTAACAACAGTTCCCGACGTTTAAAAACCCAGGCCAGTGCTGCTGCATCTCAAGTTCTGAGAAGCTAAAGACATAAACAATTCTTATATACATTTCCTGCATTTCTCCCTTAAAAATACTTGAAGAAATTTTAGGAAAATTTATTTTTAAGGCTTACTCTATTTATCTTAAATTGAGGGAAAAAAAAAGCTTGTAATGAAACTTCAAAATATTTAAATAGCTCTTGGTATTTTTCTTGAAAAGCAAATCTGACTCTTTCCTTATAAAATACATTTCCTTACCATAATTATTAATTCGAATTAATATGAGTGCCCCTATGCCTGGCCCCCCAACAGGTGCTATGTCTTCCACACTTTGTGAAGCTTCCAAAAAAGTCAGTGCTCAGGAAGAAAAGAATATGTAACGGAGCAAAACCAAAGCCCCCCAACAGGAAGTGATTGACTCTGGGTGACGAAATCTACTGATGGAAACCGAAAATTCACACATGCACACCCTCACAGACAAAACCAAGACACAAGCTCAGTCCCCTCTCAAGTCGACACGCACCTTCTAACAGGAAACGGAGAGCCCAGCTGGGCCGTGTCGGAGGACTTTACAAAAATAACGGATTTTATCCGGGAGGGGGGTGCCTATTTTTTTTTTTCCTAGAAAAAGCTTATCCTTGCTAAAGTGGAGAGTTTTTTCAAAAATTTAAAGAGTGGAAATCATTATTGGGCTTCTCTAAATGCATTTCCGTATCAATATAAATTTTTAAAATTTAAATGTTTTGCACTTTGATTAAAGAGAAATAAAAATTCTTACTGCACAATCATTATAGACATTTTATTTTAAAGCACCTTTTTAACATTAACAGTGGATCTCTCACGTAAACACATTAAAATAAAAGAGGGCACAAACCACTAGCCAGGTGAAAGTACTCCTTTACACACATACACATGCGTGCGCACATGCACACGCACACACACTCACACACGCGCACACACGCGCACGCACACATTTGCTTTCATTCCAGAACAATTGGCAAAATTAGCAAATAATGTAATCTGATGAAAGGCTGGGGAAACTATCATTTATGGTATTAATAGAAACCTAAAATACTAATGTTCCTAAGAAATTAAATAGTTTGGGGCATTCAAAAAGCTACCAGTAACTATGAAAAAATTGACTTTCAAAATGAGACAAAAACTATCGGAAGAAAATTACCTCAAGCTATTCTTTGATGTTGGATTAGTTACTAACAGGATACCATCTGTTTGCAAAGGAGAAGAACCCTAACTCTTTATCCCTGGAACCTCAGCCACCTCAGAGGAGTTTCTAGCAGCACGATTTGGATGCAAAAAGAACGCCATCGGACAATGTCCCTGACACCCGATGGCTGGACCTTCCTTCAAATACATCTTCGTAGGGTCTTAACGTACTACACATGTGTGGAGAGTAATAAGTGAAGATAACATCTGACAGAGACTACAAAAGTATGAACTATATACACCACGTGATGACGCAATGAGCTCAAAAGGCTGCACTGACTTCCCCCTAATTCACTTTAAATGTCAATATTCGCTATTCAGACTTTATCCTACGCATCTTTCTTTCTTCGTCTCCGAAAACAGGTAATAAAATATACTGGTTTGGAGCTTGTCCTATGCGTTTTCCAGGAGCCAGTCAAACAGCGACTTGCGTCCGTCCTCGCTGTGGGTCTCCTCCACCGTGGCATAGTACTTAAGCACGGCCTGCAGGAGGCCGCCCACCGCCCATCCTTTCTCTTGTAATCGTTTAGAAAGCTGAGAAGAAAGGGAGTTATGTCAAACATTAACCGAACACAATTTTATAATAAAGTTTTCATCTTTATTTTTAACATCAGCTAAAACTAAAAATCTGTTTGTTTGAAGTAAAATATTGTTTCCCAGTTGTAACAAAGTCTTCTCCATAAACCACCATCCCTTTACACAAATTAAATATTTTTCCTTCCTGCCCTTTATAAATATGTCTCCTCCACAGAAGGACACTTTGGGATTGCTGGAGACAGAACTCCATAAACCTCACCAAGCGGATACTCTGTGTGGGCGTAGAGATCTTCCATTTTGACAGGAAATTCTTTAACTTAAATACATCCGCCACACTTTCAATTAGAAACATAAAATAATAAAGACAACGTCAAGCTTAATAAAAGGATGTGGATTTTCCTTCCGCAACATATAGTGTGGTTTTTTTTTTGGAATACACACTCTAGCCTCAACGGAAACTTGGCTAACTTAGGAAATGTTAATGTTGTTTTTTTTTAAAAAAAAAAAAAAAGTAAAAAAATATTGTGGTCATCATTTCACAATACAGTATATACAAATATTGACTCATCATATTGTACACCTGAGACTAACATATTTCTTACGTATCAATTATACCTCAATAAAAATACAGTAAATAAAGGTTTAAATAAAATCTATCGCCACCAGAGCATGTCTTCACTCATTTTTTCTATTTCTGCAAAAACTAAGTTTTTGTAATATAAATATGCTTAGCCTTTTTAAAAATAGATTTATCGAGACGTAATTCACATATCATACAATCCACGCATTTCAAGCACACGTACATTTTCGTACACTTTCGTACACTCGGCGAGTGGAATGCGCTCGTCACCACAATCGACAGAAGAACATCACTCACCAGGGAAGCCCCACACGTGAGTCACCACACCCCGTTCTCCCAACCCCCTCAGCTCTAGATAATCACTAATTTACTTTCTGTCTCTACAGATTGTCTATTTTGGCCATTTCGTATCCATAAAATCATAAAATGCATGGTCTGTTACGACCGGTTTCTTTCATTTAGCAGAATTTCAAGGCTCCTCCATGTGTGGCGTGTGTCGACTTCGCTCCCTTTTACCCACAGGTCACACTCCAGGGCATGGATATTCCATATTTTATTTATCAATTCGTCAGTTAATAGACACGGGACTGTTTCCACTGCTGGTCTGTTATGAATAAAGCTGCCATGAACACACGCTTCCACTCCCCTTGGGCATACGCCGAGCAGTGGAGTGCTGGGTTACACAACGATGCCATGTTTAGCTTCACGAGGACCTGGCAGAGTGTTTTCTGCAGCCACCTGGGAACAAGGTCCCCTTACGCGAGCGCTGTCACACCCAGCTCAGCCTATGGCCTTCGCCTTCCTTAGTCCTCAGCTGATTCAAGACTAAACAACGTGAAAACGTTCGCCCCCCCCTAAGGTTGGTTCTAACACTCACCCTACCCATGCTACCTCCTTGACGGTTCATTTCCTGAGCATCCCTTTCTGTCTTATTTTTGCCCCAAAACAGAATCTTAAACTGGAAATAACCCCCAAGTCTGAGTAAAAGCAAACAAAATACTCCCCCCAAAAAAACTATTTTTACATAATGTCTTTTTCACATAACAGTTTTTCCAACAATACTTATGTAAATTCCAAATCAGGAATCAAGAATAACTGGACTGCTCCTTTTTTGTTATTACTGACCAATTAACACTGGTTACTCACTGGGCTATTCTATGCCCTATAATAAGATTAAACCAAAGTTCTCATAAGGAAAATTCTGAGACAAAAACTTTAAGACTGTAAGCTAAAAATCTTGACTAGCAAGGTGCTTGGCACACAGTAAGCTCTCAATAAAAATCTTATCGGTGCACCAAATCGGAATGTTTTATTATTAGAACCTTATTAAATGCTCAAGTAGTCCACCGCCTCTTATTAAATGTTTAAAGTCCTACTGGCTTTTGGTTATGCCAGCTTGTCGTACTAATGAAACTGGATAAACAGAGAAAGAGATATACTGAGTACTAGGCACCATTATTAATCGTTTAAATACAAAGAATAACTCGGTCTTTTCCTATGAACACGTGACATGTTTAATGACACCTAAGTCTGAGAACACGGAATGTACCAGGTACTAGGGTAAGCACTGCTTTACAGTATTATGTTTTATCTCACAAACCTCTGTAAAGTAAATTCCATGCTCACTCCCACAGTGCAGACAGGGAATGGGTGAACTCGCCCAGGGTCACACT
Organism: Pteropus alecto; assembly: GCF_000325575.1. Classification (NCBI taxonomy): domain Eukaryota; kingdom Metazoa; phylum Chordata; class Mammalia; order Chiroptera; family Pteropodidae; genus Pteropus; species Pteropus alecto. The sequence goes on along the minus strand of NW_006437828.1, from coordinate 7,665,777 downwards.
GCTAGAGTGGCAGACTGACGCGCGACCCAGCTGTCAGCCTCCGCTATAAATGGGCATCTCACTCGATCAGCCATGTGACACCGAACACCATGTCCTGTTTCACATTTCCTCACAGTCCCCCACAAGGCAGGCACTTACTCGTACAAACTCCTTCTTTGCAGAGTCATGAAAGGCAAGTTCTGCGACCTCGACTTCAGAGGCCACCAGCCACTGAAGAATGACCCTCAGCTGGGGGTCTACTGTGCACGGCTCCATGTCAATATTCGTTATTAGCAGTGTCTTTCCGTCTTGCTCCAAACCTAGTGTACAAATTTAAACAATTTGAAGTGAAACTCACCGAGTCCATTGTCCATACTCAGGTTTCCAAGGAAATATAAGTATTTCCCATTTCTAAAGGCTCAGTGAATGACAGGAAAACACACGGCCCTTTTTAACCAAACCACATCAACTAATCATTTCTTTGAAAGGGCAAAATAATGCTAAAACCAAGCTATCTACTGACAGCACAAATACAAAACTCTATTTTGAGGCACTGAATTCACGTACGATCATCGATACCGCCATCTGTGTCAAAATACGATCCACGAGTAAAAGAAGAAAAAATAAAACTATAAAGCCAAGATTACGATCAGAATACAAATGAAATACAAATAGAAACCTCGAATACACATACTAAATGGACGCTGGGAAAGCTGTCCGAGCTGAGAGAAGAGGAGCAGCAGAGACTGGGACAGCGCGCACCGCTCTAAGCTCTTTAGATCGCAGACCCCTAACCCCGAACCCGCCCCCGGGGAAAAGCTGTTATTTGGTCATCCCCGTCCTGCAGGTGAGGCCTCGCGGGCAGAGGGATCCAGAGGCCTACAGCGAGGACACGGCTGAGCCGGGATGTGAACACGGGCAGTCTGGCTCCATGCTCATAATCACTTCATTCTTTAGGCAAAATTAGGGGAAAACAGCATATGCAACCACTTATACCCCAAAAGCCAGACCAGGGAATTTTCTGGTATACCCCTATTATAAATAAAATATTGCTCTCAAGTTTACTTTCTTTGTGTAGGAAAGTTTTCCTTTCAACAAAATAGGATGAATCCCCGTTGGCTGTGCAACTAACGACCGAACACGCCTGCTTCGGGCGGCGGGACACGCTGGCAGACGCGGCGCCGGGCTGTGCCCGCCACGGAAATCAGCAGGTGACCATCCCTGATTCACTGTTACGGTTTGCAGAGCATTCTAGACCACTACTCATCATTTTCGGGACATGTGTAGGCCCCTAATTTCTATTTTAGAAAGTTGATTCATATTATTCTCTTAAAATAAATGTACTGGTTTTTCCCTCTCCTCTCCCCACTAATTCTCAGTCAAAAATGGGTCTGGTGCACAATGGTCTCTGGGCCGTTTTCTAAGTCCTGTAGAGGTCACGGGGTTGGACCCTGTCACCCCAAGGCGTCTCTGTGCTACTGGCCTTCTCGGTTCAGGACTCCTGGATGCCGGGCCTTAGAGTGACCCCTCTTTTTAGAGAGGTTACTAAACACTAGTGAAAAGAGAAGGGACTGACATCCTAAAACTACAAAAAAGAAACCAAATGAGGTTTGTTGCCTTAGGATTTCTGTAATTTTGAATCTTTCTATAATTCTACTTCAAGCTTTCTCTTAATTTACCAATTTCTATTTTAACAAATTTGAAAGTTGGCTACAATTTTCCACATAAGGAGAGATGACCACGCAAGCTGGTTTATGACAATATCCACAAATAACTGATCTCCTGACTTCTACCTACTCACAAAACAAATCCTGAACAGCCTGGCTCGTGTCAAAAGTAATAAGTTTTTCATGAATTTCCCACTGATATTAACTTGTATCTCCTCTCAGTAATTCCTCACTAAAGTTAATACTCGTTAGAAAAAATACTCACCACATGCATTTATACCCCGTATATAGCTTTTGGAACAACTTTGCTCATAGGTATTACTTGGGAAAAAGTACAAAACTTTTCTAGACAAAATCAACACTTTTTTAGTTAACAAAAATAAAGCAAATATTGCCTAGCATATCCGTAACTCAAAAAACATCTCCCAATCCTATTTTACATGTGATGAGAAACACTTGCTTCTAGAAGCCCTATGTGAAGAAGACGTCTACTTTAGCAGAGGCATCAGAACTAACATATAACCACCATCCTAGGTCTGAGGATTTTAGCTCAAAAATTAGTACATGACTTTCCTCAACAAGCACAACTGGGAATAACATGGAAACTCAGAAGTTACGCAACACTTGTCAAGAAATTCACTTTGGCAATTTTCTACGTTTGCCCACTTCTACAGAAAGGATAACAACAACAACAAATCACTGGTTCAAAAACAAATCTCTCAAACAGTATGGATGCATTTAGGTGTCACTCTACAGAAGCCATTATTGGTGTTTCCATAATTAGGGGACAATGAAAACTCCACTTCAACACGTACAGTTTATAGATTCACTCAGACATTTTAATACAGTTGAATTAAGGATTACGTATCACAGTCCAAGCTCTGTGACCAATAGCATCTAGTATTTACATATTCAGAACTACATTCATTAAAGGCAGAACTGAGTATTTTCTTCAAATATGTGTTATGCGTGAGTTAAGACTCGAATTACGGAGGGAAGAACTGATTTTAAGGTATCTTTTTATTTTTACTTATTGATTTATGTAAGACTGACATTAAACAGTAATTCTAGAAGTTATTGGTTTGGTAGGCAAAAATGATGACATACGTCATAGTGATAATAAATTATCTTACGAGTAAGGATTTTTCATATTTTGAAAAAGATAATTATACAGAGATTACCATAACTTTCCCTCTAAATAATTTAATAATTCTTTTAAAGTATCTCAGTCTTTATACCAATGAGTACTTCAATAATTTAGCGACTGAATAACATAAACTGCTCAACAAAGGACCCGACAGTGAATAAGTTGGCTTAAGAATACCCTGATTGGTAATGTAAATATTCTGATTCATAATAACCCAGAGCCTAACTGATGAAATGCACAAATACAAAAATCAAAGACTCTTCTAGAGAAACTTATACAAAAACAAAACAAAACATGCAAACATTCTGAAAAACGAATTGTCAATTACCTTCTACATCGTCCTCATGCTCTTCATCTTTATCATCTGGCCCATCGCTTTTCGAATAAAAGAACAGAAGCGGTTAAAAAAAAAAGCTTTAGTTAATAACGGCATTAAAATCAATTCTTAAAATGTGGTAAAGAATGAGTTACAATATGATGTGTGGCATTTAAAAAGGGAGAAATGACAATAAAAAAGGAAGCTTTGCTTCTCACACCATTTCATGTTGAAGTCTGAATTGTAAATGATATCTAGCTAAGTTATCAATAACCAAGAAGCTCTGCCTGACCATGATACACAGAGTGCCAAGTAATGTCATAATAAAATTTAAAATAATTTAAAGCCAAAATATTCTACTAATTTGGTTGTAAATAACACAGCACTTGAATATCATAGTATGCCACAAATAATTATTAATGCTTCTGCTAAGGCCATTTACATATTTTTAACATCATAAAAAACATTTTTCTTACACTTTTCTTATATATGAAATAAAACTACATAAAAACAAACGAACAAACAAACAAAAAAAAAACAGAAATCCTGTAGGAAGCAAGCTCTTTTTAATGAAATAATTGGCAGAATGAAGAACAGCAAGCAGAGCAACACATGCGTAAAGGTGATGCATTTTGCAGTTAGATGTCAATCACAGCACAGTGGAATTTTTTCGTTAGATGTAAATTCATCAAGCAGAATCATGTCAAAATATGGGAGGAAAGCAGCGTGATACATACTGGCACCGAAACCCGCATCCTTTTAGGAATATGGCATCATGCATTAGTGGTGGAAGACTCATCCGTTTTTTAGGTTTCTGGACTGGACCAACCTGTCTGATGCTGGAAAGGAGAAACTGTCCTCATACAAATCCCCTTCTAAAGCAAGACTGCTCCAGCTACTGCTGTTACCATTACTGCCAGGGAAGAAGAGAACAGTGCTGAACTAGAGAACGAACGGAGAGGGCCCTGGCTGTCCCGTGGAACGGCTCCTGCCAGGGACAACGGCGGTGTCCTGACGCCGCCACAGCGAGCGGGGAGAGAACCCCTCGCTGCGGCCACAGGAGGTGCCTGGCAGCCTCGGAGACTCTTCCTCAGCGGACAGACAATCATTCTAAACTTCTATTCACTTTACAGGTTAAGTCAACGGAATGACTTTTCAGATAGCAAGTGAATGTCTGAAGTAAGACGTTTCACAATGAAATTAACGTCTACGTTAAGTCTCGGGATATAATTTGTAAAAAGCCAGGACTCGTCCGCTTGGGTAAAGTTTAAAAAGTGCACAGGCTGACACTCTCTCGGGTCTTCAGTTAGAGTAAACGGCGATGTGCTGGGGGGAGGGAGGCGGGCGGCAACACAGTCCTAGACAGACCTTCTCTAACTTGAGAAAAAATGTCTCGATTTTAAAATACTCTTATTATGCCAATGACTTCCGTTGCATACGTTATGTATAATTCAGGAGGTGATCAATCATACACATTTTCTTCAGAATACTGAATAACCAAGGCTATTCGAGCATTACGCTTGTCCATTCGGCCAGTCACGAAATGCCACACAGATAACTTCTTAAATTAACCAATCAATAGAAGAAAGCAACTATATTCTAAAATTGCAGCAAAGCAATAAAAAACAAAAAGCAACTGTGTTCAGAAACAAAACTAAATTCAAATTTTCAGATTAAAACCTAAACATGCAATTTTTAAAAATACTAATTAGTAAGCACATTAGTCTGCAGTGATAAGCAGCTATATTTCCCCATGTTAGGCTAGGCAATTATAAAAATTAATATTTACACAAATCAAAATTTTGGTTCTAAAAATGAAATAACAAAATCTTTTTATGGGCATCAGTAAAGGTTGACAACGTTACGAAAAAGAAGGACAGTTATTTAAAAGTTCTAAATAGTTTCCAAGCAATCCTGAGTCATTTACATATCCATGTTTACTCCAGCACCATCGAAATGTCACAAACTATAACGTATTAGAGAGTCAAAGTTAAAACTGAACAGTATCTTTTCACATATATTCAAGAAAATATACAGCTCTACTCTAAGACTAATGTGACAACCGGTTCCGCCCATGAGTCTGCTGTCAGACAAATCAAAGCTAAGAAAGCACGTAAATACAGAGTGGACAGGGAGCCACCAGCCAAAGAGAAAATCAATGATCTCAAACACTGCACTTACTTCTATTCACAGGATTATTAAACAAAAGCATATATAAAATTCTTACCCATATTCTAATGATTCCTCCAATTAATAAAAAACCATTATCCAAGTATTAGGTGAACTTGGAAAGAATGACAGCTAAAAAATGTAAAGACTAAAAATTCAAACTCCCTTTATCTAACCTCATTTCCCCTCCTGTTTTACCCGCCAAAATGGGTGAGATTTGAAGTCAGCTATTCATAAAATGCCACTTCTAACTAGGAGAACCATATAATTTTTTATCCAACCAGGGCACTTCTGAAAGTGAAAGGCGTCACCATCAATAAGAACCCGAGAGCAGCAGCAAACCAGGACCGCCCTGAGGAGCGCGGCGGTGCGGTCGCCCTGCGTTAACCCAGCACGAAGCATCGCCTCCTCGCCTCACAGTCCATCCCCTTCCCGAGCACTGTCCCGCATCCACCGTCGCTCTGGTGTCATTTCCTACTTCTTACGCCCAGGGCGGGTGTCCCTCAGACCAGTGGTAGGCGAGGCCTGAGGCTCTGGGCCACGCAAAGAGTACTGTCGATTCTGACACAGCTCATAACAATTAACTCCAACATTCCACAAGGCCAGCCCCGCTCTTACCACAATCTACCTCGTAACTTTTAAGAAATCCACAAACCGCTGAAATATCTGATATTCACATATACAGACAAGTTCTCTTTCTGACCAAATAATTAAACATCCCTCCTAGACACTAGTACAAATCTGGGATTACTGTTTCTGTCTTAACCGTGGCTCTCTATGGGACCTCCCACTCAGAGCGAAACTGAAGTCTGTCCACACCTTTAGTCTTTAACCTGATCTCTGGACCAGACAGTAACAGGTCCTACAGCAAAGAGTCATCCCGGTGCTCGTCCAGCCTGCAGATGCCTGGGGTCCCCCAATGCCCTGCTGAGTCTCGCCTCTGGGAGGTGAGGCCCTGGCAAGTCTACGCCCAGCGGGCACGCCAACGCTGGGGGGTCCCACTCACTTTTCCTCTGGGCCTGTACCTTAATGCCACGGAGCATAACGTTTCTTATTAAGCCTGTGGTCAATCAAAACCACACGAGTTTTTGTGACAAAATGCTATCAAGCCAAGTCTTCCACAGCTCGAATTCGAATAATTCATAACTATTTGAACATAATTATTTCAGCCTCAGCCTAATCTGGTCTTTTCGGTCCTCGGTTCTGTTAATGGGCTTATTTTTTCATCTTCGTCTTGAGTCATTCACAAACGAGCACTCCCTATCACTAATAAATGACGCCGACGGGACAGAACCGAGGACGGCGCCTGGCAGCCATGCCCTCCTCAGCGAACCAGGTGGCGCTCCACGCAGCGCTGCTCGGGGGCTGCAGTCCCCGCCGTGCTGGCCTCGAACCCCGTCCTTCCACTGTAGCACCAGGATTTCCTGAGCAACCATGAGAAACCGCACTGAGGTTCCAGAAGCCTGTTTCTCAGATAGGAAGGATTTATGTGTTAATATTCTATTCTAGATAAAGTCATGGAAAAGGGCCAGAAGGCGAGTTGTGATATTACCCCCACCTCCCACTACCAGTTTTAAAGACGGCCATTTTGGGATCCAGATTTACAGAAATATTGGTGGTTTATACCATATTTTAAGAAGCTATGACGAAAGAGATACTTTATAAATATATTAACACTTACTAGTTAATCCAAGCACCAAGCAAATACTCGGTTCCAACAGGTGAAGCCGCTTCCTCTCCGTATGCTCCCTCGTCCCCCTCCTACAGTCTTCCTACCTCCCCGCCCGGGAAGCAGGGAAGCTGATCCCACGG
>NW_006437828.1:7654240-7658573 GCF_000325575.1 Pteropus alecto | reverse complement strand
CCTCATGGGGCCCCTTCCACATGCACCCGGAACCGGAGGTACACAGCTGGGGACACTCTCCCTCCCTAAACTCGGCTATGGATGGCACTCATTATTTCCAAGTATCAGTTAATGTCGATAAAGATTTTATGGAATACTACTGGTTAGTCAGAAAATGGCTTTGCAGGTTACAACTATAAAGAACAATTCTATCACAATTAATAAAATATTCCAAAGACTGTTATTATAAAGTTAACTAAGAAAAGTTATAGATAAGTGCCTTCTGGAGCACAAAACCACGTTTTTGTAACGAGTTTATGTATTTTCAGTCACTCGAGTAGAAATGCTCCAGGTCGTTTCGTTCCAGAAGAGCAGGACAAGTAAGGGATCCTTCCAGAGATACTTTAACCAATACAGAGAAAATTACAGGGTCATTTTCATGCCTCTCACAGACAAGTGTCCTTTTCTTATCCTCTAAAGAAAAAAAAAAGTACCCTCTTTAAAGTGAGAAAAATTTTTCCTCCAAAATTCATGAAAAGTCTAGGTAAAGCTTAAAGGGCATAAAATCAAGTGTGTGCAACATTTTTCAAATAAACGATTGGCACATTTAGAGAAAATCAGTTCAATACTACATTTAATAAATGTCAAAAACCATTAAAAACATATTATAGATAATAAAGTACACTTTAAAAATAATGGTAGATTTTCAAATTCAGATTTTTAAATCATCATATTTATAGTTCACTTCTGAGATCTGAGGACTTAAACTATGCAATTACATGTAAAATTTTAATTACCTTTCACTTAGATGATGGAAACTACTGCTTTCATCCTGGTGTTCATCTTCAAAACTTAAATTGGACCAGCTACCAGTGCTGTCATCACCAATACTAAGATTCAGCTGCTGGCTACCCAAAGACTCCGCTGACTGAAAGTCTTCTATTTCTTTTGGACTAAAAAAAAAGAGAGAGAGAGAGAAAGATAAATTCAATCCAAAAGCATCGGATTCTGAATTATAAGACTATCCATTTGATGATAAGGATGACAAAAACAAGAAATGGCATTTGGAGTCAGCCCAGTGGTCTACCTAACCCGCTGTGACTGTGTCTGCTAACAGCGAGACTTTACAGGGCAGCACACTGATTTCACGTTCACTGAGGTACCAGGCCAACACCGGTAACTTACCTTATCAATCTAGCATGGCTCCATTCCAAGCGCATCGCTTACCTAAATCCGCTGTAAAGTAGTTCGGATTTTCAACTGGGACCACTATGGCGGAGCGCATCTGCTTTGTGAGACAGTACTGTTGTTTTTACCAAGCACAAAAACAAAAAACCCTTCTTCTGGCTTAAAAAAAAAAAAGTATTCGAGGAATTCTAGTACTGCCAATCAGGCCTACAGCCAAACGAGCCAAATCCCTGAAAGAGTCGGAGCACAGATCAGAACCCTTCTCATTTTTCTCAATGAAGAAACATTTATATTTTTGTTCCATCTTTACAAGAAAGGCCATTCACTGTTCAATTACTGTAATAGCCCCCTCTACAGTTTATTCCCACCAGAGCAGTTTAAAGTGATGTTCTGATGTCTTTAAACACGAAGAGGGAAAATGTTAGCCTTCCAATCAAAACCTTCTAGTGGTCTCTCAGCAGTCGGACAGGGTCTGAATCCTTGACACACAGCACCTGGCAGGATGCGCTCTCATGACCTCCACCTGACCCACCTCGCCCCCTGGCCCACGCGCTGCAGCCACTCGGCCTCCCCAGCACGGATGGTCTCGGCCCCCTGCCTGGAAAGCTCTTCCTGATTCGCCTTCGCTCACATGTCATTTTGTCAGAGTTGCTTCCCCTGCTCCCTGTTCTGAACTGCAAAGCAGCCCCACCTGCTGGCACCCGCCACCAGCGCCAGATCCCCTTCCCTCACTTCTGTCTTCCTCCAAAGCACTTGTCACTGAGCGACACACCACGTAGTTCACTTATTCATTGTCTGTCACATTCCACTGTAACATGATGTCCCGGAGAGCACATATTTTCACTTATTTTACTTATTTCTGTATCCCTAGTGCCTAAAATAAGTACTTTGACGCTATTCTCATTTCGTATTTAAGATACACCAGCCAGAACGTCGCTGGCATTCCAGGGGCAGTCACACTACAGATTTAAATGATAATGGAGTACTACTTCATTCTTTAAAAAAAAGAAAAAGGAAAAAAAAACACTTCCTGGTATGCACCACAATCTAATATTTTGACTAAAATGTCCCACTAGATGGGGTCCAAAGAAGAGTTTTTTGTTTTTTGTTTTTTTTAATAACTGCTGGGTTATTTTGGATTAGAAAAGTAACTCTAAAGACAGTTTAGATGTTTTGTTCTCCTAAAAACGCACTACCACACACTCCCCATTTGACACTCAGTGACACCCCTCTGTACGTTACAGCTTAGCGAAATATTTATGGTTATTTTCACGATTCGAACATTTATATGAAAAAGGACACTAGGGAAATAACTCGAATAATACTTTTAAAAATAATCCATTTGAGTGAATCCCTCTTAAAGCTTGAAGACAAACCATTTTAACTTCAGAAAGAGAAAATGTGACAGCGCCTGGTGCACACCAGTCAACTTTTATTAGTGGGCACTCAGAGAAACCCCGCACGATCATGAAGAATAACAGAGAAAGCGAAGATAAACAGAGCGACTCCCTGCCAGCCTGGATGGGGCCGGAGCGGACAGCAGGGTCACAGAAAGAGCTCGGGGCTGATCTCCTCAGCCAGCTCCAAAAACGAAAGGTGGAAACAGGAGCCCACATCGGGAGCCACTGCCCCTCGCCTGGCCCCAGCAGGGGACCCCAGGGACTCTCACCGGGCGGACTAGCCAGAAGGGAGGGGGCTCTTCTCCTCCCAAGGCTGGGGCTGAAGCGGGTAGGGAGAGGGAAGAACAGCAGCTAGAGCCTGAAGCCACGTCTGTCTGAGGAAAGCTGCTTCGATTACAGAAGGCCGAGCTCACCACGACGCACTGATGTCCGCCATCACATCGGGACTACTAAGCTGTCATGAACAGAGAGAATGTGGGTCTAGGGCAAAGCTTCACGACTTTGTCCTGTGAAGGGCCAGACGCTGAACTTAGGCACTGCCGGCTAGAAGGTCTACTGCAGTCACGCAACTCCGCCCTCAGGGCACGAAACCAGCCCCAGACGGGCCGGAAATGAATGAGCGTGGCTGCGTTCCAATAAAACTTTACTTGTGAGCACTGGAATCTGAATTTCATATAACTTTCACATGTCACAAAATAGTATCCTACCTCTGATTTTTTTTAAACACTTAAAAAATGTAAAAACCACACTTGGCTCCTGGGCCATACACAAGCAAGCAGGCGACCAGTTCTGGCCCGCGGGTTATGGTCTGCCAACGCCTGCTCCGGGGGCAAGGGGACGACCTGACTATGGCCGGGAGAGCTCCCGCGGTTCACCAGAAACCCACGGTGTCTCTCGTCTCCAGAGGACACTCCCAACAACGGGATCCGAGGGTCCTGGCCGCACCGCATCTCCGTTTTAAGACGGTGCAGAATGGAAGGAGTCCTTGTCACGGCTTTGACAAAAGCTACTACAAAGTCTGAGGTGTCGTGTGATTAAATTCCACCTCCACTGAGGCCTCCGTTTCAGAGGGACTAACAAATCCAGTCCTACAAATAATGTCACAAGTTAGTCTTGACGTTTTCTCAGGCAGAATGGAGGCTAAAGTGAGCATTTTTAACTAAGGTGTTAGAATCTGAGCATGAAGCGCAGCTGCTGAGGAACCGGACACTGGGACGCAGGACACCAGGACGGCCAGCAAGAGCTGCCCCTTAAGTCAGGGCCTATCAGGAGAAGTGGTGGCAGTGGGGAAGGACCTGGAGCATTTCTGCTTTTTTCCTGATAGCATTGTGATTAAATTATGTTTGTTATTTAAGAAACAAAACAAAAAAAAATTTACCTGTGAATAGAAAAAAACAGAATATGAGAATCTAATCCCAGAGTAGTAACTTAACGTGGTCATTAATATTCTATATTTTTGTATAAAATTCTCCAGCTGTTTCTTTGACTCCACCTGGCCCGCTTCCCAGCTTTGGGGACGTGGACCAGGTGACGGCCCCTCTAAGCCTCATCCTCCAGCGCGGTAAACGGTGACAGCGCCCCCCAAAGGGCTACTGTAGAGCAACGACGCGGTGTACGTGCAAGTAACACGTAGGGACGTAGAACACCACGCAAACGGAACAGGGAAACATTTTTGTCAATTTAGGGTTAAAAATAATCCTACCTTTCTGAACAGAACCTGAGACATACCTGATCGAGTTTAACTTTTCGTTCTTTCGTAAGGCCCA
>NW_006437828.1:7643417-7653471 GCF_000325575.1 Pteropus alecto | reverse complement strand
TTCCACCTCCACTGAGGCCTCCGTTTCAGAGGGACTAACAAATCCAGTCCTACAAATAATGTCACAAGTTAGTCTTGACGTTTTCTCAGGCAGAATGGAGGCTAAAGTGAGCATTTTTAACTAAGGTGTTAGAATCTGAGCATGAAGCGCAGCTGCTGAGGAACTGGACACTGGGACACAGGACACCAGGACGGCCAGCAAGAGCTGCCCCTTAAGTCAGGGCCTATCAGGAGAAGTGGTGGCAGTGGGGAAGGACCTGGAGCATTTCTGCTTTTTTCCTGATAGCATTGTGATTAAATTATGTTTGTTATTTAAGAAACAAAACAAAAAAAAATTTACCTGTGAATAGAAAAAAACAGAATATGAGAATCTAATCCCAGAGTAGTAACTTAACGTGGTCATTAATATTCTATATTTTTGTATAAAATTCTCCAGCTGTTTCTTTGACTCCACCTGGCCCGCTTCCCAGCTTTGGGGACGTGGACCAGGTGACGGCCCCTCTAAGCCTCATCCTCCAGCGCGGTAAACGGTGACAGCGCCCCCCAAAGGGCTACTGTAGAGCAACGACGCGGTGTACGTGCAAGTAACACGTAGGGACGTAGAACACCACGCAAATGGAACAGGGAAACATTTTTGTCAATTTAGGGTTAAAAATAATCCTACCTTTCTGAACAGAACCTGAGACATACCTGATAGAGTTTAACTTTTCGTTCTTTCGTAAGGCCCAAACGAAACGTGAGACGTACCTGCTCAGAGCACGGCCGACGTTCGCCATCGCCGACGTCATTATCTCCGTGCTGAGGCTCTCAGCAAAGCTGACGCCATCTTGTCCAATCCCACTGTCAGCTGCCAGGCTGGTGCTGCTCAGCTCTCGCTCTGCCCTCTCAATAGCTTCGGCAACTATCTTCTCGGCAAGCGCTGTCTTCTTATCGAGATCGACACGGACTTGGGGGACGTCGAGATGGAAAATCCTGGATTGCTGATAGATGTGGCTGAGTTTTGAATTAGAGAGCGGCCTGCCACGAGCGTCCTGTCTGGAGAAGTGCTGAGCGGAACTGCCACTGGGGTCACGGAGTTCTCTGTGGTCGCAATGTCTGCACGCCTGGCTCACGAGAGGCGACAACTTGGATGCGTAAGTGGGCCCACCTGCTGCTTTTGTGGCCTCAGACGCGCGGACGACCGCAGACCCTAACCTTAGTTCGGAAGTGTCACCCAGCACCTCTCCAGCCCACTGTTCCACAGCTTGAACGACACTCTCTCCACAACCACGCCCACCGACTCTGCCTGCACGGGGGGAAAATCCAGGATTTTGCAAAGAAGGCTGAGGAGGTTCGGGAAATGCTGGCTCGGCGTGAGGCTCGGCACCCTCAGCACACCCGGGCTGTTCGTGACGGCGGGAATCCGCCGAGGACTGTGGCAAGCCACCCGCGGGCGCCGTCAGCGCTTTGCTAGCATCTCGTGCTATGCTGCGAGCGAGGGACGTGGAGAAACCGTCCAGCTCCGAGCACTGGCTTCGGCTCGTGTCCCGTGCCCGTTCACAAGTCTGATTTTTACACAGGTCACCTCCGCTTCTTTTACTTTGCCTTCTTTTACCTGCGTCTTGGCGGTTTTCCTTATGTAAGAACAGTAAGAGTTCGCTGCCGGTTTCCACCTCTGAGCTCTGCGCAAGGGGCATTTGTGAGCTGCACTTCACTCTGGCCGTCTTGGCTGCTTCTTGCAATCCTGATTTGACAGATCGATACGCAAGTCTGTTGGCGTACTGATCCATCAGTAACTCACCATTACCACCTTCCTGTTTCAGTATTTGGATAATGTGACCTGCATATTCGTCCGTCACACTTTCGCAGCTGGGATACTTGTATGTCAGGCCTGACATGCGAGAACTCGGTAATGAAAGAATAAATGGATCTTCTCTCGGGTGTGCTGCGGCCTCCACATGCAACCTCTCCTCTGATCTATCATCCCGGGCACCGTCAACGTAACAACTGCTCCTCCTCTGCTTGAAAAGCAGACAACTTGTAACTTTTGCTATTTGCTCAGCTTCTGTAACGACTTCGGCTGCCATATCACCTGCAAAATTGTGTAAAGTTTGTAAATCTTCACCCGAGTGATTTAAAAAGGCAGGAGATACACTTCTTGGACTCTGCACATTTAAGCAAGGGCTCTTAATCCTGGGTTCTTGAATGATGTTATTATCTAGATGAGAAGCTGCCGTTTCGGTTGCAAGGGAAACGATGCGTGTCGCTAACACTTCTGCAAACTGAACTTTCTTCCCTGAGTGCTCTGACTTCACGTCCACTTCTGGAAGATCTTCGCCTTCACCACTTTCGACTTCTTCTGAAAGAGATCGCATGAGCTTCAACATGAATTCTTCCTTTTCAATAGCGTTTTGTTCGTTTTCAGATAAACTTCCGCCAGACGAGTTGTGAGGTGTGGAAGGCGGTGTCGCAGGTGCGAATTCTTTGGCCAGCTCCCCCTTGAGCTTTTTGGTGAGCTTCTTGATATCGCATTCGGGACTGGCCTGAGACGGCACTAGAGGACTGGATGGAGGAGTATCGGGTATCACATTTGCATCTCTGATTTTCTGTTTACCTTCCCCGTGCAAACCATCTGCACATGTAAGCACTGTGGATGAGAAAGCATGTGAATGGGGAAAAGGGCTGTCTTGCCCAAAAGACAAGGGCTCAGGTGTTGTATTATTCAAATTATTGTTTTTCACTGATTTGTCCTTAGCGGCTTCCTTCAAATCAGGTCTCTGACCTGCCGCAGGTGGACAACGTGGTAGTGTCTCTAAAGAGAACCCGTGAGCTGCAGAACCTCTGCACTTGGGGACACCATCCTTTCCCACTGAAAGCGAACAGTGATTTAAGTGACCTTGAGCATCAGGGAATTTGGGGCACTTTTCCACGGTCGACCGAGACTCTTCTCCAGGAATAGGCAAGCCTTCCTCGTGTTCCACATTTTTATCTACGTTTGGGGTCACTGATTTGCTTTTATCTATGGAATGTTTAATAATGGATTTAGATAACCGATCAGCAAACATGTCCTTATGGCTAGCTTCACTCTGTTGCAACGTCACTGGATCGTAATGGAAAGGAGGGGTTTGTCCCTTTACGGTTTTAGTTAAACCATCTGTGTGTTCGTCAACTGTTACTGTATCTTTGAATGACGTCACTGACTCTAAAGTTTCATTTACTATCGTGTGTACCATTGCTGCAGAAAAGTTGCTAATAAGCACAGGATCATTTGTTAATGTTGAAGAACTCTGCATTTCCACAACCTCATCAGCTGCTTTAAAATCACTGTGATGACCTGGATTATGTTCTGAAGATAAACAAATATTTCTGAGACAAGCTCCTTCCTCTTCATTTTTTGTCGAAACACGTGTTTCAGTAGAACCGCCACTCAAATTACTATCACCAGATGACGGGTGAGACTCTGCCTGACACACACCAGCCGAAAAGCGACATGGGAGCAGGGCACTTCCAGCCAAGGGCACTGGAATAGAAGTGACGATTCCAGAAGTACAAAACAAGGGCACTGGAATAGAAGTGACGATTCCAGAAGTACAAACCAAGGCCTGCTGACCGGTGTATTCTTTTTCACAGTCCTGCGCTGGTCTTGTCGCCATAACTGCTTGATTGTTAAAAGGAGGGGAACACGTGGGGGCCCGTGTTGATGGCACTGAATTTTCTGCACTCACATACTTTACGTTATCTGTGGAAATGCTGACTGCCGCCTTTGTTGTAAAGGTCACATCGACCTGTGACAGCTCAATGAATGCCTCTTGTATTACAGATTCAGACAGATCTTTCGCGTATGACTTCACTACTTTGTCTTCGTAGTCAAATGACCGACACGGTGGAGAGGCGGGTGTTGGGGGACAGGAAAACTGACACACTTCCATGATGCCCTCAAAAACAAGCTCCTCAGCGAGGCCCGCGGCGAAGCCGGCAGCTGTGTGTGTAAGCATCTGCTTCCTCACGTACTGCAGATCTTTTAAAGCATTTGATAAAGCTTCGCTCACCAAAAAATTAGCCAGACCACCAATGGCACGCTCTTGCAGCGAAAATGCACGCTGCCTTCTCAGTTCGTTAAACGCCATCTGAAAAACAGATGCCGTCAATCTGACGGCTAAATGGCACAATGCGTTGGTACACGAAGAGACCCCTTTCTGCAAGTCTTTAAACGCACCAACGAAGCTTTTCTCCACGAGATCTGCGGCGAATTTTTGAATGCTATCTTTAATCATTAAAGATGCATGTCTAGACTTACTTTTTTGATCGAGGCTTCCACTCTTAAGGGCTATGGTTTCATTTTCTCCCTTTCTAACACTAACAGTGTTTGAGGTTGCATTAGTATGTTGGGTGTGAAGAACCGAGCCCAGGACTTCACATGAAATGCTGTCTGCATAATCTTCATAGGTGTAATAAACAGAATCATGCTTTTCATGAATCCTCTCGCCACCGGCATCTGTTTGGCAAAAACATTCAACAGGTGTAGAGCCTCCAAGAGGACTAAAAGCAGAGGAACGGATGGGGCTGAACAAGCCCCGGTCCTCCCTGGACGCCTTCACGGGGCGAGGAGAGTCGGGAGCATCGCACAGGTGAGGGGATTCCGGCTTACGAGGAGTCGGCTTCCTGACATTAGCTGGGAGAGCTGGGCGATCAAACTTAAATTTCTGAGGATTCATAGCAGTGGCTACAGAACAAGCTTTTTCATGTTTCTGCCCTTTCTTCTGCGATGGCTTCCCTGTGACACGATCTTCTAGAAATGGACAAGAACTCTCTAAAGTTTGTTCTAGTTCATCGAACTGATCAAAACTATCAAAAAATTCACTTACTTCTGAGTCTGAATCCTCTATATCATCTTTTGTCACGGGAATTTTAGGTAACTCAAGTTTGGCCTTTAAACTTTTCTGATATCCTTCTTCATCTAAGAAAATAACAGGACTTGGACTCGAGCACTCTGATTCAGATGAGTAGGCAGGAGAAGAGGAAAAAACCGTTTTCTGTGTTTCAGTCCCTTTATCCGGGGCGTTAGACGGCCTATAGAAACTCCTTTGGATCCAAGGCTCAGAAATTGATGTTGTGACTGAAGTTTTCACAGGTTGTTCTTTATGTCCCAGAATATTTATTGAGGAAGTTGGAGGCTTAGCCGACGACATCTGCCGCCCAGAGCTGACCAGAATCCTTAAATCGTGGGATTCTAAATGGTGACTGGCAGCAGTCTGTGAGGCAGCATCACACTGGCTTTTTGGTGCAGTAATGTTTACTCCTATAGGAAAAGAATAAAATGACCAATTATCCGAGGACAGAATTTTTTAAAAATCAATTTAAATCAATGAGAATAAGTAGTTGTGAAGCATAATTAGATTCCAAACACTTAAGGTAATGAAGTAAACAGTACTATCAAAATCAGGACAGAAAGGGCAAAACTAAAGGCCAGATAACAATGAACTTAAAAAAATCACAAGAAAATCACTTCCTCAGACAATCAGGAAAAAAAGGTTAAAGTGAATAAACTTTAACTGAGTAGTAAATCGGCCTTAAAACTTGAAAAACTGAAACCTTGAACTTCAATCTCCTATTTCAAGAAAAAGTCTAGCGAAGAACAAACCATCATTATACGGCTTCGAGGTCTCTTCTTCCTCTAAGTGCTCAAAAGCAGTGACGAAGTCATCCTCTATGGACGACACGGACTGGTTGGTATCGTCGTCGTCTTCATCAGTGGTCTCGAGGTGGCGCTTCCGATGCAAGTACGTGTCCAGGGTGTACCTTATACCAGTCGCGTATTTACTTAGGAGACCAAAGATAAAATCAATTCTGAGTCTTGGTAATGTAGGTGACACTCTCATGACACAAAGCATTCCAGAATGATGACTCTTGGGAAAGATGAGAGATGGTAAAAATATTTTAATTTCAAAATGTTATACATACAAAACATATTATCTGAAAGTGAAGCCTAGAAATAACAGTCTCAGGAGGGGAAAAAAAAAGAAGAAACGCATGCACCCCGAAAGGCTCCCCGATTTTGTGACATTTCATTCTTTCCTTTATTCTTTCTCCACAACATTTCTCTCTCCCCGATCTCTTTTTCTCCCATCTTTCTCTTAGCCACGGAGTGAAATTCTCCCTACGCCAGCTCCTCAAACGTTACAGAACTTACTATCCCCTCCTCTGCCGACTGTGGTGTCCTGCGTGACTGCACTGCCCTGTGATCTTTCTCCTTCATCATTCACCTAGCTCGCCAGCTACACTGTAAGCTGCTTGAAGGCAGGAACCAGATGCTATCTCCCTGCGTATCCCATTTTCCTGTAGCTTCCAGCATATCACCTTCTCTCCTATCATGTGACCATCACCTCCTCCTCTTACCTACATTTCTCTAGTATTACAATTTACAACGTTTACAGCTTTAAGAATACAAGTCGTCAGATTTTTTCCATGCATAATCTTTAAAAATGTAAATAGTACAAATAACTTATTTAAAAAACTAGAAACTAAATATAATAGCTAATCATCTCTTTATTCTAGCAAATAAAACAAAGTAAATATAAATGAAGAATATAATTAAGGAAATGAGGTGAGCAGTCCTACTTTTAAATGTAGCTCTCATACTTAATACGGTACTGTCTTTTAGATTTGGAATAAGTAAATTTTAAACCAAATCAAATTCAATTTTTAGGAGGTAAAACATGTAAAACGTTTTTCTTTGATGTGTTACAATGAAACAATACTTAGTAAAGAACCAAAAGCTTAATGTTTTATAAAATTAATCATCTGTCTGAAATAACATGTGTTTACAAAAGTAAAAAGTGCATCTTCAGATGTCTACTTTACACTGAAGTTTTTTAACCAGAAAAATGAGTTAAGGTGTGTTCTCTAAAACATGTAGCACAACTTTTATATAAATTTGAAATTGGCCCTAAAGGGGAAAAAATTCATATTGCTCATACAAAGCTAGAAAAAATTTAAGAAATCCAGAAATAATAATTTTCAGGAAAAAAAGAATGTACTTATATAGCATTTATAGAACTTCACACATGGATAATCTAATTTAAAGTTATGACCAAAATTATTCTATCCGTTGATTTCAAAGCTTCGGGAGTTAGATTTCTTATGTATCATATTTCCTTGAGATAGCATTAAAAAAAAGGACATCATCCAAACAGTCAGAAGCTTAATATTCTCCATCAAATGTCACTGTAAAGTTTGCTCTGAAAAACTCATTAGAGATGATTTATAAAAGTTACCTGATTTACAGGACCATTGTTCACAGCTGATGATTTATTTATATCTTTCATACAAATAATTTCATTTTCATTTAGGCTGCAGAAGTGGAGTGAATTCAGAAGATCTGGAAGTTCCAAAGAAACCGCAGCTAAATCCTGATTTACAACAAAAACACAGTAAACAACACTATAAAATAACACTTTTGTTAATTAAGGTTCACATGATGTGAGCCTTATCTAGAAATCATAAGATCTACTGGTTAATAAACTTTACAGTTCATAATAATTAACGTACCAACCACAATCAATTTTTTTAAAACTCAAAAATAAAATGTACTAAAATATTTTAATACCTGCTATTTCTGTAGCCTTTTAATCACACTAATAACTACAAAGAATTGTCATGGATGGTACCTCACACATCCATGACGACTAGGCACTTTCACTTAATAGTTTTTAGCTGCCAAGGTCAACCTGCAGTCTCTCAGGTTTAATTAACTGTGATATTTTTCATACAGGACTGACTGCAGAATATACATATTTGGAGCTTAAGTTTTGTATTTGCAAAATACGAGTCTATTTTTCTGCCTCTCCTCTCCAAAGTATTGTATTAGACTTTAACTTATAAGTTAATGAAGATGTAAAGGAAAAGAAAATAGCTTTTTCTCATTTGTCCTTTTTACATAAATATTTTACCCAGTTAAAGAATTAAGTCCTTGAACCCACTAGGGTACTTTCCTCTATAAACATGGTTTTATCAGTAACCCCTAAAGAGGAAGTAGAATGAGAGAAACACTTTGGACACTTCTCTTCGCAGCCTCTCATCCCAGGAGAACGTGCTCTTCTGAGCCTCTGCCTCAACTACTTCCTTCAGGCAAGGGCACAATCAAGACACACAGCAGAGTTTTCATTCATTTCCACCTGATCTGCATTATTCACAAAGAACTGAACAGTGTGATTTTCTTCTTCTATTAGGAGACCTTTACTGGCACAGAAGGAAATACTGGCAATCGCAAATTTGAAGGAGCAGCAGGAGGCAGAACAAAGTACACTTATCGCCTTAGCGCGCCCCCTACCGCCTCCCCTACCGCCCCCCCTACCGCCTCCCCTACCGCCTCCCGGAGCTTCAGCCCTAGGCCGCTGTGAAGCCCTCCTTTGCTGATTCCAGTCTCAGCCACCAGCCCCTCTGTAAGTACCGGCCTAAATCAAACAGGCTAACATTTTCAACTGGTTAATCATCACCTTTACCACAATTTACCTTTTAAAATTTTCTCCTGAAAATGTAAGAATCTGACCGTTGAAGTCAGATTATAAAAATCATCCAAATTAAAACATAAGTCTTAATTTTACATTATGCCCAGAATGAGGGAAAAGTCTGCAGTTCGCAGCCTTCTCAGATAAATGACTTCTGTGGTCTCCTAACCTAAAAGTGCTTTCCATAACAAGAATACTCAGTGAAAATGTAAGAGTGAAAATCTCCGAAGTACACTCAGAAGTTGGTCTCAAATGTCATCTTTTAACTTCGAACAGGACTCATAGCAGAAGAGTTTAGTGTAAAATTTGGACTAATAAGGCAGATTTTTCATGGTCTCAAAATTTGTTCCAAATCATCTCTCAAGGTCCTTTCCAATTCAGTAACTCAACCGTACCTGTATGTGAGCAGCATCCGTTTCTTCGTTAAAACCTAGAAAAGTGACCTGAATAAAAAAGAAATAAAGCTCCATTAGTTTGAGTTTTAAAGTTTCATCTCAGTCAGATTACTGACAACATTGTGAAACACAGCAGCACATAAAAGCGTTAACGTGTTGATGTCACTCACACGAACATCGAATTCACATCGTGCACCTGACACTGGTGCTTTATGTCAATCAAACCTCCATGGAAGTACATGAATAACTGCTGACTGTGCTGGACAGGGTGACTGATTTTTTCAAAGATGATCACAAAGGTGTTTCACCAAAGATCTGGCTCCACGATGCAGCTCTTCAACCCCTGCCACGTCCACTCCACCGGCAAGTCCAATCGGTTCCCCTCCCAAAATGTATCTCGCAGACACCCACTCTCTCCACACCCCCCGCCACCACCTACATCTGCACCCCTACAATCCTCGCCCACCTGCTGCAGGAATGACATGTCACTTTCCTGTCAAAGGCTTCCCTGTTCCCAGCGCAGCCCAGAGGCCCCAGGCGGTGGGTCAGCTGGTGCCATCACTGTCCCGTCAGGAGTGCACACGGTGCCCTTTCTGGGGGCTGCACACGCCCAGTCTGCTCGGCTCGGGGCTTCGTGGTGGTGCCGGTCGACCTGGACCTGTCTTCCTCGGGCGTTTACATACCTCGCTCCTCCTCCTTCAAGACCCAACCTCAATGGCACCTCCTCAGAGACGCCCTCAAGGCCACCCTCTTACTGACTCCCTGTGACAGCACTTATTTCCCTCAATGCCCTCTAGATTTCTTTGCCTAAGTTTATATAAATTAAATTTCTAAAAAGTGTCTAATGATATGAATGAATGTCACATTACTAAGTAAAAAGGACAGGATAGAGAAAAATGATATAGGATATACGCATGATTTCAACCTTATTTTTAAAAACTCACGTGTGGGAAATAGCACCGAAATGGAGTATGCCAAACCACAGCAGGGACTAACTCTCGATGATGGAATAATAATTGATAGTATTTTTTTCTATTTATTCTCACTGTGGTTTTTTTCTCCTAATTAATAAGATTAATGACATTATCTTTTTTATGCTTTCAGTATTTCTAATTTTTCTACAAAAAAATATGTACTACTTTTATAATCTGGAAAAAAATATTTTAAAACTTAT
>NW_006437828.1:7631915-7643356 GCF_000325575.1 Pteropus alecto | reverse complement strand
AATAGTCAGTCTACTAAGTAAAGTCTGTGACTTAAAATATGAAAAGACTTAAATGATAGCAATATGGGGAATCAATTCTAGAAATTAAGGGAAAACAGCACAAAATATAAAGCAACACTCAATATACGTTTGCTCTCATACTGACTGAGTGCTACTACTTCTCTTGTTCATTTCTCGGTGTCTAGGTATGCCGCCAACCTCCAGCAGCTGCTCTCCTCGTCTGCAAACTCAAGGCAGTGCACGCACCCTCCACAGCTGTGAGGGTTAAGCAGGCAGGGTGCAGGACAGTGCCTGGCACACCACGGGCACGTAAAGCAAAGAGACACTCAAGCAGCCAATTTCCTTCCTTCCCTCGGTAAGATGCTGTGAGATATGCACACCCTAAAGTGAGACGAATTCCTTCTGCTCTTTCGAGTCTCCTTCTACTGAACACAAATGAGAAAATAAACTGACTTGGGGTCTGCAGATGCCAGGAGAGCCTTTCAGGCCCCTCTGATTGAGGCCTCACCAAGAGCCGTGAGCCCAGCACCCTGCAAATGCTTCGAGGACAGCTCCTCAAGGGGCACGAAGGAAAACCACTCCAAAATAAGCGTCTTCAGGATTTTTTTATTAGAAATCTGATTTTTTTTAAAAAATTATTTTTAAATTAGTGACCTAACACCTTATTTTTGAGACTCTGTGACCTAATACTCCATCTCTCATATTTGGAAACATAAATATGTTTACAGACTATCATTATATCATTTATGTAGAATAAAACGTTATTACTTTTGTCGGTAACACATTCAAGCAAAGACTGGAAATGCTGAGGTAGCAGAGAAACAGGGGAGCAAATGGTGTATCTTATCTTCAAGCAGTAAACACCTTAACTTCAAAATAAATTTATCGCTACTTTCTCACTTTTAATCAAAGCACTGAATTTAAACAATGAAGAAGACTAACAATCCTACGCGCTGAGTAAAAGCGCTCGTCATCATACGCCAAGACAGTTACGTTAGAGGGCACGCAGAACAGGTGCCTCCATATGTGTATTATCACGTAAAGATTTCAGGCATTTTAAAAATAGATCGCACAGTTCTCCAAAGACGCATGAAAAGACACTGTGCCTTATTAGGAAAGGGTACAGAAAGTAACATGCCAAACCTCAGTCAAACTGACAGTCCCGTCTTGCTTTAAACGGTCCTCTGCTGACACGTTGCATAGCTCCTTCTCACTCTGCAATAAAGACTTTACAGACTGGAACACATCTTCACTGAAGCTCTGGAAACAGAAGATACCCTTAATTTATTTCATTCTAAGACAAGGTACGAGATCCTGGAGATATGCTAGCTTTAAATAGAGAGTCACTTACCTTTCCAACGAATGTTCCTTTGGCATATTATCGTACACCTTTTGACATACACTGAGCTCAATTCGGCTGAGAGGAAGAGAGTGCAAAATGCTTCCGTGGAGTTCCACACGCTCAGCACACACACCCATGGCCCGGGCGTGGCCCGCAGGCCGGTTCACTTACTCTCCACCCTGAAACCTGACAGGCCGTCCGGCCGGCTTCCGAGCGCTGGCAGAACAGAAGCAAGCACTCGATGACGAGACGGCGGGGAAGCTGCTGTGAGGGATGCTAACAACAGGGATTACTCTCATGACGAAGCTGGTGATGGGGGAAGAAAAGCGATAACCCCAAATAAGGCTTTTCGGGGACCTTAAGGCAGCTGTATGAAAGCATGCAAAGTATCGGAGGGAGGAAAAAGTAACGTAAAGAAAAAATGAGCGTTATAGTCAGACATAAGTAGAACGTGAATCTCTTTGCACCTTTCTCTCCTGCTGACCTGCTGACCTGCTGACCTGCTGCTCGTCCATGAGAACGGTCCTTACTCCGCGGTCTCCCCCAGCAGAACTCCTACCCTCTGCAAGACCTGCAAAGATCTGCCCCCCAGTCGCGATGAACCTCTCAAAGCTCCTACTGTATCGTCTGCACTTTAAGATCATCTAATCTATATCACGACACGTTACAATTCCTATTTTCACATATATTTGTCTTTCTTACCCATCAAATCAAATTACTGACACCAGAGACTGTAAAATTGTATTTTACTCAATTTGTTTCCCCAGATTTCCGTACCTCACATACTATGTGAATTCAAGAAATCTTCAGTCTAAGAGAAGAGATATTAATATAAAACCAAAGCAGTTGAGGAAAAAATGTAATGATAAATTTGAATTTGAACTATCAGCATGAACTAAAGATTATTTAATACGCATACTACATTTTTCCACTGAGCAATCACAGAAGCAATGACCGTCAGCAGCAGCGAGGACACCCGCCATCAGACTGTGGTTTCTAAACACCATGTGCCAATGAAAAGGACAGTCTCTAGGGAAAATGGCTGCTTCCAGGTCTGAGGCAGAGACAGCAGGAGGTGTGGCTGATACAGCCGACTGTGACAGAATGCAGGAAGTGCTCAGAGACTAACTGGGAACACAGAAGCCAACTTGAAGAAATTCCCACTGGCCAAATTTGGGACAATATGAGCATCAAAAGAATAAAAATGGTAACGAAATATTTTTAAAAAAAAAACAAACAAACCACCCTACAAGTCCATTAAAACGGACAGAGAAAAGGGTGGGATGGGGGTGGAGCATATCTTTACACGAGAACGCTGGCTAACAAATAACAAATATGGACTGAATGACAAAGCTAGAAAAATACCCTCTATAACTCCCCATGTAATTACTGATTTAGAAAAGGGTCATCAATGGGTCCTAATCCACTGGATTAAAAACTTCTGGAGAACAGGACACTCACACTGTCTCACAGAATCACCCCGTGGACTGCTTACTAATCATATTAATTATAAAGGGATTCTGTGTCTTTAAGTTAGAATTATTGCGAGCCTGGACCCTCCTGATCTGACAGAAGGGAAAGGCCACGCCACCACCTCAGGGGTCCCTGCCAAACCTGAAGACAGGGCGAAACAGAAGGACTCAGAACACGGGACGTGGCACAAGGCGACGGGTCCAGACTTCCATGGACCTGCTGCCGGGAGAGAAGCAGCCAGACCACTGAAATGGACTAGACTGGGGACACAGAAAAGACACGATGCCCAGGTACGGGGTGACTGGGTCCCAGACGAGACCCAAGGGAAAGCAACAAGGGTATTGAGACGGTTACGGAATGTGTGTACGGACGGCATGTTATGTCAGACCGTCTGAGGGCGGGAACGATGCTGAGGTTAAGAGATGCCTGCTGGCAGACGCAGGACAGAAGCAACATGACATCCGCAGCCTCCCTCCCGGCTTCAGAAGTGTGCCATTCCCTGACGTGGCCGCTGCGGGACCCTCGTACTTTGGATGAGATCTGGGTCAGAACAGAGACTGGTTCCTGTACATCCAGAAGGGGAGACGGCCTCCCACGCACTCTCTGATGGACGCCCCTGGATGGGCCGCTGTCCTGCCTGACGGGCATGGAAGGTGTTGTCCCTCGTCGGGACGGGCCTAGCGCCACATCCATCCTGCCCTGACTTGCACAGCTCCTGAGTGCCTGGCAAGCGGCACGGAGGACAGCCATGTCTTGGCCACAGCCCAGGATGGGCCTGGCACATACGTGTCCGAACAAACTCCGTTACTTGCTGGACTGGAGTGGCCTGCCTTTCTCGGCCTTGTCCCTCCCCTCCATCTCAGGGCTTCCCCTGGGTCCGCATGTACAAAGTGTACATGTGGGTGCGCATGTGTGTGAACACACGCAGAACAGTTATGGCAACTAACTAACAGAGGTGACTCTAACTGAAGAGTGTATGTGGTGTTCATTGTATGGTTGCCCCTCACTAACTTTTCTGTGGGCTTGAAAATATTCAAATTTTAAAGGATTCTGCTTTCATTAGTGAGTAGAGGATTTCAGGTTAAGATACAAACATGAACTCAAAATAAAATATAAAATATAAAATAAATAAAATAAAATAAAATAAATAAAATAAAATAAATAAAATAATAAAATAAAATAAAATAAAATAAAATAAAATAAAATAAAATAAAATAAAATAAAATAAAATAAAAAAGAAAACTGAACTTGAACTGTCAGCATAAACTCATGACAGCAGTGGGCATTGCTAGTACCCAGATCTCAGTTTCTAAATTCTATTCAGGGTTCTTTGGAGAAACAGTCAATTCCAGGTCTGAAGAAGGGA
The DNA here is from genome assembly GCF_000325575.1 of Pteropus alecto. Classification (NCBI taxonomy): domain Eukaryota; kingdom Metazoa; phylum Chordata; class Mammalia; order Chiroptera; family Pteropodidae; genus Pteropus; species Pteropus alecto. The sequence goes on along the minus strand of NW_006437828.1, from coordinate 7,639,175 downwards.
AAGTGGAAGGTGACACTGGGGTCCATCTGTTGCACTAGAAATCAAAGAAGCAAGCAAAGAATTAGGAGCCTGAGACAAAAGGACATCGGCACCAGCTTGGAGGGGCTCCTGGGGACCAAATTTGGAACAACATGAGCAGCTTAAAATAGATGAGTGAATAAAATAAATGACTATAAATAAAAAAAGGTCGAGAACACACAGAATCCATGTGTCCAAAGTAATAAAAATAAATGAACGAATAAGTGAGGGGAAATAAACTCAGTCGCCACCACTGGAGGTGACTACTCCACTAAGTCACTAATCTGAACACTGGTAATTAAAGGGCATTTACCTTGCCTTTACTGGAGATACCGTAGTTTATCTAAGGGTGAGGAGAGGAAGCTGTTAAGAATGTTGGCTAATGTAAAAAAAAAAAAAGGCAAAATTAGGAAAATCACCATTTTGCAACTTCTAGAAAATAAAAAATTCAAGAAAAGGTCATCAAGGAATATTATTAGATGAAAGGTTGTTGGAAAAAACAAGGTATTTGCACACAAACGAGGATCATCCCATGGATTGTTCGCTAACTAAAAGCAGACAGCTCTGGCAGAGTTACTACCTTACTCTGTTGATCAATCTTTGCATTGCTGATTGTAGGAAAAACCTGAAATTCTAGTTTATGTGAAATACAGAGGAGAGAGGAACAAATAGCATCGTGAGAAAACCACCAGACAAACCCAGAATGTGCAGCATTATAAAAAACTGGCCTAATCTGTTCAAGAAGTCAGTCTTGAATATTAAAAAAACAACAAGGAAAAAGAAGCCTCTTCTGTGCCGAGAGCACTCTCACAGACATGGTGATGGTCCCTGAAACCCGCCAGACTTTCTGTAGAAGTATGGCAAGCACCGACCCCACAGAGTGACACGGTACAAGAAGGGCAAGATCTCTGTGTGCCCAGGGAAAGCAGCACCACGACAGGATGCAGTGGCTCTGGTGGCCAGACCCAGCCGATCTTCCGGGAGAGGGTTAAAACTACAAAGAAGATTGTGCTGAGGCTGGAATGTGTTGAGCCCAACTGCAGAGTTAAGAGATACAGCATTTTGAACTGTGTGAGGATATAAGAAGAGACAGGGCCTCGTGATACAGTTCTAAGCTTCAGCTTTGGTTTTATTTCGAAGACAATAAAATCTTGAGGTTATGTTCACTTCTAAAAATATATTTAATGAAATTAAAAAAACTTTTTTAAACAAATAAATAAGAGGAAGAAACTCTTTCAGACCAAAAGAAAGGTAAGGAAGTCATAACCATCAAATGCAACTTAGGGCCTAGGAGCCTAAACTGAATCCAAGATGGGGAGGTAGGGGTGGAAGCTGTAACAGATATTTTAAGGGCAATAAGGGAAATCTGAGTATGGCGGCATGTTAGCTATAAGAGAATTACATTCAATTTTCATAGGTGTGATACTGGGATTATTGCTAGAGAGGAGGGTGTGTTATTCCTGGGAGAAGCATGCTCAAGTACCCAGGGGTGAAGAGACATTAAGACTTTAACTTTCAAATGGTTCTGCCAAAAAGTAAACACACACACACACACACACACGCACGCACACGGCAAAAAAGACAAAATATTAACAATTACTAAATATGGGTGTTTGGTATGCAAGTTTATGTGTGGGTGCACTATGCTTTTAACTTCTCAATATGTTTGAAATTTTTCATAACAAAATGTTAGAAATAAATTAATAGAGTACAAAGTATACCTTTTTCTGTTTTTTATAATACTTGCTTCCCAATAAATATTTGATGTCTCTCTACCTTTAATGCAAAGTGGAATCTAAGGAATTCAAGCACACCTTTCAATTTCACGTCAGCCAACAGAGAAGTTTCTATCACTCAGCTATACCAAGGAAAGGCATCAAAAGCAGTGTAAGTCTGTAATACCTGGATTCACGTATTCTTATTTAAAAGTGAATCCAAACCAATCTTTCTTGTGTGCCTAATATGGATAATGTGCTGAATAACAAAAAACATTAAAATAACAGTATGAAATTTCAGCTGCAGCCTAATTCCTTATCTCAGGAATATGTTGGTAAGTTCAAGTTAAACAGGAATGCAGCATTATGCTTGAAGAACAAGGTCATTAGCTCATTACTATATTTTGTATATATGTTTCTTAGTTTTAATTATTAATATAAAGCCGTTGGTATAGTTATTAATTTAAAGCTATGGGTCCAGTTGCCAATCTGAAAAGGTATAATACACTAGTTTATAGAAAGAAGAAATTTGCTCACTATTAATACCTAGCATAGGGCCATATAATAAATACTCGAATTTATATTTGCTGAACGAATGAATAAATGAATGGTAATACTCTGAGGTAGAGCTAAATTTACACCTGATACTTGCTAAAAAGAAGATGGAAAACTATCTGCTGAGAAGACTTGGGGAGGAACCGTCATCTTTGAGAAATAAGGGTTATTGTCTTCAGGATTCTCTATCGCCACTTCCATACACACCAATCTTTGCACTATTTTAATGTTACTAATTTCGATAATGAGATTAACTTAAAACCATGAATATCATAGCTGCTGAACAAAAAAAATGATCAACATTTTGATTACGACTATCACCAAAAGTAACACAACACGTGAACTTACTTTTCTGACAGATGCCCTAGTCTTCGTGTGTCTGTTTCTGAGGGTCTGGAAAGTCGCCATAACTATATTGCTGTTCTATGTAATCAATGAAGAGTTAATCCATAAAATACCTAAAGAACACATAGAAAAAGAGAACAATTTATTAATTTTGGTGATTCAGGCAATCATTTTGTCCTAAAATAGTCATCTTAAAAAAAATAAAAACAAACAAAAATTCTGAGCCATAAAAAGTTACTTAGCAATCCAACACGAACATTTGAAAAATATGTGAATATAGGTACCTTAATAAGAGGAGCAAAAATACAGTATTTTCCCCTAGGACACCTTTGTGTTATGACTTTTCACTTAATGCTTTTTTGCTTTTTGCCCTATTCTGGATGAATGAACAAGAGTCCTAAGCAGGAAAAAACTAAGTGTATTTCTCCAGAGTCAAAGAAATGAAAGTGAACCTAGACCGTTTTTCCAGAAAGCAGATCAGAGACAAGAAAGAGATGGACAAGGCAAACAACTGAAAAGTGAGTGAGCTGCCGGACTCAGGAAGGACACAGGACATAAAAACAATTCCATGAAATCCTTCAGACACAGCGAAAAAGAAAAACGGGTATTGCTAAAAACACCAGAACAGCAAGGAAGTTTTAAGAAATATCACAGAACGCCAAAGAAAACAAATGAAAGGAATTAAAGAAACAATTAGAAAGAACACAGAAAACAGATATAGGAAAGTAAATAAATTACGCCTATCCTTTGATCCTGCAATTTCACATCTTAAAATTCATCCCACATATACACTTGCTCAAAATTCATAAAGATATAGGTGAAAGAATAGTCATTAAAATTAATATAAAACACTAGAAAGTATCTAAAAGTCCATCAATTCAAATAAATTATAACATAGTCAGATGACTACTACCCAGCTGTTGGAAAAAGATCAATACATACTGATATGAGCGTGTCCACAAAATATTAAGGAAAAAAAGCAAGTTACAGAACAGTACAGTGTGCTCACTACTTGTGACTAAGAACAATTACACAGAGACACAACTCCAACACACCTATATATGTGTTTGTACATGCCTAGGAAACATGACAGGTGCAAACTAAATTCGTGACAGTGGTCAGGCACAGCAACTGGGGTTTCTTAATGTTATGAAATGTCACATAATATGGTAAGATGATAGATGATTCAGTTAAATAAGGCAGTTTCCGGCATGTTCACATTATCTCCGTTTTGTGTAAAATCTGCATTGTTAGATGCACAATAAAACAGAATATATACTAGATGGGTATAAACATTGGTTTTATCTGGGTATATGCAATTACATATGTTTTCTCTTTCTGGATGTACATAAATTCTTTTTTAATAAGAAAAATATGTGTGTGTGTGTGTGTGTGTGTGTGTGTATATTTCCCAAGTCTTTCCTCCTCTCCTCTGGCCTAAGAAATGCTCAAGACAGCACCATCTATGCCTTGACATGTTTACAGCACGAGTTAACCAAGCCGAGGAGCCTGTGAATCGCCTTCCTAGTCTTCTGTCAACAGCAGCGTCCCATCCTGGCTCTTCTCACCGCTCCGGTTCTCCACTTCAGTACGCATACGGACCAGCTTACCGCCCCCGTTCCTGAAGCCCCAGATTCAGGTCTACCTGGCGCCCAGAAATCTGTACTTTCAACAGGTACCCATACGATTTCTGATTGAGAAACACCTGTCTACCCCTCTAGCCATTACAGTAGTCTCTCTCCCTAAATTCTTTCATAATTTGTTACTCAAATACTAATATTTCCTAACCGCCAACCTTGTCCTCTTTGGTACTTATTCTATTTAATTTTGCAAGGATATTCTATCTGTACCTCTGGTTTTGACTATGCAAGTAATTCATAAAATGTGCATCTTCGGTTCAGTTCTTGAACCTGACTTTTAGTTCCTTATGTTCAATTTTCCATTAGATACTTCTGACTAAATATCCCAGTTACTCCAAAGTTAGTATGTCCAAAAACTGAAGGAAACTTTTCTCTCTAACCCCTCTCCTCCTGTATTCTCTGTATCAGTAAGAGCCAGTAAGCCGAGCTAGAAACTGGCCTTGCCTTCGATCCCTACAGACCACCACGTCTGTAAGTCATCACGCCTGACCCATCACCCTCCTAAACGTCCCTCGCATCCGGCCCTGCGTGGACTGGCTGCACGGCTACAGACTGCTCACGCATCGGTCCAGGGGCCTCCCTGAGGAAGGCTGGCTCGTCTCCTTTGTCCCTCGTCACCCAAACGAACGGCAGCCGCCTCCTCTATCCTCCCAAAGTGGTCTGTCCTTTCTCTCCTGGGCGCTGTCTGCATGCTTCCCTCCTATCATGAGTTCCTCAAGGACAAGTTTTACTCTATTTGTGTTCTAACACAGCAAGCATTCGAACTTCTCATGAATTAACAAATAAAAAGTAATCCTTTTTAAAGTACAAAGTATGCCTTTAAATGTTTGAATGGATGCTTCTACATTTAATGAATTAGAGAAAAAATTAAGTTTTTACGATAATTTCTAATTTTATAGTATTTGGGAACATATATATAATAAATGCACTAAATATACATTTTTTGAACAAATTCCAAATGGTCATGTTAAAAATTAATATTCTGTTGAATATAACTCTAACGAAACATGGCAAAATATATAAAACACTGGTTTTCAAACACTCGCCAACAGGCAACGCAGGACCGTGACCTGGCTACTTCCCAGTGGCGACACAGGCATAGGATGCCACGCGGTGTGGCAGTCGCAGCGACAGCAGAGGGCAGAGCCTGGGAAAGCCAAGGTGGCCAGACTCTGTGGGCAGAGCACTGGAGGGGGAGCGCAGAAAGAGCGAGACGTTTAGAACGTGCAGCTGGGCTCCCCTGTGGTCCCTGGGGACAAAACTGATCTGTGCTGAGTATCCGAGGCTGGGGACATACAGCGCCTGCAGCCGGACAGGCTGGAATACCCTGCACTCCCACCACGCAGAGCGGAAGCACCTTGCAGTCTAACAGGCAATGGATGGACTCCTCAGAAACAGACTGGTAGCTGGGGGACTAAGTCAGCGCACACTGAAGGCCATTCTGCGCTCTCCCCAGCAAAGCTTAAAGGAGAGCCTCGACACAATCCAGCGGATTCCGAATGACCCAGTGTGCACCCCAGCTAAATCCAACACTCTCAGGAATACAACAAAATCCAGTGAGTGACGGCACAAAATTTATTGGCTGAAATATAATAAAAATTACCAGGTATGCAAAGGAGAAAAATATGACCCACAACCGGAGGAAAAAAAGGTCAACACAGTAAGTGCACGCCCAGAAGTGACAGAGATGATGGAATGAACACAAAACATGGTGAATCTAGACCATAAATATGTTCCGCACATTCAAGCAGAGAGAAAAACGTGGTCATGATAAGGAGGGAAACAGAAGACATGAGACCCCAGTTAAAATTCTAGAGATCAAAATAAAATATACTAAATAAAAAACGTACTGGACACAACTACCATCAGACTAGACAATGCAGGAGAAAACCTCAACGAACTTGAAGACACAGCAATAGAAATTATCTAAAACGAAGCACAGAAACAAGAAATTTAAACACGAACAAACAACAACAAGAGCAACATCAGTGAGCCACTCCGAAATGGACTGGGGTCCCAAAGTGTGGGGTCGAGAACAACACAGACAGACAAAATGACCCAGAACTTCCCAAATCTGATGAAAATCATCAAGCGAGTGATCCAAGGAAGAACAATCAACCCCAAGAATAAACATAAAGAAAACCACGCCAAGACACATCGGAACTAAATTGCCGAAAACCAGTGATAGAGAGGAAAATCTTAAAGTCAACTGGAGCAAAAAAGTACACATTACACACAGAGGAAAAAGGAAGGGGAGCAGACTTCTTGTCAGCGACTACGCAAGCCACGAAATAAGATGAGATCAGTATCTTTAAAGTAATGAAAGGAAAAAAAATGTCAACCCAATGAAAATGTCTTTCAAAAATTAAGGCAAAATAAATTTATTCAAACTAAAAAATGCTGTGAGAATTCATCACCAGCCAACCATCACTAGAATAGATGACAGTTAAAAGAAATTCTCAAGCAAAAGAGAAACAATACTAGATGGAAATTTGGAACAAAATGAAAAACTAGAGTGCCTGAAATGGTAACTGTGATGGTACTATAAAAGACATTTTCTCCTTTTTTAAATCCCATTTAAAAATAACCACTTAAATAAAAATAACAATGTATTTATGGGGTTTACTTTGCAACTTACATAGAAGCAAAATGATGACAAAATAACACAAAGGACATGGTGGGTGGGAGAAGTGACACTGATTAAAGCTGTCCTGTAGACCCCAGAGCAAGCACTAAAAACGTAAAACAAAATAATGCCTAATAAGCAAAAGTGGGGTAAAAGTGATGTCATCCCCTTTCGCAAATGAGGAAGCTAAGGCTTATCTTCACAGGATTGCTCTAAGAATGCCATGAAATAATACATGTAAAAATAGTATCTAATACAACGGGAACTCAAATGCTAGCTCCTTCCTTGGTGCAGACCTGCTGTTTAATTTATAAAATCTAAATATACCACAGCTACTGGTTACTACTTTCTACTCCTGAAT
>NW_006437828.1:7630324-7631894 GCF_000325575.1 Pteropus alecto | reverse complement strand
TTTTGTTTATACCTCTACAGGGTTTGCAATCTCAGCATTGACATTTTGCGTCAGATAAGTTTCTGTTGTAGGGGGCTGTCCCGTGCATTTTCAGACATTTAGCAGCATCCTAGGCTTCTACCCACTGGATGACAGGAGTACCAAAAATGCCTCCACACGCTGTCGAATATCTGGGGACGTGGAGTGGGGGGCACAAACTGCCACTGCTCTAATTTAACCCTTGAGACTACAGCCTATGTAACAGTGAAATTTATATAAGCCGAGGACCTGCACAGGATTGTAAATACAAGTCAACTCATATAGTCACCGAGTGTCTAAGTGACAGTGACCGAGCTACAACAGTGAACAGTTCCTGTTCTCACAGAACTTACATTCTAGGGCCGTGCCTTGGTCATACCTGCATTTCCCAAGGGCCGTACTCATGATATACAACCAGTGCTTGGCACATACATGCCTAGTTATTAAGTTGAACAAGCTGTAACGTATAGGAAAACCTCATTAAGAACATGAATTTCAGGGGGACATTCGGTGGGAAGAGTGGTAGCTTTAAATAGAATATACCTGGGGCCACCTACCTAATGACTCGCTGAAAAATTAATCCAGGGATATTTGTTCTGCTTCCTTTGTTTTCTCAAGCACGTAATGGAGGGAAAGTACTGGTTTTCCTACTGCATTCCAGGTTGGAATCTACTTCTTCCAAAGTATATGTGAACCTTGCCCGTAAAACAATAACATGGGCCTGACTGATAAGTACTAAGTGTGAACCGCTATGCCTCCAGGGCTCCCTGCAAGATGATGATAATAATAAACACAACTAAACAAAAGAAACAAAACAAAAAACAAAAACAAAAAACCTTAAACCTTGAGACTGGGCTTTCAGTGTGAATATTCTGCCTAGAAGTTGAAATATAATGTTCATCTTATATAACCCCCATCTAACCAAACACATTTAACCAAAAACATGTTCAGGAACACACTTCTCTCTATCAGTGACATATGCAACTTATGACTTAAAGAGTGCACTACTGAAAAGGCTCTTGAAAAGAGTAATTAGACTGTAAGCTGCCAGTAGCAGGAACGAATGCATGGATCTGCTCTGCAGATGGTCCAGTGCATGGCACGTAAGGGATACCCTTATAAGACCCTGCAGGACCTATTAACTGACAAGATATAAAAGGCATTAAAAAAGGACAGTGTAAAAAATAATTTTAAGGTTTCAAGCTTGGGGAGCCAGAAGTGGAACCTTTGCCAATTATAGGGTAACTAGAAGATAGTGTTTTGGGTCACTATGATATCCAAAAGGCACCCAAATAACGCGTATGTCGCTGGGGTGTTCAAGAGCTAGAGACGTGACCCTAGGCATCATCTGCACGTATGCAGAGCCTGAGAGCTGATCCATAGACTGGGGAAGAATAGAGGACCTGGAGAGAATCTAAGGGGCAGCCACGGTACAGGGCCCCTGGGCAGGTAAGCAAAGAACCACAAGCAAGCAGCAGCCTGCAAAGCGGGCGAGGTGGATTTAGAAGAATTTAGTGTTACTAAAGTCATGAACTAGTTTCCAGTGTGGAAT
>NW_006437828.1:7629739-7630294 GCF_000325575.1 Pteropus alecto | reverse complement strand
GCAGGAATGATATTCCTCCATCCACGAACGCTCAGGAGCCCACATCACAGTACCTGCCGCAGGGAACACGCTCGGTGATGCACACGTGCCCATGCTGCCGGCCATGCACTGCTTCAGTGCCGTTAGAGGGAATACATACTTCTCCCAACACGAGCTGTTATCATATCCATTTTACATACAAGGAAAATGAGGCACAAAACGGTTACATAAACTGCCCTAACTCCCACACCTGGGAAACTGTGACCTGCAGAACACCGCCGAGAGCCAGTTCAGCGTAGTGGTGGGGAAAACTCGAACTGCAGGACGTTAAACACCAGCGGTACCCTCCGCTTCACCCTGCCCACAACCCGCTTCTTAGACAGCTTGCCTTCCCCAACCCTGGGCAACTGGACTAGGAGGAGATGCCCAACCAATCGGGTTCTCTCTCCAGAACTTCTGACTTAAGATATGAAGTTATCTTTTGAGGACCATACTGCCCAATCAAAGTGAGGCTGGCACCATGACAGACCAAAGTGATGAGGAAGCAGAAACTAAGGGCTTTAAAGAGAGGGACAA
>NW_006437828.1:7627081-7629701 GCF_000325575.1 Pteropus alecto | reverse complement strand
CATAACGGAGCACAGAGTAGCAAAGACATAAGAGCATATGTTCCCAGAGAAAAAGTAGAAGAGTAACTGCCTGAGATTTCCTGGTTCCCAGGACACTGAGCTGGATTTCACACAACAGAATGCAGAGGCAGTCCTCCAACAGGCTGACAAATGCCTTTTTTAAGTAAGTTAATTCAAATGGGTTTGCTACTTGCAGCCAAATAATTCTCAAGCCATTAAAAGAGGTCAAAGAAAAAACACTGAGTCAGCAGCTACTATGTGCTTCACAATAACTTTCTGAGGCATTTTAACCTTTTCAGGATGAGGTAAAAGAGGCTCAACAATACTAATAGATCTGCCAGACTCCAAAACCCAAACTCTTCACACTACACGTCATTTTCACTCAAGTAACATGCTGTTTCAGGCCACAACGTCATTCATCTTATTTTTTCCTATGAAACATTCTCAGATTAATCCAAAAATGTTAACTTTTTTCCTTTTATCCTGCCCAGTCTCTAATCTATATATTTCGAATGCCTTAACTTTTAGTAAATGTTTTAAAATAAAATGAACTTTTATGTATAAAGGTGAGTGGCAGAATGAACACATCTAGATATGTTTGTTCTGTTGTTAAACCAATAAAGTATTTTTTTCCTTTCTCTGCTTTCCCAGTTCATACCCCCTTAACTCAAGCCCAAGCTGAGTTCTTTTCCTGACCTGTCACTACACCTTGTTCCTTTCAAGTGGATGATTTTATTACTAAAAGGCAGACCACTTAACAGAAAAAGATCAAATTCAGCTTACCTAAATAATTATTCTACCCAAAGTTACTTCAATTACTTTTTCAAAGGCAAGACAGAACCACAAACACATCCTAAAAGCTTGAAACCCTTGCCAAAAGGTTATAAAGACAAGCAAAAAAAATAAAAATAAAAAAGAAATCTATTTTTCTATCCCTAAAATTCCCAAGATCGAATGGGATGGAACTTTTTAAATCTAGATGTTTCTTCTACCCATTCTGGAAAAGACATTTCCTAAGTTTTCCACATTTTCTCCAAGTATAAACAAAACTCCACTTATAACTGAGAATTCCTCTAAAAATGAGCTATAATGTATCATCTGATTGGGTTTGATTTCCTTTTCGAGATAGTAAGTTCTCAGAATTGAAAAAATAACAATATATATACATATATATGTTAAACGTACTATCCTTCTTCCAGCCTCTAGAGGAAAGGAGGACTTCTTCAGCTTCTAGACTTACCCCAGAAGTTCAAAAGCTAGAGAATTTCTCACCGTGGTTTCTGGGGTCTTTGGCGAGTCCCAAATCTTCAACTGTAACTTATCAGTATCCTAGGAGCATACCACTAAGCCCTTGTCAATAATGCAGTTATGTGGGTACATACACTAATCTCCAGTTACCAGTTCAGCTTGCAAACCCATTTGTTCTGACTGCCCTACATTCTTTGATCTCATAAACTGCTGTTAACAGCTACAACTAACAGTGAAACTCACCGCCAATCCCTGTGTCAATGCTGCCAGATGGAACAGAAAAAGTATGAATAACCAGGGTACTACTTGAAAAAAACGTGACTGCGTTTTCAAATATTAAGGTACAGTATTTTAAAGGACACTAAACAAACTGAGAACTGCTGCCATTTCCTCTAAAATGACATACAAGACAGTAAAAGCACCTTTGCATATAGTGTCCTCTTTTTTCTGAGTATTCTATATTTTCTGAGTTATTTCCATACATAACAAAATCAGTATCAATCAACACAACATCCCTAACAAAGTGGGAAGAAGCTAAGGAAAGCTTACGTGTTTTTGCAAGTGACTGAATAATTAAAAAGCTGAAGAGAGACCCGGAATTTTAACTCGTTTGCACTAAGCCCATTAGCTGTGTCTCAGCAGTATTTCTCATCCTGAAACTTCCTTAACATCTTAAGCTAAACTATCTCCAGTTCAATAGGCTTTGGAGAAGAGGGCTAGCAGAACAGAACTGTTACCAAGTTATATCACGGTGGTGGTTTAGATTCTACTGCCAGTCATTCTGCCAACGTTTTTTAATACTTCGGACACATCCACGTATTTTTTTTTTTTTAATAAAGTAGCATAGGTGCCTGGAATAACAGACATATATACTCAATCCATTCGGAATATGGATGGCCAGCATTTAAGCCACTAACCGCCTTAGAGAAAATTTCACAGCAATATAAACATCAACACTCCGAGTGGCTCTTGACCCCCTTCCGTTTCCTTCACAAGATCTGGGCTGCGCCTTGTTCCAGAGCTCAGGGGTTCTGACAGTGAAGGATGCTGCTGTTCGGGGACAAAGTGCAACGTCCTCCTCCTGTGCGCGCACCACGAACGCGAACTAGGCACACGCACCACCACGCACCGCGGCGACATGGCTCTGAAGACCACCCTGGGGATGGAAACTGAACTTGTCATTCAAAGGGACTGCAGCTCCGGCGCCACACTGGGGACCCCAGGAAGACCCGCCTCGATTCCGCGACACCCCCACCCCACCCCCGGCCCGGTGCCTCGGGGCTTCCTCCTCCCAGAGCCGAGCGAAGGCGCAGCTCCCGCAGCCCCGGAGGCAGAGCAAGGACAGCGGGCAGGCGGGGGGCTGGGCCCCTCC
>NW_006437828.1:7626427-7626856 GCF_000325575.1 Pteropus alecto | reverse complement strand
CACCCAGTCCCCACGCCTCCCACTCACTCTCGCGAGACGGAGACCGCCTCTCGCGAGAAGAACCCCGCGACCAAGCGCGCGCAAAAGTGGGTGGGCTTCCAATAAGGAAAGAAGGAAAAGGAAAACCCTTCCCACGTGCTCCCGGGCAGCTAGCGGGACGGGCCCGCGCATCACGTGACGTGGAAGCGGCCTCTCCATTGGCCAGAAGCCGCTCCGCCGTGGGAGCTTTAAATTCGAGGCTGACCTACGAACCTGCCGCGAACGTCTTGCGCGCTTCCTGGTCCGTTACCTTGGAAACCGGTTAACCCTTTTCCTCCGGCAAAATAGCCAAGCCTTGGCTAGCTCTGCAGGTTTGGTTTCAGGCCTTGCCCCCTCTCCTCTGACCCGTTAGTCTTACCGCCCGGGGTCAGCGGGACTCCTCCTTCGCCA
>NW_006437828.1:7606688-7626414 GCF_000325575.1 Pteropus alecto | reverse complement strand
TGCCCCGGGCCTTTCCCAAAGCGGCAGCCCCACCAGACCTGACGGCCTAAGTAAAGCTCATCCTTTTGAGGTGGCTCCGCCCCTTCTCTTCGGCATCCCCTGGGAGGACCACTCACTGCGCAGCAGACCAGCTGCCCTATCCGAACCTCAGTGATTAGCATCCAGGACTCTCCAGGCCCTAGTGCTCACCCTTAACATCTTTACTCACTGTGGGAATCGGGAAGTAAAAGGTCTGGTCTCGGAGAAAGCAAGCCCTAGATGAAAAGTTAATACGTGATTATTTCTACTTATAATCGGAAAGACTCACCCAGTCAAGTTACAGTCTCCTCAAAGATGGAAATAACTGATAGATGAGAAAGACATTTTTAAGTGTATCCTCATTATGAGTTCAGCCCTATTTGGGAGAGGGGCAGGGAAGAAAAGATGCTACCATGTTTATTTCTTCAAAAACGTTTGTTCAGTTCTAGGTTCTAGGAAGCTTATGGGGAGGGGGAAGGGAAGAAAGTATCTGGTGGTGTTAAGCTCCATACAAAGAAAATACCATAAATCATGTGACAGTGGTTGTGATTGGGTGGCCACTTGAGGGGCAGCCCTTTTGAGAAAGAGACATTTAAGTAGTGATTTCCCTAAAATTCATAGAACTATCAGAAAGAGCATTCCAGACAAAGTAAACTACAAATTCAAAAGGCCCTAAATTGGGTTTAAGAAGGAAAATATGAGAATTAAGAGGACACAAGCTTGGAGAATTAAACAAGCATGGGCCAGATCCTGTAGGCTTTGTAAGCCAAGAGAGATTTGGGGAGTTTATCTAAGTACAGCGGAAAGCATTGGAGAGTCTTAAATAGGAGAGAGATACTTATTATTTACTTTTTTAAAAAGGAAAAAGAAGAAAAGATTGTCCCTGCAGAGAATGGATCTTATGGAGGCCACAGCACAAGCAGGATTAGGAGACTTTTAGTCCATGCGGGAGACAACCCTGAAAAACTTACTTTCTAATGACCTTGACATTCCTCTTTTAAAATCCATTAGGTCAGAGCCCTGGTGCTGTTTGCTACCTTTTGTTAAAAACACCTGGACACATCTTTGGTTACTGCTATTTAATTACGGTAGGAGAAATAAATGGGATGTGTTGTTACTTAAGAAAAATGAATGGCCCAAAGGGAAAGTCGCCTTTAATTTTTCCCCACCATTTATACCACACAGATACCACATCTGTCTATTCTTAAAGTCAGTTCTAAGAAAAAGCACCATAAAGTCATGTTCAATGAAGATACTTACTCATAAGAATAGATTTGAAAAGAAAGAGGTCGAAGGCTGGAAAATGAAAATGTTCTTCTAAAAGAAACAAAAATCAGGAGACTTGAGTTCCAACTGGAAGACCTCTCAGTAACTGATGAGGCAACCAAATCAAGGTACCTTATCGCCCTTGAGTCTCAGCTTCCTCATACATAAAACAAGACAGTGTAACCAGCCTACACGCAAAGTGGTTAAGCCTGAATTACACCTCGGCATAGCCACACCAGGACAGCGGAAGCTGGAAAGGGAAATGAAATGACATGTTATAAAAACATAAAAGTCAACAGCACAAGTCAAATGAAGTCACGCGCGCGCACGCGCACACACACACACACACACGCACACACACACTCCAGCTGAGGAACTATGAACCTGATTAATACAGATGCCAGGAATGCTCCCTAAGAAAACTTGGCCTTCTCAGAGTCTGAAAACGGAAGCACTGCCACCTGCTCAACCTCCTATCCCCTTTCTCTGTAGCTATTTTGAACCTCTGTAGTATTTAATAAATAAGGACTCACATGTTCTAATCAAGATTTTAAAAAATAGGAAATGTTTAAAGGATCTGAGGAAACATCTTAAAATTACGCTAACACCTTCATTTTAATGAAAATAAGATTTCAAGAAACCTTACAGGGTTATTTTTTTTAAAGAACACTAAAAAGGGGCAGGATATTATTTTAACAAATGAAGACCATTCTTTTAAAATGCTGAAAGAATTGAGCACTACTTCCGTGCCCTTTGCCGTCCTCATAATGATCAGCCGAAACAGCTGCTTGGTGCTAATTTAGATGAACAACGGCCTCAATGCCACCATTCTGTCATGTATTAATGGGGCCATAAATCCTCCCAACTCAGCCTAGCAAGACAGTGATGGCGGTCAGTAATTTGGAGTACAATGAATACAAAGTGAGGAGATAGTCAAGGTTAACATTCAAGGTTGAGATCCGTTTCTACAGATGTCTCGAGTTCCCGATTCTTTTAGAAATTATTTTTTTAACAGCTTTATTGAGATATAATTACATACCCCATACAATTCACCCATGTAAAGTGTACAATTCAGTGTTTTTTGGTCTATTCCCAGAGTTGTGCAATCATCACCAAAATCTAATTTTAGAACAATTTTGTCCCCCCTAAAAGAATCCCCATATCCAGTAGCAGTGAATCCCCCACCTCACCCCCAACCCCAATCTATTTTGTCTCTATAAATTTTCCTATTCTGGATATTTCATATAAATGGAATTATACAATATGTGGTTGGTTGTGTTTTCATTCATGCACTTAGCATGTTTTCAAGGGTCAGCCATGTTGTAGCACGTGCCAATACATTTTTTTTATTGTGGAATAATTCCATTGTATGCATATATCACATTTTATTTATCGATTTATCAGTTAATAGACATTTGAGTCGTTTCCACTTTTTGGCTGTTATGAATAATGCTTCTTTGAACATTTATACACAGTTTTTATGTGGAAGTTGCTTTTCTTGTTTAATACTTTTAAAATAAAATTTATCCGGTTTACAAAGTCCATATTTCTTTTCCTAGTACGATTGTTTTGCTCCTAGCTTTATCTTTTTTGCCTGACGTTTGAAGTATGTGCATCTGTCCCCAGACAGCTAGTATTTCTCCTCAGGCAGTTCATATCTGCCCCTGTCACTCCCCTGCTTAAAATCCTTCAGTGGCCTCTTAAGATTCTATCCACGATCCGCCTAACTTTCTCCTCTGCTCTCATATTTTCTCCCTCTCACAGTTCTCTTCTCGGTTCCTCAAAACAGGGCCAGACCGTCCCCATTTCAGAGCCTTCCCACAAGCTGTTCCCTCTTCTCTGTGCATCCAGCGTAGCCTCTGCCGCCCACAGCCCTTCAGCATTCAGCTCCGCTCACTTCCTCAAGGACTCTTGTCTGAACCCCTGAAGTAACCTCCTCTGAACCCCTAATGTAAGCTCCTCCTTATCTAGGACTCTACTCTTTCTTCAAAGCATGTATCAACTTATAATGACTTTTATTTGAGTGACTACTTATTTGGTTAGTGTCTGTCTCTCTACTAGATGATAGGATCCATGAACAAAAACCCCATCTGTGTTTTCTGTTTTTACTTACATGTGCCTGGCACATAGTGGGTGCTATTAGTTATTCGATAACTATTCATTGAAAGAAGAAAGAGAGAGGGAGAGAGGGATGGAGGGAAGGAGGGAGGGAGGGAGAGAGACAGACAGACAGACGGACAGAGAAAAGAAAGAAGAAAAGAAAAAAGAAAGAAGAAAAGAAAGAAAAAAAGGAAAGAAAGGAAAAGAAAAAGAAAGGAAGAAAAGAAAAAGAAAAGAAAGAAAAGAAAGAAAAAGAGAAAGAAAGAGAGAAAGAAAAAGAAAAAAGGGAGAAGGGAGGGAGGAAGGGAGGGAGGAAGGAAGGAAAGAAAGAAGGAAGGAAGGAAGAAAGGGTGGCTTCATAGCTTATCCTGCGTTCTATTTTTCCCTTCCTTGCTCATGATGAAATAAATTTCTAGGCCCAAGATGGAGCCACTCCTGCCCAGAGTGGCACATCAACGAAACAAAACTTAGATAACTTTTGTGTCCCTGTAAATGCTCCATAAGACCAGAAACGCAGTCTACCCAGTCAGCCAATCCCCAAACACCAGGCTAAGTCCGGGCTCTATACTTATTTCCTTGTTCCTTTGCACCCCAAACAAGGTTGACTATGTGGCCTCAACCAATCAGATACTTTCTATTTTTCTCTTCCTTGTTCCTTATTCTTTATCCTATAAAAGCTTCCTGTCTTCGGCGTGTTTTGCAGTTCTCCAAATGGACTGTCCACTTCTAGAAGTGTTAAGTTTATTTGAATCACCTAGATCGTTTTCTTTAAATAAAAATTTTGAATCCTCAGTGAAGTCTTGATAAATGTTGTAAGGGGAATTAATGGCAGTTGAAATGATATAGCAGGCGACACTTAACCCTCTACTATACTCTCTATAGATGTGGGGTGTAGAGAAGGGAAGGCCAGTGGTATACTTAGGAGCCAAGTCAGTAGTATGACAAGTCAGAAGCCATAGGCTGTGTCTGAATGTACCTAAGACTGTGCCTAGGAAAGTCTCCCATGTTCCCAGGGGACACGTTAGTGGCCTAATTTCTAGCAATCGAGTTGGCGGTATCTGCTACAGTGTCATTTCGCTTTTGAGTGGAAATGTTACTTTCATTTGTTTACAGAGTCTAGTTGAGCCAAGACATTTGGGTTATATGCACATGAAAGAATTATCACCCAGCAAGGCTGAATGACTGGTCCCAGATCGCGTAGGGGCACTAAATGTCACAGTTGAGACTAAAATTAGCTGGTTCAGTCTGGGTCTAGCTTTCAGTGGCACTAAGCACACTGCACAAAGCTAGCCTCTCAGCCTAATCCTCCTGGCGACCTTTTGATGACAAAGGCCGGCATCGTCTTTCCTCTGGAGCTTCAGAGCTTTACAGCAGCACCCTCTGACAGCCAGGAGCAGATTCCAGGTCGCTTCCTGTTTGAAAACTTGAGTCTCCCTTTGGCCCACTTGCCGAATTCCTGTTTCCTGCCTGAATGATGGCCCCAGCTGGCAGTTCACTTGTAGAAGAGAGAAGTCAAGTCCTTCTTTTTCCACATGGCTCAGTTTAGGGATTTTGTTTTTTTTACGATAATGTTTACACACTGATTATGTAGAACATTGGAAAACAGGAAAAAAATAATGGAGCAGACCATGTTTTTCGGTGGTGGTTTTACATGCTTTGTTTACTGTGAGTAATAATACTTAATAAACCGACATAAAATATTTTGAAAGTGGAAAAATGTGGACATTATGATTTCATCACCCATTTAAACGTGTAAAATGCTTTTAAATTTAAAAGATTAAGTATCTCATTCATGCCTTTGTTTTAAAAGCATGTATGTTACACCACAGTCTGTCATATAGTTTATAACACATACTTACCTAATGCTTTTGTAGTGAGTCTCTTGAAGGAAGAAACACATCTTAACTGTGCTTATTACATAATACCTACTGATGTTTTTATATACACTAGGCGTTCATTAAATGCTCAATGACTTCTAAAATCGCGACTATAAATATTAGTATAGATGGCAATTCAGAAGTGCCCCTTCAAATGAAAGACCTCTTGAATTAGTAAAATAAATTTGAGTGCTATTGTATATTGTACTCAAATATAATGATTCTTCTGATTTAAATCATCACAATTACTGACTAAATTTCCAATATGTAAATTACAGATGTGCCATCTTTTAAAAAAATGTAAAATATATAAACATCTGAAATTCAAAATGTAATGCTTAAATGTAATTACTTCATAAGAGAGTTTTTAAAATATCGTTGCCCTCCTGATTTTAAATGGTTGGTATAGAGTTAATTATAAAAAAAGCAGCACAAAGTTTTATAAAAAGCTTGTTTTACAAACATTTCTAATTCACAGAAGCACAAATAAAATCAAGTATTTCAAAAGCACTTAGTATAAGTAAATGGAAAAATAATTTACAAAAAAATTATACACAACTTTTCAAAACTGTCTTTTGCCAAAGGTGAAATAGATTTCCTCTTCATGTGATCCAACAGCATGCATGCTTACTACATAAAAAAATATTAGATAACTTCCCCTGGATTAGGAATCTAAAGGGCAAAGGAAGTCCTTTGAATATTGTCATAACCTTATGACAAGATAGAACAGACCCTAGAACGAGTTGTTCCTGAGTCCATCATTCCCATTGCTTGGCTGCTTTGCTTTTCAAATGAAATGTTAATTTAACATGCAGATAAGAGAATCCTTATTCATTAGTTACCTCACATGAAATTCAACAGAAATATTCTTAGGTGATCAGATCTTTAAAAGTAGGTAATACTCATGCATGCAAAGCATACATATTGCATGCCTGCTTCTGGGTCAGGAAACATTAAACACTGCAGTAAATAAAAATCTAGGCTGGAAAGCAGCAGAACTTTTAAGCTGCCTTCAATGCTTCTTAGGCTTTAGGAAATCCCTGTTCTATGTGAGGTTTTAAGCCATTAAACTATGGTAGCCATGTCTAGTCTAGCCCTATCCAAGTTCTAAGCCTATTTGTTTTGGATTCCCTGAGATCATCCTTGAATAGATTTGTTCCTTTCCTCCACAAAGGAACTTGCGAAATCAGCCAACCTTCTGAAGGACAGCCTAGGATTCCTCATAGCCAGTCCTCAACATTTCCAAAGCAGTCTACCACCTCTGCCTTGTTGTTTGCTGGCCTACAGCACTTCACGGTCAGCACCATCTCCTTCCTCTGAAGGAGGAGGCCACCCAAATATAGCAAATGCGACGTTAGGCCACACGAATGCTAGCGTGATGCTCAGAAGAGAAGAGGTTGGCGGCCCTACTCCACCCTGAGGCAGGCAGGCCGCATCTGCTTTGACCAGGTGTGACAGGACCGGATGTGAGGGGACTAGGAAGTATGTCGTTTGTGACATTTAGCCTGTTAGTATTTCACCTGAAGAAGGGAAGACTCACAGGGATATAATAAACTGACATTGAACGTCTTAGGTTTCTGTCATTCCATAGGAAAAGGAGTGGACTTGGTTTCAAATATAAGGGGTGGGGAGAACATTACCATTGTCTTCAAATAAAATGTCATCTTTATAAACAGGGGGTGTCGACTTTCTTGGCATCTATGCAATTTATTTTTAAAATATCCTTTACAGGGCCAAATTTATAAAGTCCTAATGTCTTACTTTGTCATATTGTGCTTTTACTTATACCTTGATTTAAAAATTCCTCATTTTTAAAGTGCGTCTTTACCTCGCATTTGATTATACAGGTTGCTGTTCTTATCAGTTGCTGTGATAATATTCGTACAAAGAACTCGTTATCTCGAAATATCATGCCTGTAGGCAGGATAGAATGGGAGTAAGAAGATTTCTACGGAGCTCCTGTGTAACAATTGAATGGCCTATCGTGTTCCTTGTCTTTTTCAGGTGGTCAGTAGCTATTCTGAAATTGCCATGGAAGTTCCAAATGAAAATGAAGTGCTCAAGATGTTCAGTAAAATAAAATCTGATAAAATGCCACACTGATTTTTGTGTATGGCTGGAGGAAAGACATTCTTTTATGGGAAAGAGAAATCAACATTTTACAAGATGCTGCTTCGGCTTTCGTGTCAAACCCCATGCCCTTCAATCTTTAACGATAATCTGCATTTCTTATAACTTGAAAAAAATGATCATAAACGTATCCTGCTGACTTCACCCTTAATGTAATTCTAAGGATTCTCAACTAAGTGCCAGGAGGAACTGAAGTTCTCAATTAACATCTGCTGAAATGTGCATTTTCCTATGCAACTCCTGATCATTATTACCCTGCCATGCCAATGCCTCCTCGAAGGCATGCATTTCTACATATTCTCTGCCTATGTGGTCACCGCTGCTGTCTGCTACAACACCCCCTCATTAAAACGTGACCGACAATGCCATCTTACAAACAGCTCTTTCTGCAGAAATAACACTTGATTCTTAGATACCATACAGAATCTGTAGACCAGTCCTTGCTGCCAGGACATGACACATGCTTCCTCTCATTGTTCTCAATGATCTGATTCACTACCTCCCCTGGGGACAGGATTTTGTGACGCCACAATGCTCCCTCCTCTGATCCGGCCTGTATCGGATCTCTTGTCCTTCCATCCTGAAATGGCAATAAATATGAAGTGACCAAGCAAATCTTGTGCTTGCCCTCAGAGAAGAGTCTCTCTCAAATCGCCTGCATGTCATAGAAGATTGTCATGCTTCCTGCCCTCTGTTCATTTGTCCACTTTGGCCAGCTTAAGGTCTTTGACTTATGACTTCAGATAACTGCCGGGCAAGAGGTGAAAGTATGGGATGGAAGAATGTACAAGGTATATGCAAGGATGAACACCTGCTGGGAGAAGCCAGAGGCTTTCCGTGCACCCTGGCGAGCATTTGGCCTCCCTGGGCCACCTTCATAATGGATTTTGTCACTAAGCTCCCTGCCTCTCAGTAACATGACACCAACTTCATGGCTGTTCCAATAACAAGTGACTCTTTTCCATCTATGCCAGGAGCCACTGGGATACTCGTATTGGTCATCTATTACCTCCACAAAAGCATCAACAAGATTGCCCTGGTTTAATGACTTCCCTGAATTTATATTCTAGGTGACCGTACATCTTGGTTTTTGCCTGGTACGATCATGCGTAATTCTACTATATAATCAAAGATTTGCCTGCTATTAGCACTTCTTTCCTTTCTCAAAAATATCTCAGCCTAAAATATAAATTATAATGCTATCCTATTTATATCCTGCTTTTGGACAGAACCCCCTTTTTTCACCAGTCAGGTCAAAATGGATCTGTCCCCAGAAACCATCCTAGACTGCTGGCCAGACAGGCATATTCAGCTCTATCTTCAACATCCTTCTTTCCACCGCCAAGGTAACTCATTGGTCATTTCTCCTTCTCCCCATGTCACTTGTTTATTTAAATGTCATCCACCCTTGCCCCAGAATACCATAATGTGCATAAATTACATTTACTAACAAAGGTACTTCTTGGACTTAATTCTCTTTGTCAGTGTTTGTAGCTATAAAATATGGTGAGGAATTCTAAGCCACAAGGGATAACTACTGACAGACTTTCAGTTCCTAAATGCTACAGCTCCTAAATGCTCTCAAATCCATCAGCCTCTCCTTCGTCCCGCCCAATTCAACTCCTATCCCTCATGTTACTGAAGTATATTTAGGAATATGTAGTTCATGTCATGCTGGATTCTTGGATCTACTGAAGACAAGTCTAGTACTTCAACAAATGGAGTACAAGCACAAGGCCAATGCTGAGGGCCGGCCACCTCTCTCTGCCGGTCATTTGTGGCCATTGGCCTTTACCTGACAGGGATGACACAGAGATCCATAATGCTAAGATTTCTACTGTCACTTGTCCCTAGAAAAACTCTGCAGTACACTTGGGGAGGGGACACCACTCCTTATCCCCAAGAATCTGACTCCCCCTGAGAATTCCAGACATTTGGCAGAAAGCCTCCACGGGATAAATTTCTCTAGCCTCTGCCTCTGCCTTTGCCTAGCTCATGCTTCACTCATTACCTTTGCTTCTATACAACTGATTTGACTGCTGTGCCACTGGAAGGCAGGCAGGGACTGGGTCTCGTTGGTCATTGATCCCCAAAGATCTGTCACAGAATTGGGCAATAGGCATCAATTGGGCAACAGACACATCTCTGCTCCACTAAAACTTTCGACTCTCTTTTCACATGTTTGCCCTGAGGGTTGGCCTGAGGGATGGGGACAAATCGCAGTAGAGGTCTGGGATCAGAGTCAGAGTAGCCTCAAAGATAATGAGGCTTCAGGTTGGGTGTGGTCCAGCTGCTGAGGAGGCTAAATCAGACATGAGCTGTGGTCTCTAAAAGGGCGATAAACGGAGGGATCCTGGAGAGAAGCAAGAAGCCAACCCAGGAGAGGGCCAGAGAAAAATCTGAGAGCAAGCATAGGGGCCATGCTGTTTAAATGCAGAGCTATTCAGGATGCCTAAGGCAAAAAGGCTGCTCACAGAGCTGCACTTCACAGGGCAAGTAGCTTAGGAGCACGCCTTCCGGGCACACGCTTGAAAAACTCATGCTGCCCCCGTCATCTCGAAGACAGAGCGTTATATTT
Source organism: Pteropus alecto (assembly GCF_000325575.1). Lineage (NCBI taxonomy): Eukaryota > Metazoa > Chordata > Mammalia > Chiroptera > Pteropodidae > Pteropus > Pteropus alecto. The sequence continues at coordinate 7,616,445 of NW_006437828.1, read as the reverse complement.
CCAAAAAGAACTTTATCTCTAGGTCTGAGGAGTGAAGGAAGGTAAAGAGGGACAGCTGTGTCCTAAAAATAGGTTTCTATTTTGAGGGCCTGGATATCAAGAGTGTTTAACTTGATCAGTCTGACACAGGTTAGGAAGGAAGTCAGAAAGCTTAGCAAGGGCTGAGAGCAGTAAACTTTCACCGCTCTGAGCTGGGGCTATCCATTACCCTCGTCCACTAGATTGAGACAGGTTTTAGGCAACAGAGCTAGGTGGAAATCCAGTCTGGAGCTCAGAGTTCCGCACCCCAAAGATAATACACAAGCACGGCCATCTTCAAAGGATCTAACGCCGAGTGTAAGAGATGATCCAAAAAAGCAGACAAAATGCAGCATCAGGGAATCTCAGCTCGAGAGAAACTCAGAAATCCAGACTGACAACTGGCAGGCACTAAGAAAGTATGTCAACAAATACAATGTCCTCTATGCGTTAGGGTGCAGGAGTGGGGTCGCCAGTTGGGGAAAAGGCACGACCAGAGCAAGGAAAGCTTCCCATCCTCAATCGACTCCGTAGTTACCAAGGACCCCAGGTTCAAAGCAAAGAGAGGAATCAAGTCTTATGAATCAGGGAACCAAGTTATTAGACTGAGAACATAAGGTCAAGTCAACAGTCAGGTCTTGGGCGCACCTTAAGTTCTGAAGTCGGGATAAATCTTAGAGCCCGACTCAGGGTGCTTCTGCAGGGAGAAGGAGGAGGCTGAAGGTGGGAACTAGACAGAGTTTTAAAATGTGAAACATTGTGAATAAACTAAAATTGATATAACAGATATTTTTCTTAGAAGTAAAATACTTCAGGGACAGCTGACGCTTCGCTCTCAACTACCCTTTTCTCCTTTTCTCTCCATGGGAAACCACCACCCTGCAATTGATGCGCATCACTGCCATGATGTTTGCGTTCTTCTACTGCTTGCCTATGACTTCAGAAACAACATGTACTATTGTTTGAGTGTTTAAGTCATTTCCATGTATGTTATCCCGTGGTATATATATATCCCGTGGCAACCTGCTTATTCTTTCATTCGACGTTTAAAAATCCAACATACTGATTGATGTATGTGGATTTCATTCATTCAATTGTATTAATAAATTAGTTTATTCATCCTCCTACTATTCAATGTCTCTATTTTCCATTAATATATTCTTGCAATAAACATTGTTGTACATATCTCTTTGTGCTCGTATGTGTACACTTAGGAGTTGTCATACCAGATTCATCTTCGACTTATCAGGTATTATTAAATAGGTCTGCAAGTGGTCATACTGAGTTATACTCCTACCTGCGCTGCGTATGAAGTCCCATTTCCTTTCATCCTTGCCCCAAACTGTTTTATCTCACAGTTATGCTGGCCTGGGGAGATCGAAAATGATATCTCATTTCCTTGCATCTCTCTGACTACAGTACTACTGAATACATTTTTAGATGCTTATTGACTATTCTGAATTCCTTTTATGGAAATTACCTGTTCGTACAATTTGCCCATTTTCCCAATGGATTGTCTGGTTTTTAAAAGCTGATTTGTATGAATTTATGCAGATGGCAAAGCAGCACCCAAAACGATGTTCAGTATCATTAGTCATGAAGGAGATGCAAAGTAAAACCAGAATGAGACAACCTGATCTACTAAAACTCACCTATTAAAACGTCCTTAAAAACTGTCAGTCCCAAGTATGGCAAGGACGGCAGCAACGGGAGCAAACATTCACACACCGATGGTGGCAATGAAAATGGCACAGCACTTTGGGAAACAGTTTGACGGTTTCATATAAAGTTAAACACAATCTATCATATGACCCGGAAGTCCTATGATGTCCTCAGAGAAAGGAAAACAAACATTCATATAAAAACCTGTGCACAAATTTTTATAGTTGTTGTATTCATAATTACTCCAAACATCTCAATGTCCTTCAACTGATTAATGGAGAAAACTAGTACATCCATATAGTGGAATACTACTCAGCAATAAAAAAGAGAAACCTACTGATATAAGCAACGAGGTGGATGATCTCAAATATTTGTATGCTAAGTGAAAGAAGCCAGACTCAAAAAGCTCTATACATATGATTCCATTGAAATGAGATGACATTTTGGAAAAGGCAAAAATATAGGCCTAGAAAACACATCAATAATTGTTAGGAGCTAGGGAGGCCTGGGGGAAAGGAAGAGGGGATGATTACAAAGAAGCCCTAGAGAACATTTTTTTAGATGAAATAAATATTTTATTCTTTAATTACAGTGCTGACTATACGACTGTATGTATGTATTTGTCAAAATTAATAGAACTGTACTAAAAAGGATGAGTTTTCCTGTTTGCAAATTATACATCAACAAACGACTTTAAAAAATAAATGATTTGTAGGAGATATGCATATATCACATATATGATATGTGGATATCATATATACATATGTGTATATCATAGCTACGAATCCATGGTAGCTTATATGTTTGAAAATATTTTTTTCCAGGCTGTGGTCTATTTTTCAACTTTTATGTGTTGTTTATTATTGAATAGAACCTCAAAAGTTTTATCTAGTCAAATTTATGAATCTTTTTTTAAAAGACTTTTTTGTACTTTATTTAAAGTAATTCTTATCTACCTCGATGACATAAAAACATATAGTTTCTTCAAGAAATTTGAGTCTTGCTTTTCACATGTATGTCTTTTATTTATTATAAACGTATTTGGAGTATGATCTGAGGGATCAAATATATATTTATTTTTCCTTATGAATATCTAATTATTTCAGCACCATTTATCGAACAATTTTTTTTCTCCTCTTAATTTTTAAGTATCAACTTTCTTTTTTAAAGTCCAGGGAACATGCCTGACACTGCCCAGATGTTCTCACCTTCATATTTTGTAGAAAAATAACATAACATAAAAATAACATATACAATAACATGACATTCTACAAGCCAAATTCTTATCATTTCTGAGAGATACTTCTAAGATAATTCTGAGAGATATTGACAGTAAATAAAGTGTTTATTACATGTTTTCTTTTAGACTAAAAATTCTTGAAAATAACTAGAAATCAAAGTCTTCCCAAGCTAGTTTAAAAAATTCTTATCCAATTAAAAAATAAAATCTCCATTTATACTCACAAAATATAAACTAGTAATTATTCTAATAATATATATTGAGCATCTATCCTATACAAAAGACCAATCTAATACTGTGATTAAAAACAGATACATTTCCTAAATAATATTGCAGACTAGATTATTTAAGCCAGCAGAGTCTAAAGGAAATCTGATCTAAGCCATGTATATAATTTTAAATTTTGTAGTAGCCTCATTAAAAAAGGAGAAACAGACAAAATTAATTTAATCACAATTTTTTATTTAACACAATATATTCAAAATATTATCATTTCAACATTTAATCAATATAAAAATTATTATTAAAACACTTTACACATTTTTTTTATACTAAGTTGCAAAGTCTGATGTGCATTCCTGAATTCAGACTGGTTTCATCTTAGGTGTTCAATAGCCCACACCGCTAGTGGCTACCTCATTGGACAGTGCAGATTTGGACCAGCTTTCCCTTTATAAATAACTAAAACTGCTGGATGAAATCTAAGTATAGACAAGAACCTAGAGAGTTAAGTTAAATCTAATCACTGATCAGATTTCATTTGAGGGCATTTGCCAAAATGGCAGGGTTGAGCTTTATTTTCATGGCTCCTACAGTCTCAGGAGGAAGATGGCCAAGCCAGAAGCCAGCCTAGGTGTTGTCTACAGGACAGTCCCTCCCCCATGAAGCTAAGACAAAGAAAGGAAGCACCAGTGGCTTAAGATGGGCCAGAAATTACCCATCCCCTGGACGATGACGAGATCACCTCTAGGAGCGAAGGCTGCCTCTAACACATTAATTAAAATCTTGTGAATCAAAGAAAAAAATCATAAATTATTAAATGCCTGAAATTAGACATTAATGAGACGATTATATATTAAAAGTTGTGGGACTCATGAGACCCTCCACAACAGACTCGGCCTTGCCTGGTCCCTAGGGCGAGGGCCCATTGGAGGTCTTTTCCCCTGGAGACAGTGTGCAAATGCAGGTCTCCTGTGTGGGAGGCTTAGTCTTGAGTCTGACCACCCACAGGCTTTCTCCACTGAACTCTAGCTCTCTCCGGCTTCCACCATGCTAGGATGGTGGGATGATTGGGATTCTGTCTTGGTTTTCTAACTGGAGTTAGAGACCTGTCCTGAGTCCCAGCCCACTGAGCTCCCTTAAGTGATTGAGCTTTCCACCTTAGATTCCTAGGTGACCATCTTGAACCCATACATGACCCCTGAAAAATAAAATTAAATAGGAAAAAAACCTTGTGTGATGCAGATAAAGTAGTGTTTACAGAAAAACTTGATAATTGTACATGCTTTTATAAATAAATAAAGAGACTATACTAAGCATCCAACCCAAGGAGTTAGAAAAACAAAAGAGAATAAACTCGAAGAAAACAAGAGGAAATAACAAAGCTATGACTAGACAGTTTTACAGATAATTCTGCCATATAGTCAAAGAATAGACAATTCTATTCTTATACAAATTCTTTCACAGAATAAAATAGAAGAAATGCTCCCCCAGCTCATCATATGGCCTACTTTACCTTAACTCTCAAACAAGGCAGGGGCAGTGAAGTGTCACTTATGAACATAGATGTAAGAGTTTTAAACAAAATATTGCCAGTGAGATATTCTTTTCACTCGTTCAATAGACATTTTTTGAAGACCAGCTAGGAGCCAGGCCTTGAGCAATGTGACAGGGACAAGAATAATAATATATACTCTCTGTCCTTAAGATACAGCTAATTCATGGGAAGAGAGCTGCATTAATAATTATGAGCTATATAATTGCTGTAGTCAAGGTATGTGATGGGAACAAGGACCAGAATTTCTAAATCTGCCTTGGTTTTAGGTTTCACCGGGAGACTACTTGAACTGAGGGTTTGTGCATGAGGAGGAGGTTTGCATGAGAGTAGGTAGGGAAGAAAGTAGGGATGTAATTTAGGGTAGTGTGTGTGTGTGTGTGTGTGCACGCGCACGTGCAAGTGTGTGTTGTACGTGAGGGCAGGGAGAATGAAACAGACAATGATGAGAAAAATAGCAATTCAAAGGAAGGCTTGGAAGCTTCCCTTTTATTTAGACTCAAAACACAGGGGAAAGAAATGGCTTTAGTTAATATCTGAAAGACTCTGTAATTAAAGCTATCGAGAGACTGCAGGACGAATATGAGTATGTACAAAAGGAATAAAAATTAATATTTCAGTTCGCGAAACTTTACAATGGATTAATTCACTCATCATTTTTAATTTGTCATTTTTTTGTGCCTATTTTTATTTTAATTGTTTTGATATATTGAAGTCCATACATTGTCTTTATTAACATAATTTCTATCTTTATAAAAATAATGATCAAATGTTACTTCTAAATTCAAAAATTACTTTGGGGCAAAAAGGTAAAACAGATTACCAGCATGCTATAAGCACTCACTTTCAAACCATCTAAAATGCTTTAACAATTTGATTTCTAGTAGAAAGTGCATACTCATCAAATCATAAATAAGCTAATTAGATAGGGATGTTACATATTTGTGTTGTTGGTTGAAAAATTGTCACCATGGTGTAATGAGCTTTTAGACATTTATGCCTTTGGGCTGAGCAACTTTTACGGTAGACTTGAGAGGTTTAATATTCTTATTGTCAGTTTAATGGGCATTGGCTTGTGTCATTTAACCGGTTATTACTTTTGCTGAATTTCTTCAGGGCTGTGTGTATTGAATAAATTATAAGAGGTAAATTTTATTCTGCTTCAGGTTTGTTATTAATTTCCAGTGTAACTACACTGTAGTAAGAGTCCCTGGTTTATATGACCTGGGTTCTTTAAATTTGTTGCAAAATGCTTGGATCTCAGAACTTAGCTTTTTGAGCTTTAGTTTGTTTTCTGTAAAATAGGTGCCGGGGTAATTGCGGAGGTTGGATCAGATTAGTGATTTCTAACCCTGGTTGCAGGTGAGAATCACTCTGGGAGGGTGATCAGCTTGACTGCCTTGAGCCCTTCCCCAGAGATGCTAGTTCCATGGGCTCTGGGGTAGGTCCTGGACAGTTTTTAGCATGCTTTGCAGATGATCCTTGGGCTGTCAGCTGAACGTGGGAAACTGTTGAACGAGTGCTGTGTTTTTAAAACTGTAGAGCTGTGGGCTGTGAGCGATTAGAGCCGAGGTTGGGCTGCCGTCTGTTTTTGTAAATAACATTTTATTGGAACACAGTCGATCTGACAGAGACCACATGACTCACAAAGCCAAAAATATTTACTATCTGGCCCTTTATAGAAAAAGTTCACTGACCCTTTCATGAATGAGTTATAATGTCATTTTAATAGGTTACAAACAGTATTATGTTTTATGTATTTCTATTTTATTTTTCAATGACAGTTAACGTTCCTTATCATATTAGTTTCAGGTGTACAGCAGAGTAGTTAGACATTTATATAACTTACAAAGTGATTCCTCTGATAAGTCTGACCTTCCGCCTTAGTTATTACGATATTATTGACTGTATTCCCTATGCCGTAATTCACATCCTTGAGACGACTTTGTGACCAATTTGTATTTCTTAATCCTTTCACCTATTTCACCCAGCCCCCCAACTTCGCTCCCATCATTTTTTTCTCTGCAACTATGAGTATGTTTTGTTTTTCAGATTCTACATAAGTGATGTTATATGATCTTTGTCTTTCTATATCTGACTTATTTCACTTGTCACAAATAGAAAGATTTCATTTTTTTATGTACCTCTTCTTTATCCATTCATTTTTTGATTATAGAGTATTTAGTCCATTTAAATTTGAAGTAATTATTGATAGGTATGTAGCTCTTGCCATTTTGTTGTTTTTGTACTGTTTTCGTCGTTCTCTGTTCCTTTCTTACTCTCTTGCTCTCTTCTCTTGCATGTTGATGACTTTCTGTGGTGTTGCCTGGATTCCTTTCTATTTATTTTTTGTATATTTCTTGTACATTTTGCTTTGTGATTACCATGTACTTCATATATACCAAGCTACATTTATAATAATCTAGTTTAGGCTGATGGTCGCTGAAATTCAAACACATTCTAAAGTCACTTCCATTTTTACCTCCTTAATGTTTATTTTGTCATATTTTTCACTTCACTCGTGTTGTGCGTGTTCCTTAATTTACCATTGTAACTACACGTGATCTTCTTATTCTTGCCTTTTCACCTTTGTACCAGCTTCAGTGTTGGTGGATCCACTATGCATTTGCCTTTGTGAGAAATTTTTTCTTTGAGATATTTTATTTGCATTTTTGGTATTTTTTTTCCTTCTTCTTCTTAAAGAATACCCTTTAACATTTCTCATAATACTGTTTTGGTGGTGATGAACTCCTTCAGCTTTTTCATGTCTAGGAAGCTCTTGATTTCTCTCTCGATTCTAAATGATAACCTTGCTTGGTAATCTTGGTCGTAGGTCCTTGCTTTGTGTCACTTGAATTTCGTGCCACTCCCTTCTGGCCTGCAGAATTTCTGTTGAGAAATCAGCTGACAGTCTTCTGGGAGCTCCCTTGTAGGTAACTGCTTTCTCTCTCCTTCTTTTAAGATTCCTCGTCTTTAACTTTTGGCATTTAATTATGATGTGTCTTGGTGTGGGCCTGCTTGGGTTCATCTTGTTTGGGACTCTGCACTTACTGGACTCGTGAGTCTACTTCCTTTGCCAGATCACATAGGTTTTGAATCCCTTGCTCTCTCTTCTCCTTCTGGCACCCCTGTAATGCAAATGTTATTATGCGTGAGGTTTCCCAGAGGTCCCTTAAACTACCTTATTTTTTAAAATTCTTTTTTCTTTTTGCTGTTCCAATTGTTTTCTGCTACCTTGTCTTCTAGATCGTTGATTTGACCCTCTGCTTCATCTAATCTACTGTCGATTCCCTCTAATGTATTATTTCAGCTATTGTATTCGTTTCTGACGGCTTCTTTTTTGTTTCCTATCTCTTCGTTGAAGTTCTCACTGAGCTCACTGAGCATCCTTATAACCAGTGTTTTGAACTCTACGTCTGGTAGAGTGCTTTGTTTAGTTCTTTTTCTGGAGTTTTGTCCTGCTCTTTCATTTGAGATGAGATTGTCTCCTCATTTTGGCTGCCTCCCCATGTCTGTGTCTATGTATTAGGTAGATCTGCTAGGTCTCCGAGTCTTGACAGAGCAACCTTATGTAGTAGATGTCCTATGGGGCCCGGTGGTGCAGTCTCCCTGTTCACCTGAGCCAGGTGCTTCGGGGGTGGTCCCTTGTGTGGGTTGTGTGCGCCGTCCTGTTATAGTTGAGCCTTGATTACTATTAGCATGGTGGTGGGTAGGATGACTGACTGGCTGTGAAGACTGGCCATGACTAGAGCAGACAAGCTGCTGTGCTAGGACTGATTCCATGGATCAGAATTTGTGTTAGTGGAGCCCTGGTGTCTGCCGAGTCCACCCTTTGGGTGCGTTGCTTGTGGCATTGATTGGGTGGTGCTCTGGTGTCATCTGAAGCTGGCCACCAGTGTATTGGTTCTGGGGCTCTGGCAAAGGGCTCCAGTGTAGGCCAAGGTCAGCTGCTGTCTGAGTCTGGCCTGGGGTCACCTGGTAATAACTACAGCGATCTGCGGTTGGTAGCTGCCTGTGTTGGGCTTGGAGGATCTATCTCTATTTCTTACAATTGTATGTGAATCTACAATTACCTCAAAATAAAAGTTTAATTAAATAACTAATATTTCCTACCAGAAAGAACGTAGGCTTCACACATTCTCCAAACGCATTCTTTTTATTTGAGGACGACCTCAAGGCAGTGCCCTTTGCGAAAGGCAGCTCTCATCACCATGTGCATCGAGATCAGCCATTTCTCTCAGCAAAGTACAAAAATACACACATCAGTGACTTCCGTACAATAAATACATAATCATGCATCCCACAATAAAAGGCACGGAAACCAGTCACTTAGTAGTCATAAAAATTGCTAGCTACATTAACAAAGCCATCCAAATTATCTGTATAAGGAACTGTAACAATATATTCCAAAGGTGAAAACACATAAAACATCTTTAAAATAGTATGCAATAAATATCTCAATTGTTGTTTATATTTAAAAAAAGTATGCCATTGTAAACAGCATGTAAACAAACAAAACTCACGTTTTCTTACCATTATTAAAAGTAATTAGAGCCAAAGTTATAACCTCTGCTCTGTCAGGTGTATTTCACCGGCAAGTGTGCTAAGCAGTTAAAAGTTTTACTCTTTTCTGCAGCAAACAGAGCCCACTGTGTAATAAATAGATGTGATGTGCATCTTTCTGATACAAGTTTCAAAACAGACTACCAAAATGTAGTTAATTCTTAACTATAAATAAAAAGGCGAAGGCTAAATTAAAACTATCTTTAGCAATATAAGGGACAAAGGGAACTCTATTGTTATGTTTTCAATACGATGATAAATAGGAAGCAAATAGTTACCGATTAGCAAAGGGTAAAATCAATGTGCTGAACATAAGGGTAAGGTGTCTAGCCTTCTGAGCCTCCTTTTTTTTGTGAACCTTTTATAACGTGGAACAAAGCTGTATCAAACTAATAATTTTTTTTTTTTTTTGCTAGAGAACATAGAAATAGTGATGCTTTCAGCTGATGGGCCATAGGGACTTCAAAATATGCCTGTCAAAATGTAAGTATATATATATA